>NC_138528.1:55089794-55402994 GCF_964234715.1 Podarcis melisellensis
CTGAAGGAGAGGGGAAGGCTGGGGGTTGTCTCCTTTTGGGTTCTGTCTCGCTCTGTCCATCTTATTTTTATGGGTGAAGATGCTGAATTATATTATGGATTTTCCACCCTTTCCCCAAAGCAGAGGCAAATAAAATCCTGCTAGCAGAAGCAATGGAAGGATTCTCACCAGCTCAGCATGGATTCTTCCCCTCTCCTCTGCCCATGTGGCTTCATGCGCCTCTGACATCCACTCTGGAAACTTGTGGGAACCCACAGAACAGCACACGGGCAGAGGAGAGAGGAGATGCTTCTGTTGGGGAAGAGAAATGTTTATGCTGATGGAACGATCTCTGTAGTGCTACAGTGAATTCCACTTTATGTATTTATTTTAAAACATTTCTAAACTGCTTAATATTTTTAAAATCTCTAAGTGGTGTACAAAAATGCAACAACGCCCCTCACCCCCCCCAAAAAAACACCACAGGATCATAAGAACATAGACACAACATATAAACCAGTAAAACTGCATTACAAATAGGGAATTCGATAATAACAATTGTATGAGTCAGTGAAAGCTTTGGCAAAAATATATTTTATTACAAGACGCCTGAAGCAACTGATAAATGATGCTTCACATATGGCAGAGGGAAAGGCATTCCACAGTGTAGGGTCAATGGAAGAAAATGCACATCTTTGGATCACCACCTTGTGAGATTCTGTAGGCTAAGGCTATGGCGCCACAACAAAAATTTCCCCAGATTTCCAAGTGATCTTGCAAGTCTATACAGAGGCTGGCAGCTGCATATAAAACAAATACCTCTGTGATTAGTAGGCATGTAAGGAGGCACCGATTTCCATCCTGTCCTGTGTTCATCGCAATCTACACTGTTTCCATTCTGCTGCAGTTCAACTTCCACTAAAGCCTACATTGTTCGTCTACTATTTGCTGTGGAAATATAATTGATTCATATAATTAAATATGTGATAACATTCAATGGAAGGGAGACATGAAAGAGTAGAAAATAATTATTTGTATAAAGTTTGTAGACTAAAAAACAACAACCAAAGATTGCAAATACCATTCAAATTCGTGATTTCCAATTCTGACCTTCAAACAACTTGTGCATCTTAGCCATTTCCACTCGTGCTTCCATTTCTGATTTGCTTCCCCAGCATCCCTAGTGATTAGATGTAGATCCCAATGGCATCTCACAAGAGCCAGCAACCGAGAAGATAAACTTTATTCCCATTTCAAGTTTCAAGATGGGTTATTTGGGAGAAGGTACCTGTCAGGCTGAATGTTCTTGGCGGGTGGGAGAAGAGTGTGACAAGGATTCAGCTGTCAATGCTATGACACCTGACCATGCAATTTGCTGCAGGCTATACTAAGAAGGCTAAACTATGACTTTGGCATGCATTGTGTGGAACAGCGAGATAATGTTAATGTACACTTCACTTTTCCATTTGGAAGGAGTTAAACTCAACTCTCAAAGAGTTTGGCTGACTTTGTGTGTGTCATCATGTTTGTGATAAAGGTTGAAACAATTTGTAAGCCGTGTGTCCAAAACATGTCAGACAGGCAGGGGAATCTGTCAGAATGATTTGGCTCCCTTTTTTGAGGCATAGCTGTCAACCGTCCCTAATTTGGCGGGAAAGTCCCTCATCCCAGCGCCGTGTTGCGCTGCTGTCCCTTATTGATGATGTCCCTTAAATTTCCCGGGTTTCAAAGGAAGCAGCTCCTCTCCCTCCCTCCCTCCCTGCTGGCCAGGGAGGAGGGAGGCTCCAACTGTGTTGCTTGACTGCGTTGCTCATCCAATAAGGAGTCTAAGAACGACTGGAGGGTGGAGCTTGCATGGCTTTGTGCTGATCAAATTGGCCATGTTGCCTGGGGACTCACCTTTGCTCAGCACTTCCCAGCAGAGAGGTGATGGTGGTTTTCCTTGCTGCATCCCCTTTGCCGGGTTGCTGCGCTGTGGGAACCACCGCTTGAGGCTTCGTTTGGCTGCTGGTTGACTAAAATCCCTTCTTTTGGCTGCTGATCCCTTATTTTCGAGGCTGCTGGTCCCTTATTTTCAAATCTGTAAGTTGACAGCTATGTTTTGAGGTTCTCATTGTGGTTGGATTAGATTCTTGGATATCTATTTTGTTGCACACCACCCCAGTCTCGAAACAAAGTGCCATTCCAGGGGTCCCAGGCACTTACCCAGGGTTTTTGTTACCTTTGGAATGAGGGACAGTGGAGACTGGTGTGTTTATGATATATGGTTTATTTACACATATATACAAGCTGAGCCTACAATGGAGCATTCACAGCATTAACACCCCAAGAGAGCCTTGCTTCTCCCATAGACATAGCCTTCAATTCCATCAGAAATCAGGCATGGCCCTGACATTCTGCCTTTCCAGCCTCCAGCTTCTAGTTTATATAACTCAAAACCCCCAACTCTGAGGTTTGTCTTTTCTAACTAACCAGCAGCAAGTTGAGGGAGGGGAACCAACCCATGAGCTGTCTGGTATAGAGCCACTGCCCTTGTTACCTTAATAACCTTTATTTAGAGGGACATCATGAAGAGACATTGGCTGACTATTTCAACAATTTGTATCCTTGCTTAGACTTCAATACTTGCTGGATCCAGGAAATAGAAGGGTTTCGGCATACAGCCTACCCCCTGCCCCAAACTCGTAACAATCTACCTACCTACCTACCTACCCATCTCCACTTTTTAAAAACTGAGAACAATAACAACAGTCAAGAAATGGATCAGAACTGAAGTAAAAAAGAAAGTCATTTCACTGGAATTCACCCCAAAATGATTCCCCTGTATTTATGTTTGATGAATTCTTTCAATCAGTAACCTACAGCAACATTTCATGCATTTGGACATTATCAGCCTTAAGAATTTCAAGTGCTAATTGCACAAATCAAGGGGAGTAGGGATCAAGAAAAAAAAACACACTATTAAAAGTACATCACATACCTATGAAAATGCTTTTTCTTAATAAAAAACCATGAAAGCAATAAAATGGCATTTAAAAAAAACAACTCCAAAAAGGAAATTGGCTGTCATGAAACAGAGGATTTTCCCATCACTAAACCTTACTTTCAGTTTGACTGCGTTATTTAAATGACACCTATCTGCATTTTAATCCTTATGCAAAAGTCTGCTGGCAGAATTAATAATTATGATCAAAAACCATGAAAGTCCATGCTAATGATAAGATAAAAAACTTATTCCCACCACCTACAGTGAGAAGCTAATCTTCCTCCAAGTCCTAATCTACTGACATACAGGTTTTGATCTGAAATAAGCTCTTAATAATGAATAATCTGGCTATGAATATGATTTTGCTGAGCAGAAAATGGAGGATTAAAGAAGGAACTTGGGAAGAATTTCTTCCCCATTCTGTCCCCCCCCCCAACACCTCCCTGTGTTTTAAGGCAGCCTCCTTGAAGATACTTTTTTGATTGTTGCTGCCACCTTAAGGATGCTTGAAACTCTCTGTGTGACATCCACCTCAGTCACTCAGGGTGGTTTTCTTTTCTTTTGCTATGGACTACAGATGTTGGCACTTTGCATTTATCTAGTCAAGGGAACAAAAGAAGCAAAGTGAAATTTACTGAAGTGTTGAGTCCCTAATTGAGGAGTGCCTGGGAAACAATAAAAAAGATTTACTTTAATACAGAGAGACTAGGTTTTCATTCAGTGCTTCTGGTAATAGGCTGACTGCCTATAATTCATAGCAGAATTAATATTTTTCTCTGTGTGTATTTATGGGTTGTGCGGTTTTACTTTTTTAAAAAGCACGTTGAATGAGGTAAGAAAAACTGCGAGAAAATTGGATTTCCTTGTACATTTCAATATGCCTTAGCAGCAGAGCAGTGTCTCGTTCATTTCTTGGAGTCTTCTTTAGATTGCCTTGCATGCAACAGTGTGACAATGGAGGTTTCAAAAGTCACTAGTGAATGCCCATCGGCCAGGCAGCCGCTCCCTCATCCTTTGCATAATATGATCTTTCTTTTCTCTGTGTTATACTCACAGGTGTAATAGAAAGGGCATGCAGGGGAGTCTAGCTCCAGAACTAATTTTTTTTAGAGCAGCAGCAATGACATCATCTCCCAGAGTGCCAGGGAAATGGACAGTTCTTCAATCCTCTGGGAAGTGAAGGAGGTGACAGTGAGGCTTTCAAGTTGGTTTGTGACAGATCAGCATCGAGAAAAGCAGAGAATGCAGAAGACTATCAAGCTAGAGACTTGCTTCATTTTATTTGATGGGGTGATTTTGACAAGGAAAATGACACCCAGAAGTAAAGGTGTGACCAAGTCTAGAAAATACAGAATGTTTCAATGCCAGGACATGGGTAATTTTTCTACATATTTCAGAGGAGGATGTGGAGAGTGAGACTCAGAGCTGATGTTTTCAGTGGCAGTTAGAAGTTTAGGTTGACATCAAGCTTGGTTTGTCACTGGAGCATCAGTTGGCAAGATTTCTGATTTTCATGGGTGTATCCCAGGATGTCAAAATAACCAAGCAAGGCATATAATGATGCACCCAGTATAGTCACCACTCTTGCATGTTGTATTGTCTGTGGAGCCCTACCAATTAATTGAGAAAAGATAATAAAATGGTAATCTTTTCAACTAACAGCCAACATAATTAGGCATGTTTGATTGCCTCTGTCTTGTGGACTTGACACTCATCTGTTTCACTTGAACATGTTTTAGGCTGCAGGTGCAATCCTATGCACCAAATGTCTGAAATCTCTGTCCATCCAGCTCTTCTGGGACTTCAGATCCCTTCAGCTCTCATGTCTGGTGATCAGGCCAATGGGAGAGAAGAGTTGTACTCCATCAACATCTGGAGGGCTGCAGGTTTCTTATCCCCTGCTACAGTGTTTCCCAACCTTGTGCCTCCAGCTGTTTTTGGACTACAATTCCCATCATCCCTTGCCACTGGTCTTGCTAGTCAGGGATGATGGGAGTTGTAGTTCAAAAACAGCTGGAGGCACAAGGTTGGGAAACACTGCCCTGCTATAGATACTGGTCTCTCTCCATGGGAGTCAGTCTGATTGAACTCAGTGGGACTTCCTTGGCTGTAGATGTGCACAGAATGACATTCTAAGTAACTCCTTGTCTCCACAGCACATTTGATCCAGCCGGAAAAGTGTTTGTAATCATAATTAGGTGGACTTTGCCACATCTATCATTTTCAAAGTGGGCACTGCCGTTTCTTTTGTGCAGAGATGTGTCGAATAAGGCACACGGATTACAGTTACGCAGCAAAGCTTGGAATCATTCCCCCAGGAGCTATGATTCCCATTTATCTACTCCACATACCAGACAGACTGGCACTTCAAGTTAATTTAAGTCATCCTCATTCCTCCCCCCCGCCCCAAGAAATGAAACAACAGTAAGCTGCTACATCCCTGCCACTAAGCCTATTAATAAGAATATATTTCACATTGTCGAGCCTCTTGAAGGTAGGGAATGTAATAAGAATTGGTGAGAAGAGAAATGAAGCTTTATATTTGCAAATGGTGGCTCAGGAGAGATGGGATTAATTTGAATGATGTATTCTAAACAGGTGGAAGTCACGGGAAGACAACACCGCCAAATTCTTTGTGGGTAGGCAAAGTTGGAGAGTCAGCGGGTGGACAGGACTACACAAGGGCAAGACAAGTCAGTCAAGCAGATGTGCAGGGCAGAAGAAGGTCGGCTTCAGTCACTCAGCATCTGTCCATGGAAGCAGCAAGAGGTTGCCAGAAAGTCAGCATGTGGGCAAGGAAGCTGGAAACCAGCATATCACACTCTTCTACTAAATATGCCTCACACCAGCAAACTTTTGAAATTATTCACGAAGGGAAAAGGTCAGTCAGCCATGATCCCTCTGGACTTCATGTGGCTGTTAAAACAAAAATGGACCGAGAAAAAAAATGTATACAGTCTGTATAAATTGCTCAAATGTATACACATGTGTATATATTTACTTCTTTGGCATACACATGTGTATATATTTACTACTTTGACATAATTTAATCCAATAATTATTTTTATTGATACTTAATGAATTAAATTTCTATACCACCTTTCATCCAAAGATCACAGGGCAGTTTAAAAGGAAAATGCAAAATTACATTCCCGAGTGTATGTTTGTATGTACAAAAACATTACCCCCACCCAGTTTAAAATTCCATAGATGGTTTAATTAGCCAAAGGCCTGGGAGAAGAGGAATGTTTTTGCCTGGCATCTAAAGATAGGTAACAAAGGTGACAGGCAAGCTTTCCTGGGGGGGAGCTTTCCACAATCAGGGAGCCACTACAGAAAAAGCCCATTCTCATGTTGCATACAGAAGGCAAAGAGCCACTCTTTGGGGGCAGGTGGCTCCTGGAGCTTCACTTTGTCCAGATCTAGACAGGGAGGTAGAAAATGTTGGCCTGAAAGGAACACAGAGGCGGGAGTTTTAAGAGCAGCAGGCACTAATTATGAGGCCATCTTCATCATCTGGTCAGGTTTAGGCTTTCAAAGATTCCTGTAGCAATGACTACCTAGGACGGTCTAACCTGGGATGCTTATGCACCACACAATCATAGAATCATAAAATTGTAGAGTTGGAGGTGACCACGAGTATCATCTAATCCAACCCCCTGCACCCCAGAAATCTCAACTAAAGCATCCATGGCAGATGACCATTCAACCTCTGCTTAAAAATTTCCAAGGAAGGAGAGTCTACCACCTCCCGAGGGAGACCGTTTCACTGTCAAACAGCTTTTAATGTCAGAAAGTTCTTCCTGATATTTGGTTGGAATCTCCTTTATTGTAACTTGAATCCATTGGTCCTACCCTCCAGAGCAGGAGAAAATAAGCTTGCTCCATCTTCCAGGTGACCTTTAGATATTTGAAGATAGCTATCATATCTCTTCTCAGTCTCCTCTTTTCTAAGCTAAGCATACCCAGCTCCTTCAACCATTCCTCATAAGGCTTGGTTTCCAGACCCTTGATCATCTTGGTTGTCCTTCTCCGCACACATTCCAGCTTGCCAATATCCTTCTTAAATTGTGGCACCAGAACTGGACACGCTATTCCAGCTGTGGTCTGACCATGCTGCTGGATGTTCTCAAGCAGTCCAGAACAACAGGTCTGTATCTTCATCACCACCACCACCAAAAAAAAAAAAAATGTCTTGGAATTCTGTTGAAGCCCCAGTTAATCAAATAAACAGGGAAGGAATAATAGGAAGCTGCCTTATACTGAATCAGACCACTGGTCCATCTAGCTCAATCATGCCAACACTGACTGGCAGCAATTTTCCAGGGTTTCAGACAGTGGTCATCTTGTAGCCCTGCCTAGAGATGTCAGGGATCAGACCTAGGACCTTCTGCATGCAAAGCAGATTCTCTACCACTAAGCTACACCCCTGGAGAGATGTCTGGTTGACATCCCTCCCTGTACATAGCCTAACTCCTTTGCATACCACACAGCTGAGGGCAATGGAACAACAGGAGCAAAGCTGGTATAGAACAGAAGACATGGGATAAACTTGATCAAGATGCATTCTAAAGTCTTTTGCAGGGCATACTGGAGCGGATGGTGACAAAAGAAGCTTATTTCACCATTACCACTGTATCCACATGGTAATGTTTGGCAGACCTTTTCTGAGTCTTCTGAGAGCCTTTTACAGCCAAGGTCTATTTTACAGTGCTAGGAGGTGATAACTCAGTGGGTTAGAGCATGGTGCTGATGACACCAAGGTTGTAGGTTCACTCCCCGAATGCGACAGCTACATATTCCTGCATTGCAGTGGGTTGGACTAGATGATCCTCAGGGTCCCTTCCAATTCTACAATTCTGTTATTCCATGAACTCTTAGTTGCCCCCTTTAACTTGCTTGCAAAGCCCTTTGCAAAGCCTGCATCCCTTATGAACTTAGTTGATCATGTTCTGGAAGTTCCCCATAGTCCCCTCCTGTTTCTAATGTTTTACTAAGGTATTTTAAAACAAAAGGGTAGTGTATATACAAGCAATCATTTCCCAAGAAAGGTCACATCAGTGCTCCCAGCATAACAAATCACTACAATAAAGTAAACACATATGTTACATCAGAAGATGAATGTGCTTTGCTTTCCCAGTAAAGAATAAATAAAGCCCAACTCTGGATTCAAAAAAATATATATTGCATTGTTCACTCGCTTTTTTACCCTTTTGTAATTTTTTAATTTAGACATAACTCAATTGGAAAATGATATCAACCCTTTTGGGGAAATAGACACTCACATTTTGTTTCGTATCTCACAGTTAAAGGGGTTAATAAAAACTCCCCAGTATTTCGCATGATGGGTTCTCAAACCTACAGTCATGTATAATATAATGTCGTGACATTTTATAGGTCAAATTTTTTTTGGATACATGACCAAAAAATATTAAAAGGTCTAATGTTAATTTTATCTTAGTTACTCTTTCTATATAGCTGCATTGACTTTGGTCTCCTCTCATTGTGGATACTAAGATATTGTTATGGGTTTGTGGGTGCTCTGACTCCCCCCCCCCCAGTATTCCTGGATGCTGGGGTTCAAGCAGTGCTTTGAGAACTAAGATGGGCTGACAGACTTTGGAGTTAACAGCGTTAAAATGCAGGTGAAATGTGCTTTGAACCAGGGCATTGCTGGCAGATAAGCCTTTAAGGAGAACAAAGGCTGATGATGGCCAATCACCAACTCATCAGAGAAGTCATCAAGAGGGCTAAGTCTGTGTGAGACAGGGAAGGCTGGCTCTCCTCCAACAGTGGTGTGTGTAAAAGTTTTAGTGTTTCAGCTTGGATGACTAGGCTAATGGAAAATTGTGGCATTTTGAAAGAGACTTGGAAAGCAGGGGAGAAGTGGGGTGGACACAGGGGTGCCAACTCCAGGGGCCCAAGCCATCCCCCCATTATATTTTGGGGAACAGGGCCGACGCCCCCTCAATGTTCCAAAAGCTCTGAGTTGACCACATTGTGGCTTCAGTACTAATTTCCATGTTATTTGCATGGAATATCAGAACCCAATTATCCCTCATATGCATCTGTTTGCATAATAACATGAAAATGAGCACTAAACTTCCACTATATTATGGTATAGTCCTGGAAGTGGCCTTTACGTCATGTGAAAGCTCAGATATAATATGGCAATTACGGTAACAGTTAAGAAGATAGAAGAAGCTGCTGTATGAATGCAGCACACAGAAGAGATCTCAGGCTTTCACTGCGAGGTTGCTGTTAATGTCCGACAGTTCCTGACGCACATGCCCACAGGGAAGCTTACTCAGCCCGCCTTCAGGCTTGTGAAATTTTACATGGCATTGCTCATCTTCTACCTTTACCTAAAATTACTAGCATCAATTTGATGTCCAGTACCAAGGTGTGCATTTATTCTACTTACAGCCCTTGGCTTCATTTAATTACCTTTAAGAATTGGGTTAGAAATGTTACTGCCATGTTCATTTTACACTGACGTTATGTAAAACTAATTTTAAGAATAAAAACATGATTGGGGAGCATGGAAAAATTGAAACCTGATCTAATTCTATTTGTTTTCATTCAGAAAGTTTGGGCCCTTCTGCAACTCCCTTGCAAGCAGTGATAGAGCCAATGACGAGTGCACTCCACTTGTAATTGTACTGTCCGGTTTTTATTGACTGGTTTATTGATGATGTGGATTTTTTAATACTTTTTATTGTTGTTTGTGGCTTTAAATTGTGTTGTGTAACAATTTGCAATGCCACCTCTTGGCAGAAATGTGGTCTATAAATGCTTAAATAAATAAGATCCCTGCTTAACTCTGGATACCTTACATAACACAAACCAATCTCAGGAGTCATGTTCAGTGTCATTAGCTTCAGTTAAAACTAATTTGGCAGCCTTGTATTTCTGTACAAAGCATCCAGACTACTTTTCATTAGCTCCGTGAGAGACAGCTGATTTGATGCAGTGAATAAAACACTGGACTTGCACTCAAGATATGAAGAACGTTGAGTATTTTATAGACAAGTCTGAGAAATAATATGAATTGCAGGAATATTGCGCCCTGGACCCTTGCCCCTCTTGGCTGATAAAAACCAGCAGGGAGAGGGCAGCTGGTCAGGCCAAGGAGGTGGCCATTTTTGAAGAACAATATGAGAAAACTAATCATTTCCCAGTAAAATTGCTTTTTATTGGGTTTTTCTATTCCATTGTAAAAGGTAGGTAAAGGACCCCTGGACAGTTAAGTCCAGTCAAAGGCAACTATGGGATTGTGGTGCTCATCTCACTTTCAGTCTGAGGGAGCTGGCATTTGTCCACAGAAAGCTTTCTGGGTCATGTGGCCAGCATGACTAAACCGCCTCTGGCACAATGGAACATGGTGAAGGAAGCCAGAGCGCACAGAAATGCCGTTTACCTTCCCACCGCAGTGGTACCTATTTATCTACTTGCACTGGTGTGCTTTCGAACTGCTAGGTTGGCAGGAGCTGGGACAAAGCAACGGGAGCTCACTCCATCACGGGGATTCGAACCACTGACCTTCTGATCAACAAGCCCAAGCAGCACAGTGGTTTAAACCACAGTGCCAGTGCCACCTGCCAATGTACTTAGACATTGTTCCATAGTTGACAGCAATAGGCACATATGTGCCTATAAGCAGTTCATGCTAATTGAATGGTACACACTTGTGTGTTTGTGTATTTATGTGAATGTCCACACAAACTTGATCTATGGTAGAACTGGGAAACCCTTTTGCTTCATTCTGGGAGGCTGTCTATGAATATGTAGTTTTTAATATATATATATATATATATCCAAGCATAATGTCATTCATAGCTGCTAGCTTCTCCCCCACCCCCAATTCAGGGATCATTAAAGAATGTGAAGAGGTGTCAATGCTAGTTTTTAGGATGCCCCTGGTAGGAATCAGAAACCAGGAGCTCATGAATGGCTTGGGAGTTGAAGACACAGGAGCATAAGAAGCTACCTTATGCTGGATCAGACCACTGATCGATCTATGCCTACTAGAAGTGGCTGTCCAGGACCTGAGCATAAGAGCACTCTGCCATCCTGAAGCATCACTGCACCTGACTGTGAAGGGAGAGCACAGCCATCATATCTAGTAGACATTGGTAGCCTCATCTTCCACAAGAGGATCATTTGCCAAGGCCATCTTCAATTGTCAAGTGGTCTCAGTGTGGGGGGAGCTGGGAACCAGTGGCTTACTGTAAAGTTATCTACTACAGGCGGTGGATGTATTGGACAGAAGGAAGGTGGGCTGTAAGTATAATAATAATAATAATAATAATAATAATAATAATAATAATAATAATAATAATAATAATTTATTTATACCCCACCCATCTGCCTGAGTTTCCCCAGCCACTCTGGGCGGCTCCCAATCAAGTGTTAAAAACAGTACAGCGTTAAATATTAAAAACTTCCCTGAACAGGGCTGCCTTCAGATGTCTTTTAAAGATAGGATAGCTGCTTATTTCCTTCACATCTGAAGGGAGGGTGTTCCACAGGGTGGGCGCCACTACCGAGAAGGCCCTCTGTCTGGTTCCCTGTAATCTCACTTCTCGCAATGAGGGAACTGCCAGAAGGCCCTCATTGCTGGATCTTGGTGAAGGATGGGAGTGGAGACGCTCCTTCAGGTATACAGGACTGAGGCTGTTTAGGGCTTTAAAGGTCAGCACCAGCACTTTGAATTGTGCTCGGAAACGTACTGGGAGAAACGTACAAGAGAGTTTTCCAAGCAACTTACAACGATACACTCAGATATGTATTTTTTATGCTGAAAAAGACAAATCACTCTGACGTGTGAAGGTTCTGCCCAGTTTGTTCCAAGTTCTGTGTTAATTATCAAGCCAACCGAGCACAGTGGGAATGGTGCCTTTATTTATTGGCTTTATGCACACATAATGTTGACTATTTAATCTTACACAGCTTAATTGATTTCATATTTGAAGGGAGACAGAACATTTGCAGGTGATGTAGATCTAATTATCCCAAAATGCACCACAACTAATTTAAGAAGTACATTTTATTTAGGACAATAGTAGGCACAACAGCTCATGCATCATGGTGAACAGAATGCTATTGCCAAGGAACTATTAATTTTCAAACTTTTTTTTTAAAGAAACTCATGCAGAGTAAGTAGGAACCCACGCACCCATATTCAAACAATTAATCATTTCATTACTGGGGGGAAATGCCCAGCCAAGTTAATTGCTGGAATCTGAAAAGCAAAATATTAATCCGATTAAACATGTAAATGGGGTGCTGATGCTGTACATTTACTTTTCCCTTGAGCTAATAATTAAATGATGAATTTTCAAATTAACTGCCAGGTAAAGTCAGCTGTTTGTCTAAAATGCACAATGCCCTTAAATGAATGGCATGCCTTCTGATGCCAACATTGGATAGTTAAATTCTGTGGACATCATCTCTTTGCAGTGCAAGAGATTTGATTGCCTTTACATGTACTTCATTAGTGCTAAGTGATGTGGCAAGAAGTTAGACTTGTAAGAAACAGAGACTCATAAAACATAATAAGGGAGAAGTATTAGGTCTTGATGTCAGGCAGTTTTCTTTTTCACAGGGTTTCCCTTTCAATTCTGCTCCCTCATTTACTTAGGATTCACCTGAAAATGCCTCCACTGATACCCATCATGCCTCTAGCATGGATGGGAAACCTATGGCTCTCCAGCAAGTATAGTCAATGGTCAGGGATGGTAAGAGATGGAGTCCAACAACATCTGGAGTGCCACAGGTTCCCCATGCCTGCTGTAAGATGCTCTGAAGGACCAGGGTGGAACTGCTGGGCACTTGGGCATGGTCAGAAAACAGTTCCCAAATGTGAGAGGTCTGAGCAAGTTCACTTTGCGCTGTTGAAAAGGAAAAATAGTCAGACAGCAAACTTCAGTCAGTGGCTTTATTTACTGGCAGGCTTGAGCATGCACAGTTACAGATATTTACACGGTCTTCTGCTAGGGCCCTTGCAGGGAGACCTGCAAGGGCTCTAGCAGAACCTGCAGCAAAGTCCAGCAAAACCTGCAGCAAAGTCCAGATCCAGATTGCAGGTTCAAACGTAGCTCCAAGCACAGCCCATAGTCCAGCAGCAATTAGCCGGTAGGAGTCACCAGCACCAGATAGAGGTTTTTGGTCTAGCCACTCCTTATATAGCCAGGACAATCACATCCTGGCCACATGCCAGATGCTGATTCAGAACTTGCCATGCAGATTTGTAAGCAATCAGCAATTATATTTTTCCTGGGCAAGAATCAACCTTCTTCAACAGGAGCATGGAGATTTGAAGGTCTTGCTTAAAAAGGTGCTGCCTTGGGCACAGTTGGACATGATTCTGAATTGGGCTTGATTCTTTGATTCTGAGATTTGAACGTCAAAACATCTAAAAAAAAGGACCTTAATGTGATTTTGTTTTCTATTTAAGACAAAGGGATAGATAACACTGGTTTTTGATCAGGAAAGAATCTGCACACTCACCAGTGAGTCAGGCAGCATGGAATTCCATTAAAGCTATCTTGGGGATGGAGCTTCTGTCTGTATGCCCAGGCATGGCATTCAAATGTACTCCTCAGCAAACCTGTCAGATTGGACCTATCTGATGTATGTCATAGGTCACCCCCATGCCAAACTCACTTGCATCCAGGGTGCCAACTTGAACAAAATATTGGGGGGGGGGAGGTAAGCCCTCCCCCTCATAATTGATCACATGATACAGTGCATGCACACCATTTGAATGACAATATTCATCAACTTTGGGAGGGGCAACCCCCTCAAATATTTTATTGGGGAGGCCAAAGACGCCTCGGTCGCTAGGAGTTGTATGTGTAATCAATAATGTTGTGTCCAAATTTGAAGCCAAGATATTTGACCGAGTGCTTCTTTAATTGTCTCAGGGGTTAAGAGGGTGGTACATCATGTTGCGTTGGCATGCAATGAGTTTACATTTGTTTCCTTATCCTATTGCGAGTGCATAAGTGTGTGAAGGTGTTTCAAAGGTAGCCTTTAGTGCTCTGTGATAAAGTTGGGCAAGAGGTGAGCTTGCCTGTTCTGCTTTTATCTTTCCCTAAGCAGCATGTAACACACTTTGTCAGTCCTGCAGACACAACTTTCCTTTTTCCTTTTTGGACCAGCTTCTTAAGCCAATATCTGAAAGTCTCTCCCGAAGTCCTTTCTGTATTCCACATTCTTTCTCTAGATAGACATAGCATTTAATTGGATCTTTATTAGCAATTTCACTAATGAGCCCGAATCCAAGTAGGAGCCAATCTCATCCCCAAGGCTATCATGTATCTCTCAAGGAGACAGGCAGGATCATCTTCTGCCTCAGAACAGCAGGTACAGGAGCACTTTAAACCTAAGATGATTTATTTCATCGTGCAGTTCATTGGCACATTGTGTTGACACCAGAGGTTTAATGCAGAGGATTTCTGAAAGTGAGGAAGTATCAATGTCTCTGAAAGATCTTCCTATAGCATAAAAGCTCTATTCTTGCTTCTTCTGGGAAAAGCTGATTGAGAAAGGATGTAGAAGAGCCTTGGCAGAAATTGAACAGACGTGATGTGTGGAGGTGACTAGAGGGGAGAGCCACCAGGGCCTGTGGGAAATTTCCCGCATCACTTTTCATGCCTGTACTTCTCAGGACTGAAACACGGATCCATAGCAAATGAATTTTTCTGTTGTTATAGAACATCACTGGCTTCCAACTTGCTTTTGTCCTATAAAGTTTCAGGGCCGCATCAACCTCAGGGGCCTTGTTCCAGGTGACTCTGCCATCAGAGCTGAGGTGGGTGACATCCAAAGAGAGTCTCCTCAGCAGTGGTACCAAGGTTGTGGAGAGTGTTCCCTAAAGACACTGGTGGAGGAAGAGGTGTGCAGGGGGGAGCGCACCACCCCCGGCAGCGTGATCCCAGCGTGGTGCCATCGCGGCTGCCCCACCACCCTGCAGGGTGCCATGCCCCTATGGGCAGTACACCATGCCCCCAGGACGCACACCAGGCTGCTCCGAGTGGCACGCCATGCCCCCAGGACGCACGCTTTGCCCCTATGAGTGGTACACCACGCTCCTGGGACGCATGCCAACCTCGCCTCGCCTGCTCTCTGCTCCCCAGTGCCAGAGCATAAAGCTCTGCTACTGCCTAAAGACACCCACCTGACCTTGAACTTGATTTGCTCTTTGGGGTTAACAAAGAGCATTGGATTGACTAGTAGTTTTAAATGGTGCTGTATTTCTGGCCTTTGCTGTTTTACTTATTTCTGGGGTTGTTATTGGTTTTGACATTTTATAACTGGGTATTAAAAATACTATGGTGTTAATGTTAATTGGCTATGCAAGATGAGGAGATATCCACTTTAAAAACATGTTGGCAAAAAGGCAGTGTAGAAATGGTTTAAACAAATACAAATATAACCACGTAAATATATGTAAAATACTGTGAAATCTCTTTCTCCATCTTTATATTATCAGACAGCCACATTTTTATAAAAGACAGAACCAGATGCTCCCCACCTGGCCACTGTCCAAATTTGTTAAATAGTACTATCCATGCTGCGGTGATGATCTTTTCCCTCTTCTTTTCTTTTTTTGAAAGACACCCATTTCCCTTGAGGTCTGCTGTACCATTGCTATCACATATTAAAGCCAACAGGAGACTGCCAGAATGCAAAGATTTACATGGGCATAGTGTTTTCCACAAATGGCTTCAGATAAATTCCTTCTTTAAAAATTGATGGGAGCAGTTTAATAGGTAGCAGCATGAAAACACACCGCAGTTTACATCACATTGCATGCGTAATATCTATTGCCTTTCTTTTGGAACAAAAGGTTATGGCAACATTTAACATATTGTTTCTTAAAAACGGAATAGGCTTTATATATATATAATTAGTTGTTGCCATTGCCTCTGCTAAAATCACATCCTCCCACTGAGCTTGCATTTACGTTTTCAAAAAAATTAATCAAGCTGCTTGTAAACGTGCTGGAAAAGTGAGAGCTGGATAAAAATATTAAGGACACAAGAAAAGCCTTCTGGATGAGGTCAATGGGGCATTTAGTCCAACATCCTGTTCTCACAGTGGCTGACCAGATGTCTGTGGGAAAGCTACAAGCTAGACATGAGTGGAACAGCACTTTTCCCACCTGCAATTCCCAGCGACTGGTATTCAGAGCCAAAATGCCTCTGACAGTGGAGGTAGAACATAGCCATTGTGGCTAGCAACCATGGACAGCCTTGTCCTCCATGATGCCTAAGTATGGAATGTATTAGCCAACAAAGAGGAACAAGAGAGAAGGGACAGTTCAATGAGATACGTTGCAACCCAGGGAAAGTTAAGTACCTCAGTGTCTCACTGAATTCAGCAGATGTGTCCATGTGCTGAGAACAAACTTTCGTTGGTTTTGTAAATAGAGAACAACCAGCTGGATTTAAATTAATATAGAATTGTTCTTATTATTTATTAAATTTGTATACCACCTTATACCTGCAGCTCTGCAGGCAATGAGGCTTTATGCATAAGAGGGATATTTAAGTACTGATCTCTAGTATGAGAACAGGCCAATGGATGATATGTCTCTATAAGGGCGGCACTGTGGTCTAAACCACTGAGCCTCTTGGGCTTGCCAACTGGAAGGTTGGTGGTTCGAATCCCTGCGATGGAGTGAGCTCCTGTTGCTCTGTCCCAACTTCTGCCAACCTAACAGTTCAAAAACATGCCAGTGCAAGTAAATAAATAGGTATTGCTGTGGCAGGAAGGTAAATGACATTTCCGTGCATTCTGGTTTCTGTCACGGTGTTCGGTTGCGCTAGAAATGGTTTAGTCGTGCTGGCCACATGACCCAGAAAGCTGTGTGTGGACAAACGCCAGCTCTCATGGCCTGAAAGTGAGATGCACGCCGCAACTCCATATTTGCCTTTCACTGGACTTAACTGTTCAGGGGTCCTTTACCTTTACCTTTTTATGTCTCCATAAAAACATAACAAGAGCCTCAGTGGATCAGCCAGAGGCTTATGAAGTCCATCATTTTATTCCCACAATGGGTAACATGGAAAGCCCAGAAGCAGGATGTGAGCACATTAGCAATTCTCCTCATTTCCATCTTCAAAATGCTGAAGGGTATGCGATTCACTGAGGGAAAGAATTCAGTAGTGACTTAACTTTACCACAAAACTCTGCAGAACTTAGTGATGCTTAACTTTGGCTTGATTGTGCCATTAGTTAGGCAGCTAATTAATTAAATGCTTTCCATTAAGGTCAGCATAAAAGATATTTACCCCCCAGATTGTATTTGATATGAAGCTCTGTTTCAGAAACTGTTTGTTCATTAAAAAAAACAAAACCCAAATACAGTCATACCTCGTGTTGCTTTAGGTTCATGTTGCATCTTTTCAGCTTGTGAACGCGGCAAACCTGCTCTAGTTGCGGACTTTTCGGGGTGTGAACAGGACCCCGGAATGGATCGTGTCTACAACTAGAGGTACCACTGTATAAGATCATCTCAACATTTGTTGATGCTCTGAAAAATAGCTGATGAAACAAGGCTTTCCTTTGCAGACGCTACGATGATCTTCCTCTGTGAGAACTTCTCTGGAAAAAAATTGGTGGTAGCAAAATGGGAGAATGCAAGCTGGAATGCAAAGACCTGCTTTGAAGATCTGTAAGGGCCTTGGCAGTGGCCGAGCTTCATGCTCTGGCACCGGGGGCGGAGAGAAGGCGGGGGCAGGGCTGGAGCATGTCCCGGGGTGGGATGTATGTCCTGGGGGCAGCCGCAATGGCACCCTGGAGATCACGCTGCCACGGGCGGTGCACTTCCCCCACACTCCTCTTCCTCTGCCAGTAGGCCTTGGACCATCCAGCTGTGTTTGCGTGGTGTCAAGGAAATGCATAGTTTTGGAAGATTCATTTCAAAGATGTTTTATTGTGGATTAGGGAGCTGGGAGAAATTTGATTATGTTCACATTTAACGGGGAACTTACCAAATGTTCACTTTCTGACATAGCCTGTGAACTAAAACACAGTCATCCTTAAACATTTGCACTTAATTTTGCAATGTTGTTTTCCAGCCAAGCAATGTGTACAATAATTTCATATATTAGGATAAAGTTTGCATATAAATGCATTTATTAGTGAAACAGCAAAAATATTAGGGGAGATTGCTTGCACTGAGGTCCAGGTCTGAGGGCCTTCTGGCGGTTCCCACACTGCGAGAGGCCAAGTTACAGGGAACCAGGCAGAGGGCCTTCTCGGTAGTGGCGCCCGCCCTGTGGAACACCCTCTCATCAGATGTCAAAGCGATAAACAACTACCTGACATTCAGAAGACATCAGAAGTTTTTAATATGTGACATTTTAGTGTATTTTTCATCTTTGTTGGAAGCCGCCCAGAGTGGCTGGGGAAACCCAGCCAGATGGGCGGGGTACAAATAATAAATTATTATTATTATTATTATTATTATTATTATTACCCTATTTGTCAAAACTGCATATCACTCTTTTTCATTAGGGACATTCACACTGAAACACTAGTGAATTTTATAGGGTTTTTAATAATAATAATAATAATAATAATAATAATAATAATAATAATAATGCAGAAACATGGTGAATTGAATTTAAGATGGGGAAAATGAGACACCGAGAGGACCAAAAACTGACAGATTCCTTCATTCCAATTGTGAATATAGCAATCTCCATGAAAGGGGCCCATATTGTGATGGTAATAACATGAAAGAGATTTGCATCAATCCATTCTTAAGAATTTATTTTGCCTAGCACAGATGAAGGGGGTGGTAGTGGATGAAATAATGGCATAAAGTATATAGGAGGCTGCAAACTATTCATAGTTGTATCTTAATCCTTTTATATAAAAGGCGCCACATAAATCTAGGATTAGGCAATTCTTCCAGTTTCTGCCCAAAACTGAACGATTATAAGAGCATTGAAAATCCTGTTATCCAGATTTCACAGGACTGCAGGTTTCAATTCCTAATAATACACCTAAAGTCCACATTTAAAAAGAAAAAAGGAAAAAAAGAGGGACTGCTTTGTCATTGTCCTTTGGAAAATCATTTTTTATATAAAAAGTATCTCTGATCAGAATCAATTTACTGCTACATATTTCAAAGTATCCAGGCTCACACTCTCTGCTAAAGCCCCAAAATGCACTCTTGAAATAGTGGCTTCTAAAAAGCAGGAAGCTCAAGGTTTGCCAATGAGTTCTCACTGCTGAAAGAAAAGAAAAGCTCCCAAGCTTATTTATATGTTTATTATGTCACAGCCCTGTGAGAGATGGGCTTGGTGGGGGAAGGTACTATTGCTTTTTCAGACATCAGCAGAGCTGCTAGAAACCAAGGAAGAACTGGAAATGGGGCCAGTATATGGGTTATTTGCAAACTTTATTTAATTGTAATCACCACCACTGTCATCATCATCAATATGAGTGTACAGATGTGAAGCCCTCACTATCAGAGGAAGGAAGGAAGTATGGTGTTTGGCTTACAGTCTCTCAGTGAGCATGGTATAACCTGAGGCAAGATGCGTCTCCACGAAGCAGAAATCAGGAATGGCAGCAACTTATAGCAGCTGGGGGTGAGAGGCATGGATAACTGAAGGGCTTGTGGTATCATCAGCAGAAATGGCATGGCCTGCTAATCAGGTATGCTCTGGGACCTGAAATTTTGCTGCCTTGGGGAAAGATGATGCCCCCACACTCCACGCGCATAATTCCAACAGACTGGCAGGTGAATCTTACTTCAGTACTGGTGATGGGACAATATCCTTACATTGTAATAGGACATCATGCTAGCTTTGGGGGACGGCTAGCTTATGGGGCTTAGCAGGGATAGGGTGACCTGCTGCCACCCCCAGCATTTGCCACCTAAAGCAACTGATTCACCCTGCTTAATGACAGGCCTTTTTAATGAACAATGCCTGCCCAGCCTCATCATGAAGATTCAGCGCCACCAAGATGAGCACTAGGCAATTGTATGGATTGTGGGTGGCTACTTTTCTCCAGGCTGCCCAAGCGTATATTCTAAGAATTAGCTTACCTGATGTGGCTTATGTAACCCCAACTCTGTTTAAGTCCCAAGAATATTCCGGCTAGTAGAACTTCAGCATAGGCTATCCAGAAAGCACTTAGAACCGCCCGAAGTCTCATCTCCATCTGCAGGAGGTCACATCTGTTGCTGAAGGAGTTTCTGGCAACCAGAGAAACCTCAGATAATGGCAAAGCGTTGCAACTTTCTTTGGACTATTTAATAAAATCTTTATGCTTCACCCCATTTATGTATTCATTATGTCCTGAATCTTAAAAGAATCTCAGTCCCTTGATACGACAGTAGCCCAACTGAGCCATGGAGGTACAACACAAAAGGGAGCAGGTGGGCTTAGTAAGGTGTAAATGGAGGGGGTGAATTAGCAAGGGAATGGGGTTTACAAGTGAAACAAGTAGGAGTGCAGTATTAGTATAAACGCAGTCAAAATTTTGGTTATTGTTTTCCCCCCTTAAATATGTTAGTGCAGAATCTTGATGAAAATTAGAAGTTCTGCTAAGCTTAAAGTGACTTCTTGAGGAATATCTCCTTATAGATTTAATAAGAACCTTATCAGTTGTACTAAATGGAAAAGGGTGGTGATGTAAGCTTTGCTAATGCTTACTTGAGCTAAATAACTATTCCCCAGCTGATCTCTTGAGGTCAGACAGCAGCTGTTAATTAGTGCCACTTGATGCTGGGCCATACTGAGGCCAAAGTCTGTCGTTGCCTTAGCAATGTAAGCAAGGGCTGTTTTTTTTTCCTATCTCTCCTTCAATGCTCTGTGCATACAAATGAGCAGCTGACCTTAAAAGGTACTAATAATCTCTACTGATAACTAGAATATGTCTAAAAACTTCTTGCAAGTTACAAAATTTCCACGTGTCAGCCTTCAACATGTTTACACATGGTGAAAAATCAAAATGTTCCCACTCCTAAGATGAACAAGGTTGTTTGGGGGATGACTAAAATCATTTAAAATATACTGAATCTACTGATTTTTTCCCTTGGCATCTGAAAAATCTATCATCTATCTATCTATACATGCATAATGGGCATTGTGCTACAATTCATACAGTAACACGAGGGGCGGGGCAGGGGGGTAATCTGTTGCCCTCCAGATGTTTTGGCACTCCAGATCCTATGATCTCCAGTCATCATGGCCAATAGTCAGAGATTATGGGAGTTGTAGTCCAACAGCAATTTGAGGGCTACAGGTTAGTTACTCAAGCGGTAAAAATTTGACAAATGTTTTATACCTGCCAATAACTGAACAAATCAGAAGAAGTGAGCATAATCTTATCCTCCATGAAATTGCCTACTCCTCTTTTAAAGCCATCTATGTTGGTAGACCATAAAGAAGGCTGATCGCCGAAAATTGATGCTTTTGAATTATGGTGCTGGAGGAGACTCTTGAGAGTCCCATGGATTGCAAGAAGATCATCATCATCAACAACCTTTTATTCGACCGTCAGTCAGAAAAAGTACATTTGTCAATACACCGTTAAACATCCAGGGAGATTTTAGAGCTTAGCCAACACTAAAATGGGCTGAACAGATAGCCCCATAGCAAGATCAAACCTCTCCATTCTTAAGGAAATCAGCCCTGAGTGCTCACTGGAAGGACAGATCATGAAGCTGAGGCTCCAATACTTTGGCCACCTCATGAGAAGAGGACTCCCTGGAAAAGACCCTGATGTTGGGAAAGATGGAGGGCACAAGAAGAGGATGACAGAGGACGAGATGGTTGGATGGTGTTCGCGAAGCTGCCAGCATGAGTTTGGCCAAACTGTGGGAGGCAGTGGAAGACAGAAGTGCCTGGCGTGCTCTAGTCCATGGTGTCATGAAGAGTCAGACACGACTAAACGACTAAACAACAACAATGTTGGTGGCCTCTTGTGGAAGCAATTTCTACCAATTTAACAATAAGAACATAAAGACAGCCTGCTGGATCAGGCCAATGCCCCTTCTAGTCCAGCATCCTGTTGCTCTCACAGTGGCCAGACACATGCCTGTGGGAAACCCACAAACAGGATCCGAGCACAACAGCACTCCCCTCTCCTGTGTTCTCCAGCAACCGACATTCAAAAGCATTATTGCCTCCAGCTGTAGAGCCAGAACATAGCCATTATGGCTAGTAGCTATGCGCTGCTACTTTATGCTGCTTTATTTGCTCTGTTCTGCACATTCAGCTTCATTGGATGTCCACAAGTTCAAGTGTTATGAGAGAAGGAGGAAAACTTTTCTCTATCCACTTCCTCTACAGTGTGCATGTGGGCCCTCCCTGCTTTCCTTTGGTGGCTTCATCCTCGACTCTTCAGGAATTCACAGATGCTAGAAATAGGCAGTAAAGCAAACATAACATTGGAATTTCACCTTGTTACTGTGCCACTCTTCTGCCCGTATTCCCTCCAAGTCATGTCTCTTACAGCATGCTGACAAAACCCGGCTTCACCGCTGTCACTTCTTCAGAGTCAATCTCGCTAAGGTACAGCTAGCTGAATTCTCTGCCACCTCAAAATTCACCATACGAACTGACAGTTAGAGACTTGATTACAGACAATGTTATTGAGGGTGGCAGCTGGGATTGCGGGAGGAAAGCAGCTTGGAAGTGAAGGCAGCAGGCTGAGAAAACCTGCAGTGCTGGCAGTTAGAAAACTTTGTGTTTGGCCTGAGGCGCCGAGAGAAACCGTGGTGGTACTTTATGAACTACTGATGGCTTTCTTTCCTAATGAGAATTGTAATTAGAGCTCATAGCAGTGTACTCTTTCCACAATAAGAAGAGATATATGCTTGGAGTGGCTCTGGGCTTTATGAGACTGTTCAGATATCACACATGTAATGATGATAATACTGTGTTTGGAGCAACGTTCAATCCAAATGGAGCCTGCTTCAATAATCTTCAAGGAACAACTATAAGGAGAGATGTTGGCTTCCCAAAGTAGAATGAAAAGGTGGTGATGTGGAAAGGAAGAGTTTCAGCTCAGTGGCAAAGCATCTGCTTGTATGCAAGACATCCCATGTTTAATCCCTGGTGTCTCTAGGTGGGGCTGGGAAAAACCGCTGCCTGAAACCTTGTGTTTGACAATGCTGAATGAAATGAATCCTTGGTATGACTCAGTATAAGGCAAATTGCTATGTTCCTCTGTAGCAAAAAATAGCGATGGTTGAATCCACGTTGTGTTGGATTCAGTGGGACTTAAATCAGTCATGAGAAATGCAAGTCCTACTTCTTTCATGGCATCTACTCAAAGCATGGCTAAGTCAGGATCCAACCCACAGATCTGTGTAAGGAAATATGAACGGAATGTGAACATCAAATCAATACTCACTCACTGACTTTTGGACCAGCATTTCTCAGAAAACAGGATATTGCATTGAGATAAATGCAAAAGGACCATTGTTTATCTTTTCCCATCTAGCTAAAGCTGTTTGAAATCAGTGGAGATGTCACCAGCATTGCTGATGCTGATGCGCTGATTGCGATCAAGAGAATGGGAGGCATGCATAAGTCACAGCATTTAGCTATCTTAGTAGTGTGCACTGAGGCAACTGGCTGAAAATCCTTACCGTGATAAGACCATATCGAGTTCCTTCAGAAGGTAAAAAGTTGTTAACGGTGTTGCACATGTACTCAACCCTTAGTACCATTTCTGCAATTAGAACAACGAAATAATTTAGGGAACAAAAAGGTGCTTTTTCACCAGTTCAGACTATTTGTACATTTAGCCCAGTATGTCCTACTCTGACTATCAGGGGTGTTTTCAATCATCTGTTACCAGATTCTTTGACATGGAGATGTGGGGTGGAATCTGGGGCCACTTACATGAAAAACATGTTCTACCCACTGAGCTGTAGTCCCTCCCATACAAAGTGAAGAGGATAAGCCTGGAAGATTGGGATATGTGCTTTGGATGGACACAATCCTTGGCATCTTCAGTTAAAGAATGCCAAGTAGCAAAGCTGGGAAAGATGGTATATGAGACTGGGTTTGAGATCTCTTTCCATTAATTCAACAACCCTGCTGTACCTGGACCTGGGTGTGGAGAGTGCAGCAGAATGGGCAAAGCTGTGGGCAGCCTGAGGAAGTATCATCCACCCTGGACTTGTCATTGAAAAGCAAGTCTAGAGTGAGAGACTAGGGTGATATTTGCTGTTTCCAGGAACTCTTCTCATTGTGACACTTTTTCAGGTGAGCTGAGAGTTTGTTTGGTCCGTGGATGAGAACCTGGAGGCTGAGAAGGAGGGAGTGTCAGAAGGAAAATGAACTAATGTCGATTTATATAAGTTAGTAACTTTGTTTCAATGTGATATGTAACATTGTAATATGTATCAGTGTGATGTGTAATATGTACGGTAATGTGTTTATATGTAACTCTGTATTTTGGTAATATTGTATTTAAGCTGTCTATTGTTTCTGTCCACTGCTTAGAGATATTTTTTTAAGTGGTATAGAAATTAAATAATCAATCAATAATCAGAAATGTCCTTGACACAAGGGAGCCTTCTCTGACATTGCAGATAGCTTAATTCCTCAGTCACAGCTGAGTAATCAAAAGTTGTAAATCAGATAGTTCTTATTTTGTAAAATTACAAAATCTTCATGTTTGTTACTCAAATAGTACTCTTTTTAGAGAATTCTACAAGTTCATTTGATGGAAGATTATTTCTCAAGGTTCAGTTAATCTGTGTGGCAAAGTAAAAAGTCAACTTTAATAAAGAATCATACTGTTTTGTGCCTCTCTATTGAATATGTATTTAGAACGCCTCCCTGGTGCATATTTTCATTGGGGTGTGTGTGTGTGAGTGAGTGTGTGTGTGAAGCATTTTAAATATTTTCAGCCAATCTTTATGTTTAAAAAGGGCCCAGCTTCTGTTCCTTCTCTAAGAATTATATTTGATTGATGCCTTCTTTGTGCCTGCAAAGTGGAAAGCATATTTTTCTTTGTCATTTTATTATTGTAATCTGTCGCGCTGCTAGAATCTAATACTAGAGAACTGCACACTGTAACGTTTTACATTTTGAAGGGGGAACCAGTGGGTTTCCTTTGCTTTAAAGTCAATTTCATTCAGGTGAAAGGTGTTCCATTGACCCCCAGAGTCTTCATTTGCAAGGACAACTTCAGGTATAAATAATTTCAATCAAGTTGATTCTCCAATGTAAACCATCCATTTCTTCATCCAACTCTATGATTCTCTTTGCCTTATATATTTTCTATTCTATTCTATTCTATTCTATTCTATTCTATTCTATTCTATTCTATGCTAGCTTTGTCCTATCATAGATTTGCTAGGATGATCCATGTGTCTGTAACTACAAGGCTTCAATAATACAATGCACTCTGCCCTTGAAAACCATTAAGAAATATAGAAATCAGCAACATATCCTGTCCTGTTGGAATATTCATACGTGGTGCCAAACATTGGTTATCATTCCCATTTACTTCCAGGCCCAATTTAAGATGCTGGTATTAACTGTAAAAGTACTCCATGGCTTCATATCTTAAGAAACATCCCTTCTTATATAACTCTTCCCGCCCAACCTCCACACAACTGTGGACTTATCATCAGGCAGTACTTGGAGAAGGGTCACAGCTCTATGGCAGAGCATCTGCTTGGCATACAGATGCCCAGGTTCAATCCCCAGAATCAAGTAGAGCTGGCAGAGATCCGTGTCTGAAATCCTAGACAGCCACTGACAGTCAGTGTGGACAATGCTAAGCTAGATGAACCAATAGTCTGATCTGGTATTAAGGCAGGTTCCTACATTCCTATCTCACCATCTTTGCTAAGAAGTCGGAAAACTTAACATTAGGTTTCCAAAAGGGTTGAAAGACCTTTCTCTTCCAACAGTTACTTGACTGAACTTAATCATTCTGAAGTTATTAATTAATCTGTAGTTTCTTTTGTTTGCTGGGCTGCATATTCTTGCACCTATTTGGAAAAACAAGATAGAAATGTTTTAAATAAATAATAGGTTAATGTCCTTCACAATTTCTTTTTCTTTTTCTTTTACCTCTGTAGCCTCTCTCTCTCTTCTTCATATTTCCTGCCACAATTTTTAAACACTGCATTTCCAACTACTCAGAGGCTGGAAAAGTGTATTTCATTCCCCCACCCCACAACTTCATAAAGCAGTCTCATGTTTCAGTCTGTCTGGAAACCCAACATGCACACAGCAGCAAATGTCATGAATGAGCCTATTATTAAATGGAAGCATATTAAATTACAGTTAATAAAAAATCTCTAAGGGTGGTGAAAGACAAAAAGTGCATCTATGTTACAAATATGAATTGGTTTTAATTTGATTGAGTTCTTTTGATTGGTTTTAATTTGATTGAGATCCAGGGACCCCAATAAATTGCAATTTTGTGCAATTGTTGAAAACACCTGCTAACATTTCCCTAGTTCAGGGATGAGGAACTTGTGAATCTCCAGATGTTTGACTCGAATTCCCATCAGTCCCAGAAACCATGGCTAATAGTCATGGATTATGGACATTGTATTTCAATGACATCTCATTGCCACAGGTTTTCCACAAGGGTCATTAGACTTGTGAGGCTTAAAATTAAGGACATAAATGACAGGCAGTGTCAGGGACATCAGGTATACCAATTATTATATAAGGGTAGAATGCTATAAGTTTCCTTACATGAAACAAAATGCCTAATCAATATAAAACATCTTTGGCCAATATGTCCTCTTCTTCACCTTCATCTTCAGCCAGGTAACACTTCGTTACATCCTTAAATACCCTTAAAGTACGCATTTATTGTGCCTGCTAGTTGTTGAATTAAGACAGATTCATAAATGAAGCATTGCTGTATAGAAGATCTGCTTATGAGAAACCACCAATGATAAAGAGTGTAAGCAAAGAGTGAACCATGCTTTATGTTTGTTCAACAGTCAACAGTCTTCCTTTTTTTTAGTGTGAGGTATCTAATGAGGAAGTTATACTGTTGGGGAATTTACTTTAGAGAAACCCCATTTCTCCACCCCTATCTTAATCTCATCACAGAACAACAGTTCCATATTTTCTTTTTGAGAAGCTATCAGTGCAATCTAATGTATGTTTATTCAGAAATAAATTCTCACTGTGTTCAATAGGACTTAACTCTCCAGGATAAGTGTGCCTAGGATAGCAGCCCAGCAATGTAATCCGGTATGCACTTACTAGTGAGTTAGTCCCACTTTTGAGATTGCACTGTAAATTGTTGGCTATGTTAAGAACCTCGGCAGAGGCAACCTCTCCTTCATCAAATGTGTTTCTTAGTCATTCACAGATGGAAGAACATCCATTCAAGTGAATGTGGGCAATGAAGCATATTAGAACAATAAAAGGTCTAGGAGAAATACAAAGACAAATGACTAAAAAGCAAATATTGGCTAATGCTCTAGAAGACAGGCATATCAAAGATCACAAAAGGTCTAGAAGACAAAACTATGTGCAGCAAGTCTGAAAAAAACAGGGACATATTTAGCCAGGAAAATGAAGATTTTGTGAGGATATATTGACCATTTTCATATTTTAAAAGAATATTAAAAAGGAGTATAATTACTCACATTGATAGCTCTTCCCTTAGTTTACTTACATATAATATTACTGCCCAAGCATTCTTAAAGCTGCCACCTGAAGCATATTTACTTAAAGGAAAACAGTTCCAGGACTGAAATCATTGGGGTGTAATTTAAGGGCTGGGGTGTAAGTCTTTCCAAAGGGTGAAGAAATAATTGCATTATGGCACATACGTCTTGTAATCCCTGATTTAAGATTTCAACAAGAGAAGTAATTCTTTATCCTGTCAATGAGGAAAAATAAATAAAGCTGTTATTTAATGAAGGCTTGGCGGGCGACAGGTGAAAGATGTTCTGTTAAAAAAAAGTAGCTATTTATTGATATTCAATTAAATGAAACAAAACAAGGTGCTTTCCTGTGCAGAACAATATTTCACAAGATCTATTACCCTCTAAATGTTTATACAAAATAAATCATAAAGCTTGTTGAACAGACCCAGCTGCCATAAAGAACGGTTAATCCAATTCTTTTCTTACAACTTGGCAGGGAAGATGGTCGAAACAATGGGTGGGAAGGGAGAGGTAGGTGGCCTGGCTCCCTTGATTTATTTCATCATTCATTCATTCATTCATTCATTATTTCACTGAGGGCCAAACTATATCTCTTTTCTATGATGACATCATATGTGTTGTACCCTTGTTGAGATCATATGTATTATACTTTAGTAAAGCCCAAGTTCTCAATCATAGGGCTTATTCCAGGATGACCTATTTGCCCCACAGCAGAATATTTGTCAGGAAATAAACAAATCCTGTTCAGAATGAAGAATTCATGTCCACCACTAATCATGTATCAGTCCTGCTCAGCTTACACTTATTTATCATAGAATCATAGAGTTGGAAGAGACCACAAGGGCCATCGAGTCCAACCCCCTGCCAAGCAGGAAACACCATCAGAGCACTCCTGACATATGGTTGTCAAGCCTCTGCTTAAAGACTCCACCACACTCCTTGGCAGCAAATTCCACTGTCGAACAGCTCTTACTGTCAGGAAGTTCTTCCTAATGTTTAGGTGGAATCTTCTTTCTTGTAGTTTGGATCCATTGCTCCTTGTCCGCTTCTCTGGAGCAGCAGAAAACAACCTTTCTCCCTCCTCTATGTGACATCCTTTTATATATTTGAACATGGCTATCATATCACCCCTTAACCTCCTCTTCTCCAGGCTAAACATGCCCAGCTCTCTTAGCCGTTCCTCATAAGGCATTGTTTCCAGGCCTTTGACCATTTTGGTTGCCCTCCTCTGGACACATTCCAGTTTGTCAGTGTCCTTCTTGAACTGTGGTGCCCAGAACTGGACACAGTACTCCAGGTGAGGTCTGACCAGAGCAAAATACAGTGGCACTATTACTTCCCTTGATCTAGATGCTATACTCCTATTGATGCAGCCCAGAATTGCATTGGCTTTTTTAGTTGCCGCGTCACACTGTTGGCTCATGTCAAGTTTGTGGTCAACCAAGACTCCTAGATCCTTTTCACATGTACTGCTCTCAAGCCAGGTGTCACCCATCTTGTATTTGTGCCTCTCATTTTTTTGCCCAAGTGCAATACTTTACATTTCTCCCTGTTAAAATTCATCTTGTTTGTTTTGGCCCAGTTCTCTAATCTGTCAAGGTTGTTTTGAAGTGTGATCCTGTCCTCTGGGGTGTTAATTTATGTTAATTCCCACAGAACACTTTTTTCATGTATATCCCATTACAGTTTTCCTTCACCGAAGAAGAAACGGTATGCCTGTCAGACTCAGAAGCAACCCTTCCAGGGCCATATATCAAGCATGGCAGCAACTTGAGCACTGACACCTTTAGACTGAAAGAGACAGAACTTAGCATCCATCAGAGCTCTCTCTGGAGGAAGAAGAGAGCACAGAAGGTGAAGAGAGAGCTGTGAGTGGATTGGAGTGAGCTTTCCCATTCTCTGGACCCCTGGGAACCTCAACAAACCTGCTGCACCTGTAACTGGGTGTGGAGAAGGCAGCTGAATGGGACACAGCTACGGGCAGTACTATCTACTTTGAGCCTGCCCATAAAAAGCAGCTCTGGGGTGAGAGACTAGGGTGGTGTTCATTGTTTCCAGGATCTCTTCTCATTGTGAGTGGGTGAGGTTGGACTCAGCTAGATTGGTAAAGGAAAAGCAATTTTTACATGTTGTATGTGCGATATAACATTGTGCCACCAGAAGGCAATGGGGAGTCCCCTTTTTCTCCATCTGTTTTCCCTGATTAAATTTACAATGCTTTAAACTGAAATGCTTCTTTGATGTGTCTAGGAGCCAACAGTTGTTGGACTCTGGGTAAGAACTCAGGGACTGTGAGGGAGGGTGTGTCAGAAATAAAATGAATTGATGCTGATTTTTATATATTAGAAATTAATGTAACTGTATTTTTGTAATAGTTTGTTGTCTGTTGTTCCTTCAGTTTTCTGTAGACTGCTTAGAGGTGTTTTTAATATATTAAGCAGTATAGAAATCAATCAATCTATCTCTCCTCGTTTCTGATCTCCCGTCGATCTACCCTAAGGCTGGACTACCATAATTGAGGCATTCATTGATGTTTTAATCCCTCATGGGACTATCCTATCCCTCACTGTGAGCCAGGAGCACATAGACCCCAGGCCCACACAAGACATGATGTTAATGGAATGAATACCATCAACCTGTACATTTTTAAAACAATGAAAATAGCAGCCACAGGGGAGCCTGCGCAATATTTGGACCACATTTGGATAGGGAGAGAGAGAGTTTAAACCTCTCTCCCATCTTCTGTAGTTACAACAGAAATCTCACCCCGAACTGCTGCGTCCATTGAAAATAAGCTTCATTCATACCAATAAGAGTAACGGCTGGGTGTTTTCTTTGGGGGAAAGGGTTAAACTCCCCCATTCCACTACTGCAGTGTGATTAGGATTTGTGTTTAAGCAGCCACCCTAGTAACAAAAATTTAAAAAACGAACAACCAATCTCCAGGAAACTCATTGCAGCATGAGGCTTCTCTGTGCAACTGAGTGCTAGATTTGACTTGGCAGCTTTGAAGGCACAATTTAAGTAAGTTGACTTTTGCTGCATCCTGAGGGGTGCTTAGTATGGAGGCTGGGAGTTCAAGACAGCATGAGCTCCACCTTTGACTTGTGGTGTTCAAAGGGGCTGCAGGACTGCCTTAAGCTCCTCTCTCAAAGTGTAGCCTTCCCCACAGGGAGCTGTATTAAAGGTATAACAGCAAATGATACTCCAAGGTTGTAGCATACATACTCTCATAGCACACCCACCCCTGACATGAAATAAGGAATAACAGTACTGGAAAACACAACAGGGGGCTTGTAAAGCACTCTCTCAGCCTGACCCTCAACTAGTTGTATTCAGCATGAAGCCATTATCTCCCAGGCACAGCCACTTCCCACCTGCAATATGGTGATAACAAGCCACATTTGCCTTGGCAGGAACTGGGGGGGGGGGTTCAAAAACAAAGTACTTCACACTTAAAGACTGAGTTTGAAAGAGCAGGAACTCCTCTCTTTGCTGCTATCTATTTGCTGCTATCTATTGCTTGACAGTGTGTGTGTGTGTGTGTGTGTGTGTGTGTGTGAGAGAGAGAGAGAGAGAGAGAGAGAGAGAGAGAGAGAGAGAGAGAGAGAGAGAGAGAGAGAGAGAGAGAGAGAGAGAGAGAAGACTTGGGGCACAGCCACAGCTACACAGAAAGCGTGGATATCTCATCTTATGTTCATGGGCAGCTCTCTTAAGAACATTGACCCACAACTGTTGCCCCATTGTACCAACCACTGGTGCTGCTCACCCATATAGGTTGTTGGGTTCATACTTGGTTAGCTTGAGTTGGGGGTAAGCAGAAAGTAGATCAGAGTCTCTGGATGCTGTGCAGTAGTTACTGGGCCCCAGATGTTTAAAGATAGAAGCAACCACCCCCTCTTGTCTAAATTAGAATGCTGAGATAACTGCTAAAGTAAACCTGTGAAGATACCAGGAGGCAATTTTGGAGTGATCAAGGCTGTGAGCTTAGTTCTGACCCTGAAAACAAGTACCATGACTGAGCATGTGCTTTGAAGCTTAATTCTATGTCATCCCAGCTACTATCCTGTTGTTATTTTATACTTAGCTTCTTGGAACTTTGAAGTGTCAGGCATAGCCCTATTGGCTTTAGCCCAAACGTAGCAGAGTTTTCCTGCACAGCGAAGAAGCTAGTTGCGGCAGTAATGACTAGTCAGCTAGACTCAGAATAACTATTTACAGGATTTATTAAAAAGGAGAAAATAAAACCAGCAGAGTTTCTGCATACAAATAAAAGCAAAATAAATCCTCTCTTTCCTCTCTCTCTCAAAACCATACACAGCACTTCTACTCCTAACACACCTCACATCAAACTGAGCTAGCAATCCCTAGTTAAGAGTTGAATGCTGGTCGTTAACCAATCAGAGTAAGCAGTTTCTAGATCAAGCTGACCTGGGCTTTCTGCCAAGAGTAAATTGACACTGCCTTGAGTTAATTGTTTGAAGCCAGAATCTGCAAGTTTCCCATGAGAATCAATTAACAGAAACTGAACACCCCCTCACAGATTCTGCTGGACAATTAACATCAAATACACCTATGTAGAAGATCATTTTTCCAGCAAACCTAAACCCTTGCACATTCGCTTGTTCTTTACCTTTGCCAATGGTTTAGTTAACACATCTGCTACATTTTCTTCACTTGATACATAAGTACAGGTGATTATATTGTCTTGTACACAGCAACACACATTTTGGTATTTTACAGAGATATGTTTAGAACGTGATTTGAAACCCTCTGTTTTACTTAAAGTTATACAAGCCTGATTATCAATGTAAACTCGTACTGGTTCTCCACAATTTACATTTAAATCTGCTAACAAATGCTTGAAATAAATCACCTCGTTGCACAATTCACTCAATGTGGCGTACTCTGATTCCATTGATGACACACTTACAACGTCTTGCTTGCGTGACCGCCAGCTGATTAAAGCTCCACCGACCATTATGACCAGTCCTGTGACAGATTTTCTATCCGGCAAATTTCCCCAGTCACTATCACAGAAGCAACTCAACATTTCATCCTCTGAAGAATTTAATTGTAACATATAGCCAATTGTCTGTTTGAGATACCTCAGAACTTGTTTTACCCCTTTCCAGGCATTTAGTGTGGGTTTTGAGACCAATCTACTTAATATGCCTACTGCATAACTAATATCAGGTCTGGACCACTGTGCTAGATACAATAAACTTCCAATTACAGAGTGATATACATCAGGATGTTCAAATTCAGGACTCTCATCTGTATGAAGTGTTTTTATGAAACCTGGATCCATAGGCACCACTGCCCCTTTGCAATCCTGCATTCTGTATGTAGTCAGTAGTTGTTTAACTTTGTTCTGCTGACTAATTAGGCAGCTGCCATCTTGGGCCCAGCACACTTCCAACCCTAGATATGTCCTAACCAGGCCTAAGTCTTTCACTTTGAACTTACTGGACAATTGTTTGGCAAACCTCTTAGTTTGTTTATCTGTTTTGCAGGCATACAATACATCATCTACGTAGATCAGACAAAACTCTTGATCACTGCCTGTACCACGTACATAAACACAATTGTCAGCTGTACTCTGCTTGAAACCAAATGACACTAAGGCCTCATGGAAGCATTTGTTCCAAGATCTTGCAGCCTGTTTGAGACCATATAGAGCTTTGTTTAATTTCAACACTCTATTGGAACCTGTCTCATAACCAGGCGGTTCGGCTAGATACAGGTCTTCTGATATTGATGCATGTAAATATGCAGTCTGGATATCAAAATGGTTTAACAGGAGTTTTCTCTTTGCTCCAAGCGTTAGAATCAGCCTTACACTGTCCCCTTTAGCAGTAGGGGAAAAAGTCTCGTCATAATCTTTTCCAGGCCTCTGAGAGTATCCTTGTGCCACTAAACGAGCTTTGTATTTGTACTCTCCTGTCACCAGAGGTTTAAGTTTGTACACCCACCTGCAGCCTACAATCTTTGCCCCCTCAGGAGCTGCTACTGGTGTAAAAACCTTGTGCTCATTCAGAGAGGACATCTCTTCCTCCATTGCCTGTTTCCAGCGCTCTGCCTCCTCTTTTGGTAACTTTAACACCTCCTGAAAACTCTTGGGCTCTGCAATTACACTAAACACATTTGCAGTATCTGGGGAAAAATGCACCGGAGGCACTCCTTTGTTTTGTCTTTTAGATCTTCTGGGAGAAAATTTTTCTTCTGACCCACTTTCCTCTTCAGAACTACGACCTCTCTTTTGTTGCTTAGCAACTGGTCTCTGGCTAATTCCACTTTCTTGAGAGCTCTTATCTGAACTTTCCTCCCCCTCAGACTCTGATTCTCTATGTTTACCTTCAGAGTCATGAAGCTCCTGGGAAGGTTCAAACCAAACCTCAGTATTGGCATGTAGTCTCTCCCAGCCACTATGTTCACAAAAACTGGCATTCCTGGAGATCACAATGCCATTTGTCCTTTCAGCAAAGCGGAAACCTTTTCCCAGCTCCTGGTAACCCACAAACACTAACTGTTTGGTCTTAGGATCTCCCTTCTTTCTCATTTGTTTTGGAATTAATACCCAGGCTTTTGATCCAAACACATGCAAATGGTCAATTTTGGGTTTTTTCTGAAACAATTTAAAGTACGGAGTTGTACTTATTGTTTGATGAAAGAGCCTGTTTTGGAGATAACACGCGGTGAGCATGCTCTCCCCCCAATAAGACATGGGCAAATCAGCATCATCAAGCATGGCAAACATCATATCTTGCAAAGATCTGTTTTTTCGCTCTGCAACGCCATTCTCCTCTGGGGAAAAAGCGTTTGTTTTTCTATGCCCAATGCCACGCTTCTGTAACCAATCTCTAAAAGCATTTGACATAAATTCGCCACCTCTGTCCGTCTGAATCCTTCTGAGTTTAGTGGACAGAAATCTTTCCACAGATGCCACCCAGCCTTTAAACTTAGTGAATACGTCACCCTTATTCTTCATGGGAAAAACCCAAGAGTAACGTGTGGCGTCATCCACAATTGTTAATGAAAAACGCGATCCACCCCTGCTTACAGCAAATGGACCAATTACGTCCATGTGAACCAGCTGTAGCGGTGACTCACTAACTCTGTCACTTCTGGGGTAAGAGACTCTGTGGGTTTTAACCTTTTTACACACATTACAATCAAGGTACTTGTTACAACTCTTTAAATTACCCCCATCAGCCAATTCAGACATTTTTAGTACACTTTTCCAGCCAGCATGCCCCAATTTCCTATGCAATAAGTGCACACAGTTGTCATGTATAGCTTTGTTATTCACTGCAGGCTGAGATTTACTGACTACTGCTGCAACTTGAGATCCTGCTTTTAGCCAAAACAAGCCTCCCTCTGACTTAGCAGTGCCTAAAATCTCACCAGCCTTCTTAATGATGCAACTGTCTCCTTCAAAATACACTTTAAACCCAGCTTTTAGCAAACAATCTACAGACATCAGATTGCTCCTTAATGAAGGCACACACAGTACATTTTGCAGACATTCACGAAGACAAGGAACAAAAACTGCACCCCCTGAAATCACTTCGGAAGTACTTCCGTCTGCTAGAGCCACCTGGCTGCGCTGTGCTGAGTTCTTGGAAACAAACAATTCATCTGAATTTACGATGTGCCGAGACGCTCCCGAATCGACCACCCAGACAGCTTGTTTCTCATCAGCAATCTTGACCTCGGCGGTCACCAGCTGAGCCGACTGTTTTCGTTTGAAGACTTTCTTTTTCCACTGCTGCTGCTGATCTCGTCTCTGCTCCTGCACCGGCAACTGAGACTTGACCAACTCCGGACATTGTCGTTTTAGATGCGCTGAGGACCCACATCGGAAACAACGCCTAACAGCAAATGCTGACTCCTCACCGGTACGCTGCTTTTGCTTCACCTCTGGCACGGCATGAGAACTCCTTCCAAACCACCCGCCTGTAGAAGCCTCTGCAGCCAACGACCTTTCTTGCCTCTTCTGCCATTCTTCAATCAAACGCCCAGTAACGTAACTGACGGATAAATCACGCTCCTGCATGCCTTCTAGAGACAAAACTAAGTTATCCCAGCTTTCCGGGAAAGAATTCAAAATAATAGCTACCTTCTCCTGCTGGTCTAACGCACAGTCTCTTTCCTGTAGCGCTGCAAACTTTAACTGTAAACTGTGTAGGTGTTCCTGCATTGTAACCCCAGGCTGTAACATTGCCTTGTACAATGCCTTGCGAATGAACAGCTTAGAGACCGCTGTCTCACGCACATGGAGTTCTTTAAGTGCTTGCCACACACCTCTAGCTGTCTTGATTCCCCTCACATACGGCAACTGGGAATCTTCCAGCCCCAAGACAATTGTGGCCCTTGCTCTTTGGTCTTTATCGAGGTCTTCATCATCAGGCTTCGCAGGAAACTTACTCACCACTTGCCAGAGACGATCCCTCTGCAGCACTGCCTGCATGCGTTCCGACCACAGCAAGTAATTGGAGTCATTCAGACGCTCAAAAGCCATCTGAACTGGTTGTGAGGCCATCTTGAGAGCGATGTCCCTGGAACCCGGAACCAGCTACTCACGACCACCGAGAGAGAGAACAGGAACCACAGCACCCAGCACTCACACGCTGCAGCTGTTGTCCTTCTGTCCGCTGCGTCACCAGCTCACCACGGTCAGGAACCAGCCAGGAACAACAACTTCTGGAACTACTGGAACCAACGCCGTTGATGCTGACACCACCACAACTCAGGCTGGCAGCGCAATACCCATAACCTCTTGGAACTTTGAAGTGTCAGGCATAGCCCTATTGGCTTTAGCCCAAACGTAGCAGAGTTTTCCTGCACAGCGAAGAAGCTAGTTGCGGCAGTAATGACTAGTCAGCTAGACTCAGAATAACTATTTACAGGATTTATTAAAAAGGAGAAAATAAAACCAGCAGAGTTTCTGCATACAAATAAAAGCAAAATAAATCCTCTCTTTCCTCTCTCTCTCAAAACCATACACAGCACTTCTACTCCTAACACACCTCACATCAAACTGAGCTAGCAATCCCTAGTTAAGAGTTGAATGCTGGTCGTTAACCAATCAGAGTAAGCAGTTTCTAGATCAAGCTGACCTGGGCTTTCTGCCAAGAGTAAATTGACACTGCCTTGAGTTAATTGTTTGAAGCCAGAATCTGCAAGTTTCCCATGAGAATCAATTAACAGAAACTGAACATAGCTCTAGTTAGTGGGCTTCAATATTTTTTCAAAAAACAAAGCAGACTCTACAAGCCAGAAGTCTGCCTCCCCTGGCTTGGACACTGCTACAAGGAACTCCCTGACCATTCACAAGGCGGGCTTCCAGACTGTCATTTCCAGACTGGCATGTACCATCAATTTTAGTGGATTCAGAGATCTTGTTGAACAACTCCACTTCTCCCAAAGATCTAACTTTTTGCAATAAGGAAAATGATGGAGAAACTCACTGGAAGGTGTGGAATAACATTTACTTTGAAGCCGCATCCTCTAAACTCTCCGCAAACAAATCAGAATGAGTTCTCCTTAAATAGCCAGCATCATCTAGTTTCTCTGCAAATAAATTGGGACAATACCTCCATAAACAGTTCATCTGGAAGTAGGGATGTCAGGGAATTCCGACAAAAATGGTAGCAGGAGGGGGACTTGCCAATGTTCAGTTATTCATCCCATATCCGGAATGGAAATCAAGCCAATCAATACAATTGGTAGTAATTGCTGTTTTCAATCTGTATAACTGATAACTCCACCCCCTGCTTTGCATTGAGAATGGTGCATAGAAATGAATGGTGTGGAATGATGAAATAATAGTCATTAATGACATCATTAATTACATTAAATTCTGCCAAAGTGGACAGTGAGACAGGTAATGTTGCTGGGGGTTTTTCCAGAAGCCAAATTGCAGCAGAAGAAAAACAGCACTGCATTTGATGCACGTGGGGTAGCATGACAAAGCGTGTTCTCCCTAACAGAGAGCACGTGTTGCGGTTGGGGGAACAAGCCACCCTGCAGTGACTAGGCAAATTTGGTAAGGAACCCAAGCCTTTAAGTGGTTAAAATTGGGTTGCTGGGGAGTTTTGATTGTTGCCAATTTGGAGGAGGGGTCAGAGTCTTTAAATACAGGGGCCAGACGTTGGACATCCTCTTGGCCGTTTTGCACCGGATCACCCGCCCTCCCTCCCTTTTATAGGGTGGTTTTTCTTGATCGCTTGACCTTGCTATGCCTGTCATGGGGTTGTCCGCCTTGGTGCGGGGGCCTGGTAGGAATTTTGCCATTTGGCTGATTGGCTGGTGCCATTTGGTTTTTGCCTACTGCGTAGCAAATCGTCACAACTTGTAAGGTTGGTGGTTAGGCATTGGTTAAATTGGTGCTTGGAGGGGTAAGGTGCCTATCCCTCCAAATGATGCGAAGGGAATTCCGTTAAAGGAATCCAGGGGCTTGCCATTCATTTCGTCCTTGTCCCCGGAGTCGGACTTGGGCCGTGCAAGCCCCACCGGAACATGAGGGTGAGAAGTGAGGGACTGTTGCCCAGCTTCATTTTCTCACCCAATACTTGTTTCCCACGCTGGCTTCCGTTGGTGTCCGGAAGGCCAGCTCTGTCCCTGAGGGCAAGGACAGATAGTCATAACCAATGCCTAAGCAACCACTCACATTTTTTTTGTATTTTGAATAAAGTTGTGGCCAAAATTATGCCAAAAACCTTAAACAAAAATTGATGTGTGAAGTGTGAATTTTTTTGGGGGGTGGCATTGTGGGACTCAACATGCAATACATGCCTTTTTACATTCTCATTTGGAAGTGCCTTCAGTCCTAGCCCTTCTTTGTGGTTGTGATATCAACTTCATGGTTGTGTCTTTTAAAAGTAAGATTTCCCTTTAAAATAATGTTTATAATCCCATTTCTCCACAGTAAAGCTTCAGGCTACTGTTGTACTTACTATCTGCAGAACAGCTGCTGTGAAAGCTTTTCTGGCTTCTACATCCAAGTTTTTTAGCTGAGGTCTAGATCAAGCGTCACAGATATGGGATTTATGGTGTCATTAGTGTATAGTACTCAGTATATAGCTGTTTACTGAGATTTTAAAATGCACTCATTACAATTATCCCTTAGCAGCTGAATGATTGTCTACTTAAACCAAACAGTTGGGCTTGGTTTACACCTTGACACCGTTCAATATTACTGCACACCACCCCCATCTCCAAAGGGTGCAAGATTCCAGGGAATTTAGGCACATTTACTCGGGGTTCAGGTTTCCTTTGGGAAATGAGGCACAGCAGAGACCATAGTGTCTTATGATATATGGTTTATATACACAGATATACAACCTGAGCCTGTGAAGGAGGGGTTCACAGCATTAGCACCCTATGCTTCTCCTGGAGGCACAGCCTTGGATCTAGGCAGACATCAAACATTGTGCTTTGCCTGCTACGTTGTATCTAGGTCACCTAACTCTTAACTCTCTAAACTCTGGTTTTATCTGTTGAGGGAAAGGGGTCCCACCTATTTGCCATCTCACACAGAGCTCCTTTGATCCATTAATGGCCCATCACCCAGGCTGTCAACCTCAACAAAGGAAGCTTAGCCTAGTTCAATTAGCTTTTAATACTTGCTGATTCTAGGGGATTAGAAGTGTCCAGCACACAGCTTAATACAAATGGGTTGTCATTCAGTTTTAAAACCCTAAAATTAAATTAAATTCTAACACCTACTGGACTCAGGAATCTAGGGAACTCTGGCACCCCAAAACTCATAAGAATATACAGTGGTACCTCTAGTTACGAACTTAATTCGTTCTTAACCTGAAACTGTTCTTAACTAGAGGTGTGCTTTCGCTAATTGGGCCTCTTGCTGCTGCTGCACCGCCAGCACACGATTTCCATTCTCATCCTGGGGCAAAATTCTCAACTCGAGGTAACTCTTCCAGGTTAGCAGAGTTTGTAACCTGAAGCATTTGTAACCTGAGGCGTTTGTAACTCGAGGTACCACTGTAGTGCTTAGCTTGTTCCTCAGCATATACAAACTGTTAATCCTTCTAACCAGGGAATTCAATACTGAAACAGTAATAAGTTTATAGACCTTGTTGTGGCAGTTTTTAAGATGAGAGCTGCCAAGTTTCAACCCTGCTTAGGAGTACTATTATCTGAGCTGAGAGCATGTTTCCCTAATGCTAGATGTGGCCAACCCTATTGTTGAGGAAGTGAGGTGGGATGTGAGTGGAGGCGGCTGGCTCCCCTAGCTGTTCCTTCTGAGCCTTCCTGATACTTCTCCTCCAGCAACCAGCATCAACAATGCTTGCTTGTTGCTGGCCTGAGCTGGCTAGTGTTTTTAACAACAATAATAAAAAAAACAGCTGAGAAAGGCTCTTAACCAAGTGAGCAGACACAGAGCAGCAGCAGCCCAGGCCATGCACCCACCAGCAGATATTGCACATGTGCATTCATTGCACTGCTCACATGTCACAGACTGGTGCCACCAAGGCTGTCTGAGCAGGTAGCAATCAGAGAGCATGGTGTGTATGTAGCAGCAAGGTACTGGAAAGCAGACTCATGTGCCACATTATCCTGTGCTCCCTAGGGTAGCCTGCTGTCCTTGGATGCTGTGGAGGACGCTGTCCCATCAGCACTGTCGCATTAAGATTCAGCTGCAGTTCTGATTGGCTTCTCTTTTTGGGTTTAAAGAGGCCCTCTTCTCCTTTGCCGAAGGCAGCAAAGCATTTTGGGTTGAAGGAAAGCCATTCTGTTCAGTAGGAATACCGGAATCCGCCTTGTGCTGAACCAGACCATTGAGCCGTCTACTTTGGTATTGTCTACTCAGACTGGTAGCAATTCTCCAGGTTTTCATACAGGAGATTTTCCCATTCCTACCTAGAGATGCCAGGGATTTGAATCTGGAACCATTTGAATACAATGCAGATGCATTTCTGTGTTGGAGGTGGAACATGTGTGTGTGTGTGTGTTTGTGTGTGAAAATTAAGACATGGTTGTCAAAACATGGAATAAGCAGGAAAATACAGAACCTTCACTGTTGCACATCTATAAATGAACCTAAAAATCAAACCTTCCCATCAAGTACTTTAAATTTTGTCCCTACTCTGAATTATGAGCTAAGATTTGTAGAATGTTTTCAATTGCTTGAATTAAGAAATTAGACCCAGAATGGCCGAACAGCATAATTTCCTTTGATTTGTGCAAATGTTTGTGAACTTCGCAGAAGAAGTGGTGTTCAGCTCCTCCCAGTGAATGTTCTAACTACCATTTCCCTAACAAACCTCCCTCAATTAACTTTTTTTCTCTCCCACTGTAATATGAAGCAACATTGAATAAGTCTACATTATGGTTAAAGTCAAAAGCCAAGTTAATTATCCCAAATTGCAGTGAACAGAGCTCAATTTCATCACTAACATGTCAAGTACATCAATCAGATATGGCTTTCCTAAATGTGTATCTTGATCCCAGTTATCTGTCTTGCAATTATCCCTATTTTCAAAGGCCACAATTATACACTGAAGAAATTATATTTCATATGAGTGGGTAATGGGTTCTTGTCAGTGAAGAGAAATTATCTTTGTTTAGCCCATTACTCCAATTTAGTAGACAAACACCTTGTTTGTAGTGTACAACATGTGTTTTACAGAGAACAGCAGGCTTGCTCCAAGTACATGACATGCCACAGTGTTTATGCCACAGTCCTGCAATAAACTCTGCTTTGCTATACCATATGAAAGTACAAACATATCAGACAGTGGAGGAGAGGGCAAAGGAAAAACAAATCGTTCCAGCTTGCTCAGTTCAAGGATCAGATGCAAGTAGTTAATGTTGCTACTCAATAATGCCACAGATTTTGCAGGGGACCGCGCCAGCACTCTCCTTGCCCCTGCCTCCCTCCGCGACCTTTACAGTCTCATCTGATAGATACATTGTTAAGCCAGGGCTTCTATATAATAGACCTTCTACAATGTCTCTTGCATTTTTTCCATCCATTCTCTAGCAACTAATGAGGAAAGAAACTGAATCTGAGAATTATCCAAATGGGGAGAAAATGTTGGTGAGATTCTCTGATGAGGTGCAGTCGAGGGATGTTTGTTGGTCTCCTTTATTTCGTTCTTCAAGTCTCTCTGCTGGCCTCCATTTTGCAGCCTACCCAGGTGCCCATGTTTCCTGAAAACTCCATGACATTTCGGCTGGCCTTTAACAGGAAGTTGAAGAAGCTGATCTTGGTGTGTCCGATGACTGTTTGTTATTATCTTTTAAGTGAAGACTTTTTACTTTTTAAAAAATCATTGTGAAATATTTTAAGGGGTAAAAGGAAGGCCTTGAAGACTAAAACAATGAGTGCACCGATCTCAAGTATTTGGTAGCCAGCCTCCCCAGCTTCCCATATTTCAATTAAAGCTCTCCCATGGGGCTTTTTCAGATCAGGAAGCATGGGCAGCTGTGGAGGCTGCAGAGTGCCAAATAAATGTTTAATGGGAAAAATAAGAAACACCAACTCACAAATAGAAGTGTAGCTTATTTAAGTGAAGTTAGGTTTAAAGGGACTTCCATAAAAAGTCAGTGAGTGCACCAATCAGGGAATCAGCTGGCAGCTTCCATTGGTTCAGGTCAGGAGAAGACAATGACTTCTCCCACAAGGCTTTTTCAGGCCAGAAAGTGCGGGCTATCAAGGAGACTGCAGAGTACTGGAGTACTGGATACATGTTTCACAGAAGGAAACACACCCAGATACCATCATGTCAACACCCTCTTTGCAACAAGAAGCTATGTGCATCTTTGCCAAAAAAACAACCACCACCACTCAGTTCTAAATAAATTATAAAGAGCCCTGAGTCAAAGATAAAATGGATTCACAAGGGAAGAAAAGTTTTGAAATTTAAGGGGTGTGCAAGGAGAGGAGATGGAGGGAAGTCTCACTGCACAAACAGAAACATCAGCCACACTTCCTCTTGTCCCACTGCTTTCCCCCGGGGGGGGGGGCACCCTTTAGTGCTCAACAGAAGCAAACAGCAATTAGCAATTAGAGCAATTAGAGTTTTCCCCAGATTGCCATTTGTTCTGCTTCATACATGACTTCACAGATCAGTCTTCCTCAAACTGATGTCCTTCAAATGTTGCTGAACTACAGAACCCATCATCCATGACCATTGCCCATACAGACTGGGGCTGATAATGGGAGTTGGAATCTAGAAGGCACCAGGTTGAAGGAAAGCAGTGAAATGAGCTATAGATCTCCATTACTATGGAAGGTGAGGTTTCCCCAAGAGCTACAGTTATTGACACAGCTGGCTCAATGTCAAACCCATTTGCACTGGCTTCTGTGCAGTTGTTTACAATGCTGTGAATAAATGGGTCTTTGCATGCAAAGGTCCAAGAAAAGAAGGGGCTCAACTGCAGTGACACAAGTGAAGAGCACCAACCACAATTTTCCTGGATCTCTTAATGGTGCAGGAGTTCTCCTTCAGTTGGGAACTGTCAATCCTTGAGAGTGGCTAGTTATATACACTCCAACGTAGAATTTAGTCCCAAGCATATCTCTGAAAAAGGAACTTCCATTGAAATTAACATGACCTGCTTCCATGTTGTTGTTGTTTAGTCGTTTAGTCGTGTCCGACTCTTCGTGACCCCATGGACCAGAGCATGCCAGGCACTCGTGTCTTCCATGTAATGTGTTTAATAATAATAATAATAATAATAATAATAATAATAATAATAATTTATTTATACCCCCGCCCATCTGGCTGAGTTTCCCCAGCCACTCTGGGCGGCTCCCAATTAAATATTAAAAACTTCCCTAAACAGGGCTGCCTTCAGATGTCTTTTAAAGATAGCTTAGCTGCTTATTTCCTTCACATCTGAAGGGAGAGTGTTCCACAGGGTGGGTGCCACTACCGAGAAGGCCCTCTGTCTGGTTCCCTGTAACCTTACTACTCGCAATGAGGGAACCGCCAGAAGGCCCTCGGCGCTGGATCTCAGTGTCCGGGTTGAACGATGGGGGTGGAGACGCTCCTTCAGGTATACAGGACCGAGGCCATTCACAGCTTTAAACATCAGCACCAACACTTTGAATTGTGCTCAGAAATGTACTGGTAGCCAATGCAGATCTCTCAGGACCGGTGTTATGTGGTCCCGGCGGCCACTCCCAGTTATCAGTCTAGCTGCTGCATTCTGGATTAATTGCAGTTTCCGGGTCACCTTCAAATTTAGCCCCACGTAGAGCGCATTGCAGTAGTCCAAATGGGAGATAACTAGAGTGTGCACCACTCTGGCGAGAAAGTCTGCGGGCAAGTAGGGTCTTGGCCTGTGTACCAGGTGGAGCTGTTAGACAGCTGCCCTGGACACAGAATTAACCTGCGCCTCCATGGAGAGCTGTAAGTCCAAAATGACTTCCAGGCTGTGCACCTGGTCCTTCAGGGGCCCAGTTACCCCATTCAGGACCAGGGAATCCCCCACACCCACCTGCCCCCTGTCCCCCCAAAATAGTACTTCTTTCTTGTCAGGATTCAACCTCAATCTGTTAGCCACTATCCACCAGGCTGTTAGCAATCACAAGGAAGGAGCATGCCCGTTCTCACTGCCACAGTGCTATTAGCAACCGTCACAGATAGTGTTACCTATGCATGAAGTCTAGTACCTTTCAGAAAAATGCAATAGCCTTCATTTTGTTTGCTGGCATAATTCTGTTAAATTCATGCAAATTCCAAAATTTCCTGTTTCCTGGAATCAAGTGGTTCACTAAATGGCTGTTGGCTGGCTGGCACAACCCCCACACCAAAAGGATGTGATGAACATGGACACAACCATAACCCCTCTGGCAAATGTCCATTGTCCTGAAAGGCTGTTTTTATTTATGCTCATACTTCATTTCCCCTCTAAATTGCTCAGAGCATGTGGTTCCCCAGTGATGTCCCATCCAAACAGCTATTACATGATCGGCGGTGCCTATGTTTATAATAGCACTGTGTTGTGGGTCTCCTCACCATTCACGAAAACAAGTCAGGCTTCTGAAATTTTACTGAATTGCCACAAGCAAAATGGATGTCTGCGGTCTCCATGACCCATTGCTATTTGAGTTTTCAGCTAGCAAATGGTATTCATACTCCTTCAAGGCTGGAGATAGTCCCATAGCACCCCACTGAGTGACATAATTCCATATTCTATTCTTCTGAAATTTGAGGAAATGTGACCATGGTTTTTTGAGCACACTATCCCTGCTGTTGAAGCTTAGGTAGAGGAAAGCCTACCTGGAGAAAGTGCTGAAATCACAAATAAGGTAGAATTGGGTTTAAAAGTCGTATAATGAACAGAGATGGATGTTTGGCCATGGCAAACAATATATGTTTACCATCACGCTAAATGACTTTCAGAGTTGTTCAGCTGCTAATGAATCCTTCTGGGAATGCAAGAAGGTGACCTTCATGAAAGGAAATAAAAACCCAGACATGTGTCCTGCTTGAACATTAAACCAACGAAGCAAAAGCAAGCTTTGCATTCCAATTTAATGACTGTTAACTCCTTATGGTGGGTTGTGAACTGGCTACTTTTCATGGGCAAGTGCTGTAGCTCAGTGCTTTGCATGCAAGAGGTCCCAAGGTCAAACCCTGGCATGCCCAGGGCACAATGTATGAGCCACATTTCTGGTTGGTCTAGATTGAAGTAGGTAAGCATTGGGAGGTGCAGTTGCTGTTCCCCTTTTGTAACAATGAAATTGCAGTTTTTCCTCCTTTATGTTTTTCTTATAATCAGAGAGGCCACATCTTGCACCACATTTAAAGCAATACCACACCACTTTAGAATGGCTTCGCCCAAAGAAGTATAGTTTGTTAAGGATGCTAAGAATTGTTTAGAGACCCCTATTCCCCTCACAGAGCTACAGTTTTCATAATAGTGTAACAACAAATCCCTCTTTAATGCCCCAAGAATGTTGGGAGGAGGTGAAGCCCCCCCCCCCCAGCTGCCTTAGTCAGTTGTGGAGGATAATGCTGGGTACCTTCTTTGATAATGGACATTGTTTTGAGAAAATGAGGCATTGGGAGGGGGTGGCTGTCTATAAAATCGGACAGTTTGGGCAGAGTTTATTTGAAGCTCGTGCATGGACTGATCAACCTCAGGGCCATGCAAACTGAGGCTACCTGGGGGAGTCACTTTGCCACTTCTTGAGGGCTTCCAAGTGGCAGATTGAAGTGCTTGCTTGGTATGTATACCTTGCTTGCTGTTTTAGAATAAAATCTTTAATCTTCTCACTCACTCGTGTAGTTTGTATTGCTTCTGAATTTCATTTTAAAAGAACCACCTTGCCTTTGGCAGGACACCAGGGAACTATGGAAATTGTAGATCTGGGAGGGGAGTAGGGGGTCTCCTAAGAACTGTCAGCATCCTTATCAAACTAGAGTTCCCAACTGTATTTGGGGGAAGCCATTGTTGTTTAAAGTGGTACGATACTGCTTTAACTGGATAGTGCAGATGGGGTCAGAGACTTACACAAGCTATCAGCTTCTTAGGTGGTATTCAACTAAGTTTTACAGAGTAGACATATTGAAATTAACACACCCAGCTTAGGCATGTTCATGAATTTCAATGGGTCTACTCTGCATAAAACTCAGTGGAATGCTACCCTTAGCTCATATGTGGATATCTTTAACTCATGAGACATATTTCCCCCAAAATTACATGTGTACCACAATTCAAGGCTCTTAGCCACAGAGAAGAGTCAGGACAACTTATACATCCTTCAGTCAGCCAGTGAGCAAGGCCACACACAGAAACATTTATATTAGTTGCAGTCATCTGGCTCAGGGAGATACATATCCAACAAGGCCATTGAGTACTAGCTATTTCTGCTTCAAAATGTATTTTCTTTAAAAGAGTTATAGCTGAGGGATTGGGTAGCACAAGGGTAATAGGATATAGAGCCTTTGGCCTTAAGGTTACTTTTACTAATCCAGCAAAAATCTACAGCAGCTGAAAGTTATTTAACACCAGTGGCCTATGTGCAATAAGCAATGAGCTTTTCAGCTTCTTAGTGGCCAAGAGTCAAAATGGGAAAGCAATCACCACAGACAGAAATGACTAGAACTGTCATGAACAAGGTGCAGGACTAAAAAATACCTGTCTCTCTACCTATAGTGACTGTCTAGCTACATCATGTGTGGCCAAAATGCCTGAGCCACACATTTACACACAGGGGCAGGTGTCTGCATCCAGGGATATAATGGGGCAGGACAGTACTGGACTATAGGTTGGGCCCAGTCCCAGTCCATCTTGGAACCTCTGATTTAACCTTTTGCTTGTGTCAGGTTAACAATAAACAGTAGAAATATTTATAAAATTCATGTTCAGTTTCTTCTAATTTAATTTGAACTGAAATGTTATAAACACATGCATTGTGAGACCACAGAACGCCACTGAACACCTCGGACTTTTTGTGGTCGTGGGTGTGTTTGGCTTGTCTTTTGACCTTGGTGCTTAATGCTGAGTCATGGCCTGAGAGGAGACTCCATTTGGCACAATGTATTAGTTGCCTTGTATCATCTGTGGGGATCAGCTTGGTCTTCTTGAGTTAGAATTACTTCCTGGGGGAATGGGCTTTTTGTTCTGATATGGTTCAAATGGTTCCCACTTCAGAAATTACAATGCAGGCAGAGTGCGAGCATTCAAGCATCCACACATCTTTTGGTTCATGTGTATATCTTTTGGGGAAGGGTCAGGTGTCTCAGATTTAATCCCAAGAATCTCCAGGTAGGGCTAGGAGGCACTCCTGCCTGAACACCTGGAGAATCACCATCCATCTGTGGTTAGACAATACTGAAGTAAATGGACCAGCAGTCTGACTCCAAACATGTCAGCTTCCTAAATATGGCTCATGAACCACAGACAGTTTTTGTGCAGTTCCTGGGAAGCTAAAGCAAATAAACTGGATTAAAACAAGAAACCTGCAGCGTCTATTTTGCTGTTGTTTCTTTTTCTCCATTTCCTCTTCTATCCAAACATGGTAGCACAGCAGGAGAAAGCAGTGGCATTGGTAGCCATGCATTCTAAAAAGGCACCGAAGAAGTAACAAAAGACTCTGTAGAAAGAGACTGTGGGGAATGCAGAGAAACAGAAATTTGTGTAGCCTTGGCGAAGGCCTAAAACGTGACAGCAGGAGTCATAATGTAGAGCAGTCTTACCCTAGCTGTGAGTGTTACAGCTGCACTGGATGGTCTGCATCCTTGTGGATGATTTCTTACTGGGGAAGGGGATGGGGAAAACATGACCCACCAAGGATTCAAATTTGGCCAAACACCCACCCACCTGCCCTACCCCTGACAACAAATGCGAAGTCAGGTGTGGGACAGGCAGAGACACAGCTGTCAATGCACAAAGGGGACCCTTAAAGTGTATGGGACTCCTGGGCCAAACTTTGAGAATGTCTGGTATATATGACAGTGCCTAGCACCTATGCTCAACAGAGGCAGTTCAGTTGTCTCTCTCATAGCAGTTGTGTGTTAGGGTCCTTAAGTGCCCCAAATTTATTGTTATTGCCTGGAATTTACCTAACCTTTTAATTAGGAAAAAAAATTCATTTCCAGAGCTCTCAGCCTAGCACTTTCAACCGTCATCAAATTAAACTCCATGCAAAAATCAATTTGGGCACAATATACACTGGATAATGAAACGAGGACCAAATGGTAACTGAAGGAGAGACAGAGAAGAATTCCACTGTGCTGCAAATGAATAAAATCCATTGTTTAATCTGATGCAAACATAATTACTTTTAGTTAAACAAAAGGCAAGGACAAGCATAAAAGTTGACATTTTGGGCATTTAATACCTTTTGGAGAAGCGAGCAATTACTGCTCTACCGTGTGACACATCACATCTCTCCCTATGGTGCAGGCTGTGGAAGTGTCATCTTTGCTTTTCAGAAGTGAATGTGAGCACCAGATGCTCTTCAAGTACTAAATGCAAGCATCATACCTTGCCAATCTCTCCCTTAAACTTGTTCATTCTCATTCTGACTTCTTACTCCTCCCCAACTTTCCTGTGTTTCTGAATTAAATGTTCTTGCTAAATTAGCCGATCTTGCAACTTGACAGTTTGTCTTTCTGCCATGGTCCATTTTGTTTCTCCAATAGGCACATTAGCAAGCATCCTATCCATATTCATGGGGACCTCCCCATACATCTTTTTAAAATAAATAAATAAATCAGGACTTGGTTATGAAGTTAAAATAACAACTTAGTAAGAAATAGGTAATAGAAAAGAAAAGAAAATTTGAATGTAACATCTAATTCGCTCTGTACTCTCTTGAGGGTGTACTTTGTATTATGATGTAATAGCTATGAATTCTTTTTTTTTGTTTTTGCTTTGTACTTTATTCTTCTTTTTATTTAATTTTATTTCATATTTCATACTGGGAACCACCTATACTTTAAACTCAGGCAGACGTGCCATTGAGTTAGTGTTCAGAATTCAGAGCTGACTGTAATGTGAGCTAGAAGTGCAGTTCAGCTCCAAGGGCCTTCTAGTGGTTCCCTCACAGTGAGAAATGAGGTTACAGGAAACCAGGCAGAGGGCCTTCTCAGTAGTGGCACCTACCCTGTGGAATGGCCTTGCATCAGATGTCAAGGAAATAAACAACTATCTGATTTTTAGAAGACATCTGAAGGCAGCCCTGTTTAGGGAAGTTTTAAATGTTTGATGTTTTATTGTGTTTTTAATATTCTGTTGGGAGCTGCCCAGAGTGACTGGGGAAACCCAGCCAGATGGGTTGGGTATTTATTATTATTATTGAAGCTGGGAGGGGGGACCAGCAAACAAAGGGTCAGAGAGCCATGGCTGATTTCTCCTTGAATCCAGGGCTGTGAGTATGGGAGAAACCAGACCCTCTTGGGGTGTTAATGCTGTGAACCCATCCATCATAGGTTCAGGTTGTATATATGCATTAATAAACCTTTTATCACAAAGACACCACAGTCTCCACAGTGCCTCATTTTCAAAAGGAAACCCGGGCCCTTGGGAAGCACCTGGAACCCTTTGAATCTTGCACTGCTCAGAGACTGGGGTGGTGTGCAACAATATCTAGACGGAGGATTCACAGCATCAAGATTCCAATAGATACTGTTGCCCATGGGATTTTCAGGGGAGCCTTAATGTAATAACACTGGGTCCATCACAGAGAGCAAGTCACAACATTGTCTCTTGCAGCCTGGGGGGAATGGGGGTGGGCTGCCCTCTCGACCCCCCCAACCTTGCCCTTGCCCTTCTTGCTAGTGGCGCCCATCCTGTGGAACACCCTCCCATCAGATGTCAAGGAAATAAACAACCGTCCTACTTTTACAAGACATTTGAAGGCAGCCCTGTTTAGGGAAGTTTTTAATGTTTATAGTTTTATTCTGTTTTTAATGTTTTGTTGAAAGCGGCCCAGAGTGGCTGGGGAAACCCAGCCAGATGGCTGGGGTAGAAATAATAATAATAATAATAATAATAATAATAATAATAATTACTATTCATGAAAAGAACTTGTAAAGAACTTGTAAAGATGTTCCTCCAAACAAGCTTAAAAGCCTCCCCATGAACAGGAATTGAAAAACACAGAGTTCCCACTGGCAGGGAGACTTGTAAGTATGTACAAAAGAACATGCTTACAACCCCCTTCAGATCTTGCCCAAACCCTGCGAGAAACATTTGCTTACAGAATGCTTAAAGAGGACTTTGTGAGTGTTCCACACCTAAATATCCACCTACATACATGTTCAGTCCCTGTGCCTCTGGTGTCTTGGGGCAAGATCTTCAGCGTCACAGCAGCCACTTTGTGAAATGCTCTCCTGGTTAAGTTTTTGACACTTGTTGAAGGCGAATTGTCAAATTTCTTGAGTTTTACTACCTTGTTCTGTGGTGTTGGCTTTTAATTCGCTTGTTTATGACTCTTAAGGCTTATTTCCATTTTTTTTAAATAAATCACTTTGAGATTTCAAATATAACATGATTAAAAATTAAGCAAGTAACATAAACAAATAAAATGACCATTTTTATTCTCCTTGTGCTATAGCAAGTTGTTTCCTACTTAATCCCAGCTGGGGCAATTAGTTCCCGTATGGAAGCTGAACTCTATCTGGTGTCATAAACTTTCTGAGAAGGAACTAAAAAACTGAGATGATGCCTGAGCCTTAAATCCATGAGCTTATCTCACGGCATTATGATCAATATAATGTCACAGAGCCAAAGAGACGGTAACATGAGGTGTAAGCAGTAGCAGCATGGGGATATGTACAAAAGGCCCAGCCACTCATTTGCTGACTGCAGCCTTCACCAAAGATCCAAAACTGTATATGAAATGGTGCCACCATCTAGCTGCCCTTGGCATGTATTCCTGCATTGACATCTGGGGAAAGGTTTCGTGAGCTGCTGTCAAATCAATGAATCCATACAAACAGCAGCTCTGTTCTACATTATCATCAATTACTGACAATCCTGCTGACATCCATCTGTCAGGTTTTGATGCTAATATGAAAAAATGAACCTTGAAATTACATATTGGTGTAAGAAACAATCCACTATATGGACAGTAAACCATGCACACAATGCTTGGCTAGGCTGGCTGAAAAATCCTGCCGACATTTATGTGTTACTGTGTCCTATGGATTTTACTGCACAGAACCATTGGCAAGATTGCATTTATAGTGAGCAAAGAGTACATCTAGACCGGGATGGATGAATCTGTCAATTCTGGTTTCTCTGAGTTTATGATTTTTCAGTCTTGAGTTCAGTTCTCCCCATTTCCATATCAGTTTGATAAAAAAAAATTAAGTCGCCATGAATTTTCATGCACAGTTTCACGTCCATTTCACCTAACATTGCAGTCAATATTTTGCTTAACATATGCATTTTGCAAACAATTTCCCTTAATCATTTTGGTACATTGTTTCACTAATACATGCATTTTAGCATTCATTCCCTTGATATATGTGGTTTTCCCATGCTCTTTTTGGTTGGAGAACTTTTATTATGAAATTCAGAGAGGTTGCCTCATATGCCTGAAGACCCTAATAATATACGATCTTCACTTTTTCCTAACACTTTTTTGGATATTCCATGACCTTAACTCTCCTCCTTTTATTATGAAAGGCTATAGCTTTTGAATATTAGACTTTTAACATAGTGCATAATGTGGTAGGCTCCAAACATTACATCAGCATTATTTCTCCAGTTCTCTTTCACTCTTTCTCTCAACAAACCTCTGCTCTGTTGATTCCAAAAGGGTTAAGTGACCAAAGCCTTTGTTCACTTCCACTAATCTTCTTCTAAGTTTGCAAATGAATGCTTGGCGTACAGAAAACCAACTCTGTTGTCACCTCTCGTCTTATTTCAAACCTACATGTCTTCCCAATAATAATATTAAGGGTAGCCATGGGAGTATCATTTTTAATTCCCCGCAAGTCATAATTCTCTTTCCTTACTGTTCAGTCTCTTTGTGCTCTGAACGCTTTCTCTTTTATTTCCATCACTGGTACTTTTACATTCTAAAGGCAACTGATCAAGTCCCACCCACTGAAACTAGTGAAGATAACTGGCAAGACAGCCAGACCCAATGCTATTTTTCTAGAAAAAGAAGTGCCGGAACCTCCCTTCTACAGTGGTACCTTGGGTTACAAACGCTTCAGGTTACAAACGCTTCAGGTTACAGACTCTGCCAACCTGGAAGTAATACCTCGGGTTAAGAACTTTACCTCAGGGTGAGAACAGAAATCATGTAGTGGCAGCGGGAAGCCCCATTAGCTAAAGTGGTACCTCAGGTTAAGAACAATTTCAGGTTAAGAACAGACCTCCGGAACGAATTAAGTTCTTAACCAGAGGTACCACTGTAACAGCAATGGTGCCCATCTGAGAGCTGCCAGAACTGAGTTCTGCTGAGTTCCGGTTGAAAAAAAGCCCTGACCAGACCAAGTATTGTCACAACCAGGGCATTGTCCCAGATAGATGGGAATGGCTGGTGGTGGCTCAGGAGGAACAACCAGATGGGGACCAAGAGGAAGAGGTGAAAATTCAGTGTCGACTTTCTTTGTGTTTACCTTAATTTCAGGATTGTGAAGGAGTGCTTGTAACCAGTGTCTTTGCGGGGAGGGGGGGATACATCAAACAATCAATGTGAACTATGTTTGGTAGCCACAGAATGCTTCCTGAACCAGATGTGAGAAACAATGAAATGGAGTATGGTAGAGAAAGGCATGGCTGTCTGGAACAGTGAACAGGAGCACTCTGTATTGTAATATTTTGTTGCAAACCTCACTTCTCCCCTGTTTCTGATAGTCAGGCATTTGTGCCAAAACAGCACCACATAAGGTTGCAGAAGTATTGTGGCATCTGAATATAGACTGCATTTTTAATCAAGACTTATATTGGCTTATATCTTGATCAGGTTCCTAAATTAAATGGGCTTAGATTTTCAAAGGTTTCATGCCAGGCAGAAAAAAACCTTGGCAAGAGGTTTTCTCCTAAGACAAGAGGGCCCCATTGATGGGAAATTACATATGCTGCCCCAAGGCTGAAAAAACACTATTAAGAATGGGTAAATAGTAAAATAATACCAATGTGCCTCCCAGTAAAATGAGCCATATCTTCTTCCTAAGGTTGAAAGGCCAAGAGCAAATGGTTTTGAAAAACAACTGGCTGGAGAAGGGGGGGAGTGTAAACAGGGGAAGAGACTTTTTCTTCACTTTTTATTTTGAGGCTGTAAACTGTTCCTTCCTTTTACTTTGAGGAGATTTATCCTTCTAAAAAGCTATATATGATAATGTATGAAATATATTAGCTTAAATATATTGGCTTAAATGTAATTATGCAAAGGATTTAAGAAATGCTAGATTCATAGAGTCATATTGCAATAGGAGACCAGAGGGGCAAATGAGCCTAGCCCCCCCTTGCCAGACAGGAGACGCCATCGAACACTTCTGATATATAGTTGTCAGGCATTTGTTTAAAAGACCCTCAAATGAAGGAGATCTTTCAATGTTGATGTGAACTCAAGATCCTTGACATCTGTTGAACATAAAAATGTAAGATTAAACATTTGTTTTAGAAGGCAATAGGGCAAGAGGTGAGCTGGTAATTAAGATTCCATGTAAGATATATTATTACTTATATGTCAAATATATAGCTCTTTGTCTCCCTTATAAGGATAGAAGGAAATGGGTGTATCTTTTTGTGATTAGTTATAGCAATCAGCCAATAGGAAATCCAACCAGGCTGATTGAACAGAGGCAGCCCAGGAGGAGCAAAGGGGGCTGGATTAAGGGAATATAAGTGCTGGCCATAATGGCAGGAGGCAGGCCAGAGCTTGGTAACCATATACCACTGAGCCTCTCATTTATTTGTCTGACAAATAAATTATTATTTTAATTTCTCTGTTGCTGCGTTGAATATTTCATTCCAGCTAAGCGTTAACCACAAGCAGGGTGCTACATTTTATGGTGCCTGCGACTCGGATAAGTGGTCTGCTGGAACGCAGCCCCTTCGCCCTATTGGACAGGGTACAAGAGAGAGGATCTCTAAACTGCTTCCCAGCGCGCACTGGTAAATTTTTCCAGGGGGAACGCAGAAGTCTCGTCTGTCTGATACCCTGTCCACTGACGGCGACGGACCGGGGGGGACCAGAGAAATAAACAGGCAACCAGCTAAGGGTAAGTGCACTAAGGGGTTTTGGCCCTCCAATTAATTGGGAGGAAGAGAAGTCCTGATCAAACTTCTGCGTCTCAGTAAAGGGGAACTGAGTACGCTAGGTGGCTGGGTACATCAGATGGTGATCTGGTGTAGGGCAAAGGGAAGATTGGGAGGTAGAGTGTGGTTGAAGTATCTAGTGCATTGCATGTGTGAGAAAGTACAATGTGTAGCTGACCTAAGTGTGGAGTGAGTACTACTTCGTTTCCCAGTAAGGCGTGTGTGTGAGTGACTGAGTGGATACTTCACAGGGCCATACAATGGGAGTTGGGGGTTCAAAGGGGGAAATACACCTCTTGAATGTATGTTAAATAATTTTAAGAAAGCCTTCTCAGGGGCATATGGAGTCAAAATGACGCCAGAGCGCTTGAGAACGTTATGTGAATTAGGGTAGCCAAAACAAAGTACTGGATGGCCATCCCAGGGAACCTTTGATATAAATTTAGTAAGCAAACTTTGGTCTAACATCACCAAAGAAACTGGAGGGTGCCCAGAACAATTTTCATATATAGATTCCTGGCTGAGCACATTAAAAAAAAAAAAAAAAAAAATCCTCCATGGATAAGGGAATGCAAAGTCCAACGATGCAAATTATTGGCTGTAAAAGCCGAAGCTAGGAAAGGAATCTTGCCAAATAAACTTAAACCCATTTTTGAGGGACCAGAGGAAGAGGTGCTTCCACCTCCACCCTATGCTCCACAACGAAGGGAGTCTAATCCAAACACTCCACCAGTTGTAACCCCAAGGCAAGAAACTGGAATGAATAATGGGAGTGGAGTCACAGAGCTTGATTCCTTGATAGATTATGATAAATATCTTCAGGAGGCATTGGAGTCCTATAATGAAGCCCAAGCAGAAGTGGTTATTCCACCTGTGAGTCCCAGTAGAACTCCATCTACAGTCTCTTTTAGTGGAACAACTGATTGCCTACCCCAAACCCCTGTACATCCAAGTCCTAGAGAATTATTACAGAAGTTACAGGGAGACCTTAATCGGTCAGCAAGCAATACAGCCAGGCGTATAAAGCTGCTAAAAGAACGCCTTGGGACAAATACCATCCCCTATGATTTGAGGCCCCTAGAGCAAAGTGAAGAAAAAGGTCACGTAGTAGCCCCTCTTAGAAGAGTATTTGATGCACTTGAGGAGCCTGTGCTGGTTAATGGGCAACCTGGACCACGGCCACCTCGAACTTCGACCCTGCAATGTATTCCATTCACAACTACAGATCTGATGAATTGGAAAACACCCCATCTTTCGCAGAAAAACCTCAGGCTATGATGGACTTGGTGACCTCAATAGTAATAGTCCTATTTGGACAGATTGTCGCCAGCTCCTGAATACTCTTTTCACCACTGAGGAAAGGAGAGACATAATTGAAAAGGCACAGATATATTTGCGTGAGCAGGCCAGAGTGGGAAATATTTATAATATTGACCATCATCTCCAGGACAACTTTCCCTTGGAAGATCCTAATTGGGATCCAAACAATGCAATTCACCTGGCCAGGCTTACTACCTACCGCCAGACACTTGTGCAAGGCATCTGCAGGGCATGCCAGAAGCCCACTAATATGTCTAAAGCAGGGGTGTCAAACTCAAATTCATCGGGGGGCCGCATCAACAGTTTGGTCACCCTCAAAGGGTCGGTTGTATCTGTAGGACTATGTGTCCACTCTTTATTTGTATGGTGCATGTATGGGGACATATTTATACTACTGCTGGCATTATATCACTCCGTTTCTCCTCTCTTCTACAATGGGAATAACCATGGCCTACCTCCTAGGATTGTTGTGAGATCACATTAAGTGTGTGCAGTCGGGTACTGCTGCTGCAAGGCTGAAAACAAGAAACCAGCTCCCTAAAATACAAGCTGGCAATAGCCCATTATGTGGGTCAGAGGCGGCTCTGGTGCAAGTTCAGCTTTTCTGCGGAGCTCAGAGAGGCATTTGCCACCCTAACCCACCACGCTCCGTTGGCCCCAGTGTCTGTTGCGTGTGCCCCCGGGGGGGGGGGATGATTGCCACGAGGCTTCCGGCAGGTGCTTCACCCAGGAGGGAGAGGGCCCAGCCTGCCTCCATCTCTTACGGCCCTGCACCCCAGGGACCAGGCCGGGCTGTGCCAAGCCTGCAAAGGAAAAGCACAGGCTGCTTTAATATCCCCATGTGCTTGCTGACCCATAACACTGTTTCGTGTTCGGTGCGCACCCACAAAAAGACTTAAGTTGTCACCTTTTGAGCTCCTGTATGGGAGGCCGCCCTCCTTTGTTCAGGATATTCCAACTGACCTCAAACAAATAGGAGACCATGTGACACAGGGACAAGTGCAATCTCTCCCGTGTTTTTGTCTCTCTCCCGTGTTTGTTTGTTTTTTTTTCTTAACAGGTGGGCCCTCAAGCACACGCCGTGCAGCATTGCCAAGCCGATTCATCAGCTCCAGACTGGCATAGCATATGGGTGAAAGAGTGGAAACGTGATCCACTTGCACCTAAGTGGCGTGGACCTTACACCGTCCTGCTCTCTATTCTAACAGCGGTGAAGGTAGCTGAGGTGACCCCCTGGATTCATCACTCTCGTTTAAAGAAGTCTGAAGGCAGTTGGACATGCAAAGGTGACCCCTCTAATCCTTTAAAACTGACTCTCTCCAAAAACCCCTGTATCTAGCCCTACCGGGAGCGGGTTAGGTCACGGGCAACATTTGACGACCGGCCTGCTGCAGCCACAACCTGGAAGCTGGCTGACCTGCGCACGCCTGAAGCTTGAGGAGCGTCTAAACCAGCAATTGTGAACGGGAAGATTCTCTTATACAATTGATTGACTGCCCCCTTGTGGAACAATTATAAGTGATATTACACATTGGGGATCCTTGGGATATATGTTTTGGTCTTGGTGGTTCCCCATTTCTGTCACTGGGGGAATTATATTGGGACTAATAATTATTTGCTATCACAATAAGGTAATCTTTTGTGGAAGGAATGCATATGCTAGACATCAACATGATTTTATTATTAATCCTGATCCCTTGGGAAGGGGAAGGGTCCATGAATCTGACCAAATTTGCTAAATATGGATTCCGCCATGACCACAATATGTGGGTAGGCTTAGCTGAGATGATAGCCAATGTTGCAAATAGGACTAATTGCCTTGTTTGCTCTCTTGGGCCAGATGATTCAGAGGGAGGTATGCCCTTATTACCAATACCATTAAGTGCCATTGGTATGGTAAGCGAAATGCCACACCAAACAGAAGTACAGAATTTCCCCGGTTGGAACTCAACTAAACCAATACGAGTTATACCTGTGCAAGGGGAAATCTGTGTGCATAAATCATCAGATGCAGCTGACCCTACCATGATAGGCTCTTCTCATTGCCACTATACTTGGGATTATATTAAGAATAGTCAAACCTGGGCAAACGGTACTACGTATCGAACTCGGAATACCTTGCCCTGTGCACCTCCTTTTATTTATGCATGGAAAGTGGTGTGGAACATAACTGTGACAGAAAAAGGCAATCTAACATACTGCACTGTGAACTCTCTACCTCTTTTGATATTTTCGCCTTCTGTACTCCAAGTACCAAAAACCTCAGACCCGATGGTTGTGGTGGATATGTGGAGAATGGGCATACAAGAAACTCCCTTCCAAATGGAGTGGGACTTGTTTCCTGGGATGGGTATTACCACCAATGTGGATTATGCCCACTAGTTCAGCTAAGCGAACACGAAGGAATGCTGATATTTCTCGTATAGCAGGAGGAAGTACCCAAAGTTGGAGCGGTACTGATGATTGGCCGCCAGAGCGCATTATAGCCTATTATGATCCTGCCTCCTGGAATCCTGGTGAGCTCATACAAGGGGCACGGGATCCTATTTATAAACTAAACAGAATAATTCGATTGCAAGCAGTAGTGGAACTTGTAACCAATGCAACGGCCCAGAGTTTGAGACTTATTGCACAACAGTTGGATGAAAGTAGAGCCGCCATTATGCAGCTGAAAATGGGAATGGATTATGTACTTGCCAGGCAGGGAGGCCTATGTGGAGTCTTGAACTTGACAGGGAATGCCTGTTGCTTTAACATTTCTGATAATGGTGAGGCAATCCGTGTATTGGCTACAAAGATGGAGAATATAGCACATGTCCAAGTATAAACATGGGAAGGATGGGATATGGGATGGCTCACCAATTGGTTACCTAATGTTGCGGGACTCAAAGGGATATTATTGTCTTGCTTGTTTTTCTTGACGGTAGTAATAATGGTTTTATGTATGGTGCCATGTATCATCTCATGTTTTAGAAGTACAATTAGCAAGATGATTTCGAATGAAACTCTACCTCATATCATGGCCCTATACAGAGCTTTACCTCAGGAATATGATGATCAAGCTATCAAGGACGCTTGGTAAGCAAGGTCCTTGAGCTTGAAAGGGGGGAATGTGGCATCTGAATATAGACTGCATTTTTAATCAAGACTTATATTGGCTTATATCTTGATCAGGTTCCTAAATTAAATGGGCTTAGATTTTCAAAGGTTTCATGCCAGGCAGAAAAAAACCTTGGCAAGAGGTTTTCTCCTAAGACAAGAGGGCCCCATTGATGGGAAATTACATATGCTGCCCCAAGGCTGAAAAAACACTATTAAGAATGGGTAAATAGTAAAATAATACCAATGTGCCTCCCAGTAAAATGAGCCATATCTTCTTCCTAAGGTTGAAAGGCCAAGAGCAAATGGTTTTGAAAAACAACTGGCTGGAGAAGGGGGGGAGTGTAAACAGGGGAAGAGACTTTTTCTTCACTTTTTATTTTGAGGCTGTAAACTGTTCCTTCCTTTTACTTTGAGGAGATTTATCCTTCTAAAAAGCTATATATGATAATGTATGAAATATATTAGCTTAAATATATTGGCTTAAATGTAATTATGCAAAGGATTTAAGAAATGCTAGATTCATAGAGTCATATTGCAATAGGAGACCAGAGGGGCAAATGAGCCTAGCCCCCCCTTGCCAGACAGGAGACGCCATCGAACACTTCTGATATATAGTTGTCAGGCATTTGTTTAAAAGACCCTCAAATGAAGGAGATCTTTCAATGTTGATGTGAACTCAAGATCCTTGACATCTGTTGAACATAAAAATGTAAGATTAAACATTTGTTTTAGAAGGCAATAGGGCAAGAGGTGAGCTGGTAATTAAGATTCCATGTAAGATATATTATTACTTATATGTCAAATATATAGCTCTTTGTCTCCCTTATAAGGATAGAAGGAAATGGGTGTATCTTTTTGTGATTAGTTATAGCAATCAGCCAATAGGAAATCCAACCAGGCTGATTGAACAGAGGCAGCCCAGGAGGAGCAAAGGGGGCTGGATTAAGGGAATATAAGTGCTGGCCATAATGGCAGGAGGCAGGCCAGAGCTTGGTAACCATATACCACTGAGCCTCTCATTTATTTGTCTGACAAATAAATTATTATTTTAATTTCTCTGTTGCTGCGTTGAATATTTCATTCCAGCTAAGCGTTAACCACAAGCAGGGTGCTACAGTATTTTATTTTATTTATTTATTTTATTTTATTTTATTTATCACTTACCAGGTAACTCAAAATGGCCTACATAATTCTCCTCCTACTCAGTTTATCCTCACCACCTACACTATGAGGAAGGTAAGGCTGAGAGTGAGTAACTAACCCAAGGTCACCCAGTGAGCTGCATGTCTGAGCAAGAGTTTAAAACCTTTCCTCCTTAGTTGTTAGATCTGGAGACATGCCACTCACAGGGCTGATGCAGTGTTTGGGCCTAGAAGAAGCCATATGCCATCACATGAGGGTAGTAAGACAAGATCAAGATCTAATGGATCCTGGACTGGCACAGCCTCACTCTGTCCAGGCATATACAGAGGACCCAGCTATACAGCTGCAAATAAAATGGTTTAAGTGTGTTGTAAAGTGCATTATAAGGGACACGGGTGGCGCTGTGGGTTAAACCACAGAGCCTAGGACTTGCCAATCAGAAGGTCAGCAGTTCGAATCCCCGCGATGGGGTGAGCTCCCGTTGCTCGGTCCCAGCTCCTGCCAAGCTAGCAGCTCAAAAGCAAGTCAAAGTGCAAGTAGATAAATAGGTACCGCTCCGGCGGGAAGGTAAATGGCATTTCCGTGAGCTGCTCTGGTTTGCCAGAAATGACTTAGTCATGCTGGCCACATGACCTGGAAGCTGTACACCAGCTCCCTCGGCCAATAAAGTGAGATGAGCGCCGCAACCCCAGAGTCGGTCACAACTGCACCTAATGGTCAGGGGTCCCTTTACCTTAAAGTGCATTATACAAAGGTGGCACTAGATGGCAATGGTGAGCTATGGCAAATTCAATATATTTTTCAAAATATTTTTTAAAAAAGCATTATTACGGCGTTTTTTATAATGTGTCTAGATTCTACCAGAATATCTTCTCACATGTTCACTGGCTTGGGAGTAACTGGCTTGACTTGAAGTGCAGAATGGAAGGATGCGTCCATTCAGGCTAAATCTCACTGGTGTAAATAGTGTGTGTGGATTGCTCTGTTAGGCAGCAATCCTATACCCACTTCTCTAGGAATAAGATCCATTGAATTCAATTATTTCTGAGTAGACTGCACTCAGCATGCTGCAAAACACTTGTTCCAGTGGGCTTTTGGCTTGGAGGACTGGTGAAAAAACTCATGAGTTGTTTTGATATGTGGTCTCTTTTTTATTGCATTTCAAGAATTGCATTTAATTCATGTTTTGGTAGCCTTCTTAAGCCAGTGTTTCCCAACCTTTTTTGGGCAAAGGCACACTTGTTTCATGAAAAAAATCTCGAGGCACACCACCATTAGAAAATGTTTAAAAAATTAACTCTGTGCCTATATTGACTATATATAAAGTAACTCTCTTTAATAGGAATCAAATAAACACAAAGAAAGTATTTTATAATTACTTTATTATGAAATAGTAAGTAAACAGAAATATGAAAAATTATAAAATACTTTATTCAGTGCGCCTTTTGTCCCTCTCCTCGAAATGCTCCAACTCAATGTTCCTCCGCGGGCTGGCCATTGGAGAGCCGTGTCGCCCACACCGCAGCCCAATACAATATGAACCCTCCCCTCGCAAGCGGCAACCCCTCCACACTCCCCACCTTAAGCCTCCACACGCGCCCTGCCCAAAGAGATGCCCGCGCGCGCGCGAGGGGATCCTTTACCTCAGCATCCCGCCCAAAAAAAAAAAAAAGGGCAGGAGACTGCGGTCCCTCAGAGGCTGGGCGTTAGGAAGAAGCAGCCGCCTTCATCCAAGCAGGAGCAGCAGCAGCTGTAGCTGTAGTAGCGCCAAGCTGTGCCGGGGACTCCATGCCCATGAGGGGAGGGAGGGGAGAGAGAGGAGAGGCAGCAGGTCGCCCTCTTAAGTCACGCGCGCAGGCACCACCATGCATCCCTCGCGCCCTCTCGCAGAGCCCCTGCTCAGCACCTCCCGCCTCGGGGACGCCCGTCATGAGCCGCTGAGAGGCCGCCAAGCCTCCAGGCTGCTCCCATTCAGCCTTAGGCGCGCGCTCGCCTCGGGAAAAGCGGTGCTGGGAGGCGGAGAGAGAGAGAGAGGACGCCGCTGGCCGCGTCCCACCCTCAGTCAGTCGGCTCGGAGCTACTGAGGAGAGGGAGGTGGGGACGACGGCGCGTCTGTTCCGCTCGGGGCCAGCGCGCCCCCGCCCCCCTCTCCAGAATCCCCAACTAAATACGATGCGCTAAGGGAGGGGGGAGAACCCACCCACAAAGAGGACGCCTTTCTGCAGGGCGCCTAAGGCCTCTCGCCGCCCGACTCGCCCGCCTCCCTCCCAGGGCACACCAGGCAACGTCTCGCGGCACACTAGTGTGCCGCGGAACACTGGTTGGGAAACACTGTCTTAAGCATTCCAGCAATGAGAGGCAAGACAGTGTATAAATACTTAAATAAATAAACATGCAGATGCAGATTAGGTCATGTATTATGATTTGAATTTATATACAGTGGTACCTCGGGTTACATACGCTTCAGGTTACTTACACTTCAGGTTACAGACTCCGCTAACCCAGAAAAAGTGCTTCAGGTTAAGAACTTTGCTTCAGGATGAGAACAGAAATTGTGCTCTGGCAGCACGGCAGCAGCAGGAGGCCCCATTAGTGGGACTTCCGGTCAGCGCCAGCGCTTAATGGCGGTCCTCCCTTCGAGCTCCGGAGGAGGACTGCTTCACGAGTTCGGTTCTGACTGCTACGGCGAAGCGGGGACCCTCAGAAATCACAGGCGCGGAAGCCTGTGAGCAAGGAGACTCGGTGGGCACCATTTGCGCCCCCCTTTACTGCAAAAGAGGTAAAAATTAAGGAAGTCTGCCTTCCCCGGACTGCATGACAGCTAAAGCAACGAAACTACAAAGCTGCAATTGGATGAAAAATAATTTGAAAATTGTTTAACCCTGACATTGACTTTGAACCTCCCCCTAACAAGCAGGAGCAAGGGGGAAGATAGGTGGACTTTGTTTAACCTGCATGGAAAAAGTAAAGGGAAAAAAGTTTTCTACCGTTTTAGACTCTTGGAACGGTCTAAGAAGGATAGGACGTTTTTTATGTATGCCACCACAGCAGCAAGGATTCTTCTAGCAAAGTATTGGAAGACACAAGAACTACCCACGCTGGAAGAATGGCAGACGAAGGTGATTGACTACATGGGACTTGCGGAGATGACCGGCAGAATCCGTGACCAAGAAAAAGAGACGGTGGAAGAAGATTGGAAGAAATTCAAAGTATATCTTAAGAACTGTTGTAAAATTAATGAGTGCTAAAATGTCAAGGGAAAGGAAAATATAGAATTACAGCCGTAATTGATTAAGTATGAGAAGAAGCTAAAAAAGAAAATAAGTATTCAGTTAATTGGTGTGAGGGGTTGTTGAAGAAATTTTAAAACAGGGATGCAGAAAAGGGGAGGTAAGGGGAAGTCTGGGAAGCAAGGTTAATGAAAAAGAGGTCTTGAAATTATACATGTCTATATGTTTTGTTTGTTTATGTATGTGTGTTGTTTTGTTTTTAATCTGTGTTGGAAAATAAAAAAAAAATTAAAAAAAGCAGGAGGCCCCATTAGCTAAAGTGGTGCTTCAGGTTAAGAACAGTTTCAGGTTAAGTACGGACCTCCGGAACGAAGTAAGTACTTAACCCGAGGTACCACTGTACCACCCTATACCCAGAGGTCCCAGAGTGGTTCACAGAATATGCAAGCAAATCTGCTGACTCATGTTTTCTGAGCAGGAAGGTTTGGTGTGAGCTTGCAGAGCGATACCTGAGGAGTGGGAAAAACAACCTATCATGTTGCCACTGTCTCGGTGCCAACGATTGGTGGAAGATGCAATGCATCAAAAGTGGCACAGGGACGCAATTGTGCAATGAGCAATTTCAAAACTTTAATGAACCATTTGCAATAAACTCATTGGAAGGTAATTTAACGACATCACTTTTACAATTAAATATAGTGTTTTAGCATGCAAATGCAGCACATTAATTCCATGTCAGGATGGAAACTGAAGTGAAACTGAAGGGATTCTGATACATGAAAGTCATCTCAGTAATTTCTCATCACTCCATGGTGCTCTTAAGCAGCGTAATGAAAGAATGAATTGATTTAAACAACATTTTGTTGGAGCAATGGTGTTTGTGGAATTAAATTAACTTGATGGTTTGTTGTGAGAGCCAGGCCTGGAATGGCATTATATTACTTCTGAAATTAATTTCCTTCCATCTCTGGAGTTGTTTTTGTTGTTGAGGTTTAGTTCCCTCCCTTATTTCCAGAACAGCAACTAAGGACTTCCGACCCCACTCCCATCCATCTTCCCTCTCTCCACCCCCTTTCTTTTTTCTTTCTTTTTTCTTCTCCCCCTAATGCCTCAACAAATGAAACAGATTTGTAAAAACGCTACGTGGAAGAAGAAGAAAAAAAAAATACGAGGCACTACACTTCTGTAAAACAAGAAAATCCTTAATAAAAAATATTTTAAAAAAAAAATCTTCCTGCATTTATCACTTCATTAGAATAAATGCAGATGTGCTTACTGCTATTCACATAGTCTGATTGTTAGGGATGGTAAATTCTGCAGGAAGTTTTAACTCTCTAGAGGACAATTCAGCCTATATCCATTTGATAATGGCCAGTTGCATGGCAGTCTGCATATGTGACGAATATGAAAAAACCCCCACATCATCCGACACATTTCCCCCCATTATGGAACACTGAATATATTAATGATGGTTGTATGTTATGTTTTATTAGCTTAGGCTCTTTGGTATCAATCTGACTGCATTGTTACCAGGATGGAGCAAATCTGAAATCAGAATAAATCAGATAAATTAATGAATTGCCTGCATATGGATATTGGCTCTCCTCTTCTCCAGTTGTTTACACATGAGAACAGGGAATGAATGAAAGCTCATGGGAAGGACGGCTCTATCCCCTCCCCCCAACAAAGTCACCCAAATCTGCTCATTTTGCTTTGCACCCACCATGCCACAACCAACATTGTCAAGGAAGGTGCAGGGATTTTATTGGGGGTGAAAACAGAGATGGGAAAGTCACCTTCCAGCAGCTTTGAGATCCAGTCTATTATCATAACTCCAGCTGCTTTTGGACTACAACTCCCATCATCCCTTGCTAACAGGACCAGAGGTCAGGGATGATGGGAATTGGAGTCCCCAAACAGCTGGAGACCCAAGTTTGGCCAACACTGAGCTAGCACAATATTGCCATCCCTGACTTAGTAGTCAGTAACTGTAGGTCTCCAGGGTTTCAGACAGGAGTTTTTACCAGCCCTTCATGGATGTGTAAGAGATTGATTCTGGCACCTTTAACTGTATTGGTCTGAATATAAGCCACACACACACCCATTCCAACTGTGAAAAGTTGATGTGTGGCTTAAATTCTCAACCTTACGATGTCACTGCTGAAACAGACATACGGTAAAGCGGAACGGGTGTGAGCGCCTGCAAAATTTTAAGGGAGCGGCTTAAATTTGGGTGCGGCTTATATTCAGGCCAATACGGTACATACAGTGCATATCTTCTGCCACAGGTATATTTGCTTTTCCTTACTTTGAAATAAGAATAAATTACATGAATTACAATATTGGCTTTCTTTTCCTCCACTTATTTACATTGGCTTGTTTCCTCATAAGTCTACATCAGTCTTCTTTTTCTGCCCAAATTAAATAATTTGATATGAAACAAACAGCATAAGTTTTTTTTATATTAAAAAACCCCCACGTTTTGTGTGTGGAGATGAATAGAATTGTTTCATCACATAAGGGTCTATTGTGACTAGACTTGCCTGACTCCCCCATTAAATCTTGAAAGAGGCCAAACCTGCTGAAACTCAAATGTTCTCTTCTGGAAAATTTAAACCTCTTCAAAACATTAACTTCCTCTTCATTTAATTTTTTATTGCAAGGGGTTTACAACTAGATTGCATGGCCCTGGGATGATTAATTTAATGCAATTCTTTCTTTTGTTCTTTGATCAACTCTGCTCATTTTCAATCCTGATTTAATTGCACTTTTCAAAAAATCATCTGCTGCCTGTCTCTTTGTATATCCCACTCCAGGCAGTAAAAATCTGCCCAAGAAATTGCCTTGTTGCCCTGGGTTTATTGGAAGCTACATCTACCCACCATTAATGGAAAAGATAATGCTTCTGCCCCCTTTTAATGTCACCCCTGTTGATCATGAGCTCTCTGTAAATCATCAGGCCACATGTAATGAAAGAAACTTCATTAGCAGAGAAATCCTGCTAGATCATACTTTTTACCTGAATGGGTTCATCTCCCTAACCTCTACCAGAGTTCAAACATAAGACAAGTTTCTTTGACCGCAAAGGAGGAGGAAAAAAGTGAGGTGCAGTTGGCAGCATTAGGCTTCATATTAGTTCCTGAATCATTTGTTATTGTGAATGAGGAAGAATGAAGACAAAAGATGGAAAGGCCTATATCACAAATGAAATAGTAATTTCATAGTAATGAAGGCTATTAAAATGGATGCATTCATGCTAATCTGATGTGTGCACACATTCCAAGGATCCACCAGTCAACAATCTGCGCTCATACATGTACAGTGGTACCTCGGGTTAAGTACTTAATTCGTTCCGGTTAACCTGAAACTGTTCTTAACCTGAAGCACCATTTTAGCTAATGGGGCCTCCTGCGGCTGCTGCGCCGCTGGAGCACGATTTCTGTTCTCATCCTAAAGCAAAGTTCTTAACCTGAGGTACTATTTCTGGTTTAGTGGAGTCTGTAACCTGAAGCGTATGTAACCTGAAGCATATGTAACCCGAGGTACCACTGTACAGAGTTGCCTTTCCATTGCTATGGAATACAGTGGTTATTCTAGGCAGAGACTGTCTTTGCACACAGAGCTAGATTACAGTCTCCAGTCACCAGTTATTCACTGGCAATTCTTCCCCCTCCTCACCTGTGATAGGTTAGGCCCAGGATCAGCCAGTGGGCTTCATGGCTGATTAGGGATTTGAACCCTGCTCTCCCAAGTCCTAGTCTGATACTGTAACTGCTACACCACATTAGCCAAAACAGCACTACACACATACAAGAGGAAAGTATCACAAGGATTGGGGGAAACTCCAACTTTTGCAGGTGTACAACCCCTCTCCCCATGCACCTATTTAAATAACAGCGTAATGAGGACTGAGCGTGCTCAATGGCTATGGAATGCTAACTGACCACTAGAGGCAGAAATATGCAAAACTTGGTGAAGGCAGCACTGAATGAGTTGGAATCCTGTACAAGAGTGCTTCTCACTGCAATGTTTGGCTGCAGGTCTTCCTTCTATACAACTAACCTTTTAGTCTCCCAATTACTACTGACATCTGTCCATTCAGAATACATGTTAATATTGTTCTGAAGATGTAAGAGTTGTGAGATATTCTATTGGGCTGATGAATTACCAATAGTGGGCTAGCAGCGCATAGCTGACCTCCTAGTCACTGAGCCATTGCTGCTTACTGGGAAGAAAAAGGGGAGAGGAAAGGTGGTGGGGAGGTTAGTGCAGTAAAAAAATGCACCTGCAGCAATGCACAACTGGCTCTGCTGCTGTCTTTGAGCTGTGCTGACCTCCCCACCGCCTGGCTCCTCCTTCTTCTCCTTGCCAATATGCAGTAGCAACACAGCTGTCAGGAGGTCAGGTGAGCACCACTGCCCCAACACGCTCTCTGCTACTGCTAATTAATAAGAATTACTGTGCTTGTTCAGACCAAATTTCCATCTCATCCAACAGTCTGTTTCCAATGCAGGTGGACAGAAGCCTCTGCAAAGCTGATAAGCAGTGCTTGAACCACTGGGAGCCTGTTGTTCTTTGGCCTCCAACATAAGTTGTATTTTTGAGGCTAATAGGTAATAGCCGTTTATAAAGGCTTCAGATCTGGAGCAGTAAGGCGGCTGTATTATTTTATGTGGATAATCCTTCATAACAATATTCTTCTTTAAATATTACACTGCCAGCAATAAATAAAAAGAGTGGCAAGCAACATTCATGCAGTTGCCAAAGGCATGGCCCAAGTCCTGTAGAAGATAACACATTGCTACATTCTTTGTACAAAAGCAACGATTATTGTGAAGATATTAATAATGGGATTTTACAAATATAATTCCCGGCTTTTTAAGATGACTGTGTATGGAGACTTTGTACAGCTTCCATTCTCCCCACCCCCGATTTTCCTTTGAAAGCTTAAGGCAGATTTATCACTAATCCCGAGTGCTTTTAATAGTAAACAGCTTCATTAAGATATATTTTCCATTTTCTTGACAAAAGGTACACACAAAAATATTTGCTACAGAAATAAATGTCATCTCATCAAGAAAACATTCTTAAAAACGGGAGGAAGAGACTAGTACTTTTTCTCTTCTCCCTACTTCACTATAATATTTTCAGTTTCTCACAAGTAGAAGTTCCATATAATGGAATTGTATTTGCTCATTGCCACATGGTACAGATACAGGCATTCTGTAGAACCCCTACTTAGGTTTCATTGCTCATGGGTACCAAACATATGACGGGGTTTTAGGGCATGCCCCAACCCTTAATTATGGCACACATTCAGGTCATACTGGCCAATCAAACCGTATTACCATTGGTCCAAAGAGCAGCTTTTCTAAGTATGCCTACATCTTTTAGTGTCAATCAGGGACATATGGACGTAAAAAGTAGAGCCATTTATTTAAATAATTTCAGAAATTTATATACAGATTAATCCTTAGCATTTCCAAGGTGTGCACATGAAAATAAACCGGACAGAGAATAAAACAACCAAAAAGCATCATAAAACCAAACATAAACCTGAACACACTCTGAGATGCATGGCTGGAGTGCAGGATGGTGTCAGGGGAGTGGGGCTAGCGCTCACATTCCCAAAGGCCCCTTCATGTGTTTGAGATTCATGGAGGATAAAGCTATCAATAGCTTCTAGCCATGATGGTTATGTTTTGTCTCCATGGTTGAAGGCAGTTGCTGGGAAGCACATGAGTGGTGAGTGCTGCTGTGCTCAAAACCAGCAATGGGGGCCCATCCCCATTCTCCCCCTCACATGAGACTAACTGCATGGGGAGTGAATGACTGAACAGGGCTACAGCCATGAAAATAGCAATGATGTGTGTGTTGGGGGATATAATATGGAAAGGACTGATGGGGCAGCCGTGACAGAAGAAATTAGTTAGTTGGCACACCCAGGAGGAAAAACCTTGTGTTTGGAGCCATCTTTCACCCATGCTGGCTGGGTCTAAGGGCACCAGGTTGGGGAAGGCTGGCTCAAAACATGAGCTCTTCTCTCCAGTTTCTTTTAGCCTGAAACTCCTTCCTCTCTTATAGAGTTTATTGCAGAGATCTCTAAACACCATGTGATGCATTGCGCAGAACTGCAGTGACACACTTTTAATTATATCTGCTCCTCATAACTTTCCCTCAATTTGCATTTCCCAGTTTATGTTTTACAGTCTTAGTGTTCCTAGAGTGAATTTGTATACATAGTTCATTGTCTTGTTTACAAGATAAACCCAATCAGAAGGCTGCTATTAACCCAATTCATTTACAGGAGGTGTTTTCTAAGCAAAGTTAGATTACGGCAATTGTTCATCATTAATTTTGTTAATAGATGTTTATTCATTTGTATTACCTTGTAAACAAGGCACTGTATTATACAGTAGACACACTGCCAAACTTCAGACGCTGCTTAATGTCCTCATTTTATTATGTATAATCACAACACTTCCAAGAACCCATGACTAATATCCTTGAGGCAGAGTTCTTTGTGAATTTTGAAGAACCAAGAAGCTGGGCTTTGGAAACTATTCTGAATATTACAAATCGTCACCTATATCAGAACCTCAAGAAAACGGAAAGTGAATTATTGAGGCAAATAGCTTAGCAAGTTTCAGGGAAAGGGGGGATTAGACACATATGAATTCAGTAAGAAAAACATCTGCAGTTACACTAGACAGGATAAAATTACAAGGTCTACCAATCCCTATGCTTCAAGGCATAAGCTGATCTTCAGCTTGAGTCAGGGATACATTTCCCCCCCATGGGAATTTATAATGCAATTATTTGCATTGTAAGAGTTTAAACCTTCTTCCGATAAATTCACCAGACACCACCAGACACAGGATACCACAATCATCTATCAGCCTGTTTTAGTAGGGACTGAACAGGCGGAAGCATTTAAGTAGCAGGACTGAGTAGGGTTGCCGTATTTCAAACTTTTGGGCCAAACTGCTGACATGGCCTACCATAAGTATGGATTTTCCTGGACGTTTTTTCCTGATTTTCACTGGGACACTGCTGCTCACTGCAGTATTCTGGATATATCTGGGAAAATTTGGACGTATGGCAACCCTAACTAAATACATTCCATATCCCCTAGATAACCTCTGGATTTCTGCACTCCTAAGGAAGCACAACCAACAGCATGATGATATGTCTGCTTACTTGGAAGCAAATCCCACTAATTTAATAGGACTTACTTCTATGCAAGTATGCAAGAGGATGCAGCCCAAGAGATAACCAAGAAGTCGGCATGCTGAAGATTCCAGATAAGCAGAAACACTGTTGCATAGTGTTACATTGTCAGATGGCTACCAACAATTTAACATCCCCAAACTGCCATAATTAGTACCATATAGGACCAACTTGGATGGTTTTAAAAGAGAAATTCATGGAAGATAAGTAGCTACTAACCATGGTGATGGTTGTGTTCTTCCTGTCAGAAGCAGCGTGCCTTTGAAGCTGCCCAAAATAGCTGAGGCAACACAGTCAGATGGGTGGGGTACAAATAAGAATATGGTGATGAAAAATTATGAATATCAGTCGCTGGGAATAGCAGATGGAGAGGTCCTGCCTGCAGCTCTCCCCTGGGGATCTGAATGGCCACTGTGGGAACAGACTAGATATGTCTTTGGTCCTATCAATGGGAGGTCATTTTATGTTCAGATTATTCCCAGACATCTTCCATTTGAGATCCACTTCCCTGAGCTCCATAGTGTATTTCCTTAACAGAACGATAGAGGGCTGCTTTTTCCTCAAGCCTAATTACCCTTCCCCCCCATTGGCAACTACAGTATGTACCATTCCTTCCACCAATTTGTGTCCTCATTACTTCACCTTTCCCATCAAATCTGGCAACCGTAGAGTGAATATTTTTCTGGATGTAGTCCTCAAGTATATGCCAGGTAGCTGTTTGACCCTTTCTCCCAGTTTAGCCTGTCAACTCCAGCATACAATAATTGCATGCATTCATGTGAAGTTCATAAACCATCTATACTCCTCTCTTGATTCAGGCAATGGAAATAAACTGTTGTATTAACTAACTAACTAACTTCAACTATTGGTATATGTGCTGAATCGCAGTAGTCTGTATGAGGCCCAATGCAATATGAATAAAAATGGGTTAAAACTACAAAAACAGAACTGAATTTAAAAGCCTGTGGGCATATTTGTAGTATGTCTACAATATGTCATTTGCTTTGGGATATTCTAAGATTTACCTTAACCAGCTACTTCATTGATCAATCAATTAAATGGCAGACAGTTAATTGACTGAAAAGAGATTTTGACTTAGTTAATTGCCTTGGTTTAAACTTGTAGTCACTGACCTTTAGTCTTTCCTTTTTTTTACTCCCATTTCTGTTACAGCTCTTTATAAATGTGTACAAAAATCAATATTAATTGATTGAAGTTATTCAGAAGCCAGCCAAAGATTGCACACTTTGCATGAAAGGAGTTTGGAAGAGTAACAGGTGGGTCATGCAATCTACCAATCACCACTGCTGCAGAATAGCCATTTACTTCACTGGAACATCCACACTGGTTTCACTGAAATGGATAGAGACTGCAGTACTACATGCCCTGAACTAACACGATAAATTCACATGCAGAAGCAATCCTCTGCTATTAATCCAAGCACCCACAGAATTGGCTGGCTGGATGTGCCTTCGAATGCATGTGGGGATAAATACCCTAATTTGGGCTGCAGTCTTAATCCCTGTACCTAGGAGTAAGACCCATTGGATTCAATACAACTCACCTTTGAGCAGGCATGATTAGGATTGTGCTGGATTGCACTCACTAATTTAGGCTGCAATCCTATAACACTGTGCCTGTGGGAGTAAACCCTAGTGAATCCCATGAGATTTGCTTCTTGGTAGATGATATAGATGATATAGATATAGATATGACTGCTATATTAAAGCATTATTTAGGGATATAAAATAATGATCTTTATGGGTTGCATTCAATGTTAGTCCTACTCTGAGTAAACCTATTGAAATTAACAAGAATGACTAATTTAGGCTGATTAATTTCAATGACTTAATTGGAAAAATACCATTTTAGCTAATCATCTTCAACTTCAGGTTGTATACCAACTCCCTAAGTTGTACGAATGACTTCCCCCCCACTAAGTGGTTTTTTTAAAAAAAAAATAGAGAAGGAAAACAAATAGGAGTAGACAGGCAAACAGAAATAAATGGATAGGACTCTCATTACAAGTTGGGAATAATGATGGATCATGAATCTTGAAAGGTTGAAGGCTATTGTTGTAAACATACATGTTTAGAAAAGTTGCCTATCCTCTCTCTTTTGTTGCTCTTGAGACAACTCACAGAGGCACAGTGATCTTGTATGTGCTAAATCACTCCATAAGAATGTGCCATAATATTAAACATCTTTCTTCCCAGCTGTCAAAGGCAAAATATATTGATAGTATTACATTTTATTGACATATGGGTGTCAAATCAAATCAATTGTTTTGCCCAGTGGTCACTAAATCTGTCATTTAATCTTCATACTTTGGGGGCGGGTTGGTGGTGGGAGCTTGAAGGGAGATGGATTGAATGAAATCATATCAATATTAAAGCTCTGTAAAGGATGATGAAAATGGACCCTTGATATTCCGAGATGGGTTCATCAATTTGTGGGCTGCATGAAATATAGCATGGAGATAAATTTGAGATAAATGTTCTACGAGGAAAAATAGAATCATAAAACTGACTGAAAGTCTGCCTTGATGTGCATGATGGTCTCTTCAAATGCTGAATAAATGATGCGTCTGAAACCTTCCTGAGTGTAGCTAATGAATTTCTTACTTCACTATTAGTGCAACCTTGCGGTTAGCCCTGATCAAATAACACACCCATTACTTCCACCACACTGGTTCATTTGGGCATGGTGTAAACACACACACACACACACACACACACACAGTGCATCATTTCTGTACAGTTGATATGAACTATATGGATTATTATTTTTGGACATTGCACAGTTTTCTTTTGAAATTCAGCATCAAGTAATACTACTGTTGTGGATCTTTAGGAAACAGGAAAATATGAGTTACATTCCTTCTGATTGTACCAGACTTTTCACTCTGGGTTGATTCTTTCTTATGATCAGCTTCATTTCCTGATGTCTTCAGCTAGGGCTGGGAGGGACCCCTGTCTGAAAGATAGACCAATGATCTGATGCAGTATATGTGTGAAGTCATACCACATGTCCTCATCCCCACATGTTTAACACAGGTGTTATTTAAAAATATGGCACCAATTCAGCAATTTTGAGTGCAAACTGTGCTATAAACTCTCTCTCTCTCTCTCTCTCTCTCTCTCTCTCTCTCTCTCTCTCCCTCGCTCTCTCTCCTTTGTATGTGGACATGCTCTACACAGAAGTAAGGATGAAGATATGGAGGACAGACCAAAACCAGAATACATTTTCAATCCACCTTCATGTATTCATCCTACATCAGGAATAGGACGCACTGTCACTGGAAGGACAGATCCTGAAGCTGAGGCTCCAATACTTTGGCCACCTCATGAGAAGAGAAGACTCCCTGGAAAAGACCCTGATGTTGGGAAAGATAGAGGGCACAAGGAGAAGGGGACAACAGAGGATGAGATGGTTGGATAGTGTTCTTGAAGCTACCAGCATGAGTTTGACCAAACTGTGGGAGGCAGTGGAAGACAGGAGTGCCTGGCGTGCTCTGTTCCATGGGGTCACGAAGAGTCGGACACAACTAAATGACTAAACAAAACAACAAAGTTCCCCAGATGATGGACTCCAACTCTTGTCAGCCCCAACCAGCATGGTCAATAGTTAAGGAGGATAGTAGCTGTAATACAGCAGTGCTTGGAGGGGCCACAGGTTCCCCATACCTGTTTTACAGAGACAGGTTGCCTGAGCAGATGGCATGATTTATAAATGGCAGTGAAGCAGCAGTCTCGTAAGGGTCTGGCCATATTCCCATGGGAGAGCACATGATTTTTCAAACCTAAACTACAGGTTCCATCACTGAAGGATCTCAGGTAGCAGAGATCATGGGAAAGGCCTCTGCCTCGAGACTCTGCAAAAGCTACTGAAAGTTGTGGCAGACCATAATCAATTAGATGGACTGAGTCAATATAAAATAGTTGCTTATGTCATCAGCATTCAGCAAGGGCACTATGGGCCTCACCAGACTGCATTAGTGAAGGATTCATTCTGCTTTAGTTTGTTATGTGATGTGCCTCCAATGCTATCACGTCACTGCTGTCTGGAGGTGCTCTAGTGAAACAGAAGTTGGACAAATATAAACCGTAACATTTGTGGCATAAAAAGCTGCAGTATTTCAGCAGGAAGTTACAGAAGATTCACCAGTTGCAAATAAGCAATGTGACCCCCACTCCCCCCCCCAAATGCTTGCAAGCACAAAAACGATTGAAAGTCGGACTGTGTATGACAACCCTAGTAGCACCATGTGCACCAATCATGTGCAATAAAAAGGATGCCTGTAAGGGGCTCTGCATGTATTTTGCACGTTGAAATAGGTCACTAGGATGCATACGTGCTCATACAATACTTTTTGTAGCCTGGTCTGTTCACTCATACCACTTTCTGCCATTGATTATTCCCATTAAGAGGCAATTTATCACCAGGATTAATTAGTATTGGCATAGCCAGGCTTCTGTTGCAGTTACTACTGAAAATGTTAGGCACATAACAGTAGTAGCAACACAAAAAGCTCTCTTATACTGAGTCGGACCACCAGTACATCCAACTCAGTATTATCTGACCAGTGTGGTGTAGTGGTTAAGAGCGGTAGTCTCGTAATCTGGGGAACCGGGTTCGCATCCCCACTCCTCCACATGCAGCTGCTGGGTGACCTTGGGTTAGTCACACTTCTCTGAAGTCTCTCAGCCTCACTCACCTCACAGAGTGTTTGTTGTGGGGGAGGAAGGGAAAGGAGAATGTTAGCAGCTTTGAGACTCCTTCGGGTAGTGATAAAGCGGGATATCAACTCCAAACTCCTCCTCTTCTTCATCATCAGCACTGTCTGGCAGCAGCTTCCCAGGGTTCCAGACAGGGAACATTCCCAGTCCTATCTGGAGAGACCTTCCGCCTGCAAAATACCCCTGAGCTATGCCCTTCCCCAGTTGTAGTAGCAAACTATTTAAATACTCCGTTGTTGCACTGAAAATATCTCTACACTTCTTGCGCTCACTACACTTCAATATTTATTAAATTTCATCTTCCGTTGACTTTAAAATTGGCATTTTTCCCTAGCAATGTTTGTCATGTTACCAGGCCATTATATTTTCCTCTTCCTCCCTCCACCCCCTGCCTGCATCAATCCTACTGTAAGCTGCCTCTTGCTCTTGGAAAAAGTAATCTCTGAAAGTCTGGTGTGTAAACAGAGCAGCAAATCAGCTACAGGGAATGCATCAAGTGAGCACTAAGGATGAAATACCTATCAAATTTTAAAACCCTGCCTGACTATGTTCTCCCTAGTTTTCATGTTCCAGCTGTGTCTAGGAAAATGCTATTTACTGTTCCTGTCTGCATTTCTTTTGTGTTAGGTTTTGAGCAATGTCAACTTCTGTCAGAACAGCACTGCTTAACATACTCCTGGCGTCGGTAGCCGGCAGTGGTGTGCTCTATCTGCTTTGGCTGATACAGCAATTGTGGCCTGGTATAACTACAGTCATCCATGCCCTGGGCACACCCAGAATTCACTGCTGTGATGCACTCTATGTGGGGCTGCCTTTAAAGGTGGTTTGGAAAGTACAGCTGGTTCAGGACATAGCCACTAGCATCCTGATGACAGCGTTCACATTGAAAGGCGAACCTACCACATCTGTGCTTTTCAAAACAATACATGAACTGAAACACAGCCAACCTTCAAAACTCACCTTTTTTCTTAGAATTTTGCAGTACTGTTCTCCAGCAAATAAATGTGTGCGGAAATGCATATACTGAGGTAAAGGTTGCTGGAAAATGCATATATTTATGAAAATAACATATAAAAATACATTATATTATAGAAAACTACTTTGAAAAAATGTGTTTATTAGCCAAACAAAGAGACATGTTTCTTATGAGAAATTAACTCAAGAATGCTGACATATCGTCATCATCACTTTTGTTGTGGAACTGTGGAGAACTGAATTAAAGTTTGAGGAAATGCCCGGAATGACTGGAAAAATGAAAAACTTGGCAAACTGAAATTGCAGGTTTAGTTCATCCCTAGCTTCTTTCTTCAAGGCTGATTTTATTGGGGAAGGGGACATTGTTGGTGCTTGGGAAGGACTCTTTGGGTGCACAGATGCCCATGAGTGATGTGTTGGCAATCTCTGGCTTATGACAATAATTTATGTTGGACCCAAGCAAAAGTCCAGGGAGAGAGTCTTTTTGGTGAATGGACCACGCCTTGTGTTTTAAAGGTTGATGGGAGGAACAAAGAAACTTGTTGAAGCATCTTTGGTGTTAACAATCTGTCTTTGGCAGTGGCCCATCAGATGCATACAGGATGCTGTCAGTACATAGTCAGGGAAGCACATTTTACCATTAGACATATACTTACTCTGAACTGACATGAAAAATGTGCCTCTATTAATTTTAAGATTTCTCTGTGTTAGTGATCCATCTGTCATGGGAACTCACTGGATCAGGGCAAGGGACACATTCCCTTGCTCCAAAAATTATGACACCTTGGAGAAGTTACTTTTTCCTTTTAAAAAAAATGTGTTTGCCTCCACACATCGTAAGTCTGTGAGTGCATTTATGCAGTTCTTAAAAAGCAATGAGCACAAGCAAGCCTCCCTCCTTCCCTAGAAACAATGCCCACAAGGATTTTGGGAAGAACTTTCTGCAGTTGCTATTTTCCCCTTGGTTTCATCTGGACTTTCGTGTATATCACCTTTCTTCAAAGAGGAAAAACAAAAGGAGCAGTCTTTTCTCCTGTAGCAAGACTCTGCAGCAAGATTCAAACAATTGTTTTGCTGGAACAAATGTCATGTTTCAGGTAAAGAAAAAGAAAGAAAACAGCAATTGTACTAAGGAGAGAAGAGGCTCCTAAAAAAAGAATAATCAAGTTCCTGTACATGGTTTAGGAGCATAGCGCGAGCCTCATTGTGTTTCCTTCCCTCTGAAGTGGCTCCTTGCTTTACATCTGTAATAATCCAAGGTGAATCAGAGAATGAGATCAATGGCTGTTTTGTTCAGAATGTGAATTGGTTTAATAAAGCAGCATCATTGCCTCCATGTTCTGAAATGGATCTTGTGCTGCTCCGTGAGAGGCAAGCGGGGCAGTGGGGGGACTTGTCCCCCGTTGGTACAGAATTCATTCCTTTCTAGGAGGAGGAGGAGGAAGGCAAGCTGTTCCCATTGCATCACCCTGTAATGCAGTGTTTATAGAAACATGATTCTGAGAAGCATGAATAAAAGATAATTCAGTGCATATGTCACTCCTCTATAGAGGAAAAGGCTTGATTTGATATTTATTTGAAGAAGGCTCCTGGTGATTGTCTATTGTCATAGCATTAGATGAGAGGAGGATGGCGAGTGACTCTTTGAATGTGACAGCAGCGACAAGGAGAGCCTGCAGTCATGTCTTGTTAATTTACCATGGAGGAGAATGTCACATTTACATTTCAAATTATCTCCCTGCACTGCTCACAACTTGCTAGGATTAGCTGGAGTTTTAAGCCATCAAGATTCAGGTTTTTATTGTTTATGAAGACCATGCTAATCCTTTCCTCCTCCCACCATTTCTCCCTTCATAGCCTTCATTTCCCACCTCCCCCCCCCTTGCATTCTCCAAAAACAAAACTAATAGAAGCCAGTCCTAAAAATCAAACATTAAAGGAAGTTGTCACACTTTCTCCGTAAATACAAGGCGGTTATTCAAGCAGCACAGAGTGGGGAAATGAAGTGTCATTTTCTTCCTGTACCCTCCTCCTCTCACAGCCACACATCATTGTGTGTTGGGTTATGTGTGTGCTTGTGGTTTTTTTGCTTCCAATCTTTGAGGATATAGCTGTGTGAATCCTATTTTGATTGGTAATGGACACATTACTGCCGTCAAATGAAATTTCTTCCCACCCACACAAACTATAATGCTGACTTGAACCTTTCCACTCTTATTTCATTTTCCAGCTTTAAGACCAGCAGTGCAAATATGTGCATGTCTACTCAGAAGCTAAGGGCCAAGGAGCTTACTCCCAGGTAAGTGAGTACAGTCAAACCTCAGTTGTCAATCGTAATCTGTTCCAGAAGACCGTTTGACTTCTGAAACGTTCGACAACCGAGTCGCGGCTTCTGATTGGTTGCAAGAGCTTCTTGCATTCAAGTGGAAGCCACATCAAGCATTCAAGTTCTGAGGAATGTTCAAAAACCAGAGCATTTACTTCCAGGTTTTTTGCATTCGGGAGCCGCAATGTTCGAAAATGGAGCCATTTGAGATCCAAGGTTTGACTGTATAGCATTGCAGCCTAAGGTGTAGTTCTGACAAAGATGATAAACCTGGATCTGAACCATACCACTGTGGGGGGGGGGGGAAAGTAATGTGGAATTTACAAAAACAAATAAAGCTAAGATTTCAGGGAGAAGGCTAGTCTTGAAGCCTTCTCCACATCCACATGTAGTTTTCTGTGTGAAGAGATTTATGTTTAGTATGGAAGTGTATTCATCTAGAAACTTCTAAGAATACTTTTTCAAAGCAAAATTATGAGATCTCCCCACCTTACTTCTCTTACATATGCATCCAAGGAAAAGAAGGTGCCTCACTTGACCTGCCTTGCTTGCCAGAATGTCTAGGCCAGTTGCATGCTGAGGTCCCCCAAAACACCGCTACCCCAATAACTCACACTTCACAGAATTTTTGTTTAAGGTTTTTGGCATAATTTTGGCCACAACTTTATATATACATAGATGTGAGTGGTTGTTTAGGCATTGGTTAGGACTACCTGTCCCCCCGCCTTGGGGACAGAACTGACTCTTGGATTCCAGCGAAAGTCAGTGAGGGGAAACAATATGGGGGAGGACTGGAGCTGTGACACAGGCCCTCAGCTTCTCCCCGCATGCTCCCAGGGGCTTACACGGCCCAAACCCGATTCCAGGGGTTTGGACAAAAGGATGGCAAGCCCCTGAATTCCTTTAATGGAATTCCCTTGCAGCAGCAGCATTGGAGGGGCAGGCCCAGCCAATCCTTACCCCTCCACCAACCAATTTTAACCAATGTCTAACCGCCAACCTTACAAGTTGTGATGATTTGCAAAAACCAAATGGCAACAGCCAATCAGCCAGGTGGATAAAATTCCTACCAGGCCCCTGCCCCAATGACAGATGACCCCATGACAGGCATAGCAAGGACAAACACAAGCCCAAAACAAGGGAGGGCAGGTGGGTGATCCGGTGCCCACAGCGAAAGAGAAAGGAGATCGCTGTGAGCACTGCTTAAATAAACTCTGTTCCCACCCCCAAATTGGCAACATCAATTTTACCCCAGCAACTCAGGCAACCAATCCTCACCAGGCCCATCTAACCTGGCAACAGCGGGGTGTCTTGCCTGGCCCCAACCGCAACACGTGCTCTCTTTTAATAAGAACACGCTTTATCAGCCCTTGGTGTGCTGAACCTCTTTGTGCACCTTTCCAGAAGTCCATTTCTGTTTTTTTCAGCTTTAATTCTGAAGAAGAACAGCCATTGGGGGGGGGGCTTTCAAAGAACCTGTTAGTTTCCCTCACAATGCAATCCTATACACATCACTCCCACAAAATTCAGTGGGGTTTACTCCCAGGTAAGTGGAACTAGTATTTCACCTAATCAGAACCACTTGCGAAGGTGGTGAGAAATTGCATGGTGGTGAAATTGCCTGTTCTTCATCCTTGCCAGCTAATGCTAGCCAGGCAAAAACATTAGGGGGTCCATTTTTTAATTTTCCCATTTGGCCTTTTAAAAAGAAATCCATCCCATGAATACTAATGAGAGTGAAAATAACTTTGCCAGCTCCGGGACTGGCATTTTGTATTTTTATGTTTGGCCTATCTTGGATCATGTTTGAGGTCTTTGGATCTTGGGCAAGGCCCATAGCTTAGTGGTAGAGAATCTGCTTTGCATACAGAAGATCCCAGGTTCAATCCCCAACATCTCTCGGTAGAGCTGGAAGATGCTGCCAATGATTGTTAACAATACCAAGCTAGATGGAATTGTATATGCCTCTTTTTCTACCCTATACAGCCACAGAAACTCTGCCAGAGGAGGTTTCCACTGTTTTAGCATGAAATGTCAGGGGCAATCTGGGACCACAAGTGTGATCTTCTTTTAGCAATCTTTGGTGCCCAACTGATGGGCTGCAGGATTGTAACTTCCATGTATTTTCCCCTTCAGTGTGTTCTTGCTTTTTTATTTAAAAAAAAGTTTTTAAATGTTAATACAGTTTTATTGAATCTGATTATATTGTTTCGATGTACAGCGTCCAGCCCCATGTGCAGGCATGTGCTATATAAATAAAGCTATTATCTATTATTATAGGTGACCTTTAGATGCTTACCATTCTTTTAGCAATCTTCTGTGCTTTTGTGGGTGACATTCACTATTAGAAACCTTTCCCTTTCAAATCTCAAATCTTTGTCATAGCCCTATCAGATGCTCTTTAAAGAATTTTTACTGGGAAAAAAGAAGTACGCCTATTAGACATTTTTAAAGATCTGAAGATTTACTTCCTAAAGCCTAAAATGAATTCAACTAGTTTATGTACAGGGTTTTAAAAGCATTCAGGCTAAAGATTGATAGATGCTTTTAAAAAGCAGCCATCTTAATAGATGAAACATAAATGTTTTCTAGAAGAGGAGGTGCCCTTCAGATGTTGTTGGATTCCATCTGCCACCAGGCCTAGCCAGCAAGGCCAAAGGTCAGGAATGATGAGGACTGGAGTCCAGCATCTGCAGAGCACCATGTTGAATATTTCCACTCTAGAGTTCAGCATTTTCAAAGAAGGTAGTGTGGAAAGAGGCACTGGAATTTTGGTGAGTTGCTTCCTCAAAGAATCCCAGAAACTGTAATTTACTCCTCACAGAGCTACAGTTTCCAGCACCATTAACAATCTACAATTCCCATCATTCTTTGAGGGAAGCCATGTGAGTGAAGTATGCTTTAAATGTATGGTGTGGATGTGACTTCTGGCAGGTTGATATAGAGAAATGTGTTCTCTCATATAATATCCATGATTTTTATGGGTTTTCTTCCTAAATGAAAGTGTGAGGGGAGAAGCTGCTCTACTGGAAGAAGCACTTTAAGGTTCTAAATGCCAAGTTTCTAAGGCTTATGCATTAAAGGTCATGTTCAATTAGTTGTGGAGCAGATCGCATGGGTATAATGCTCAGTCAATTTGGTGGTTTAGCTTGGTGCAGACAATAGCTTTAGAAAGTCTTAATGAAAGCTAAAAAAAATGAAGACTCAAGTTGTTCTAACTTTAGCCTATAGCACTTTTTGAGGTAATACCTTCTTCAAAGAGCTAATTAACTAATTAATTAGTCGATCTTAACAGAACTCTCTAGATGTACCTTGCAAACACTACAGAGGATTTAATTTTCACCTGAATGAGCTGCTGGAAATATTTCAATGCAGAACTGGGAATGGGCAGCCATCTCTTCTCTGTCAGGTGTACAGCCCATGTATTTCAGTTCTGACTTTCATTTTATCAAAGAGTTTTCAATAATTATGTTAGAAGCCAATGCAAATATAATATCATTTTCAGATATGTTCCCTGATCCTTTAAGGCAACAATTCGCAAAATGTTGTCTTGAGGACTTCTCTAAGTGAAGAAAAGATGTTTGGACTTCCTCAAAGATAGCCAGTTGCTGATAATCCCATATCAAGGGGGGCTGGTTACAAGCTCTGGGTGACCTCAACATGACTCTCCCACAGAGGCACCAGGTTGCACCCAAGATTGGGGGGCCCAGCACATTTTATAGAACTGTGCAATAAAAAATGGTCATATTTACTCTATGTCTTAACTTTGGGATGGGGAGCCTGTAGCCCTCTGGGTGCTGCTGAATCACAGTATCCATCATCCTTGACCATTGGCCATGTGGGCTGGCTCTGTACCCCTAGACTGCAATCTTTGTATGTGTTTCAGAGTTTCATAAATCAGGTTCTGAGGACAGAGCACACAGAAAAACAGGTTAAAGACCTTTTACATAAATAAGTTTAAGGGAAAACTAATGAGTTTATAGGTTATTATCTTTAAAAAGTACTTGGATATCCTTTGGTTATACACTCACACACAGTGAAGGCTGGTCCATGAGGGTGACGGTGGCACTTTCTCACAAAATGTCCATCTGCCTTCAATCAGCCCCTACCTGTCTGCCTTCTTCCTTGCAAGCAGTCCACGGATTGTCACCTCCCTCCTTCTAAGTCTTGGTATTGTGCTTACACAACTCAGCATGGAGTATAGGGACAAGACTAGAATGAGCTGGCTCTGGCTGCCAATGGCTCTGGCTGTGCATACTGTTGGTCTCCTTGCCTTCCACCTTACCAGTCCCAAAGGGCATCAGTCACCACTACCTACACAAGACTCTTCAGTTATGGGTATACACAAATCTACTCAGTTTGGAACAGAGGAGAGAAAATTGCCTTATCACAGGGCCAGCCTGAGATCTTTTGGCACCTGAGGCAAACCACAAAATGGTGTCCCTCCTGCCAGGGAAGAAGAGAGGAGTGAAGATCTACATCAAGAACCAGAGAGGAAGTAAAGATCTTAATCAAAAACAAAAGGGTGAATGAAGATCTACATCAGGAACATTTGGGGAATCAAATCAACCTTCCTCGATGGTTGAATTGGGGAAAAGCACATCATTATTCCCACTCTGAATCATGGGGTTCTCTGAATAATGCTGGGCAGCTGCAATGTCCAGGAGACCCAAGAGTACAACCCCTGCCATTTCTTCCCTGGGGACCAGCAGAGACCGCTTTTTGCCAAGAGGCCACTGTAGTGGCATCATGGAGGAAGTGGAGCTGTTGGACAGGAGGCAGATCTGGGCTCCAAGGAATGCTCCACAGCAGCAGAAGAAGGAAATGCGTTCCTTGGAGGCCAGAGCAGCTAGCCACCTGATGTTATCATCTGTCATAGGAACTGGTTGGCAGGTAGGTACCACATTCCATTGTGGTGCTCAGGTACTTTAACAAACTTTAATGTATTCGCAGATACTATTTCCTCTCAGGATGTATTTAGTCATTTCCTGGTGCTTAGGATTCATATACAGAGAATCATTCCCCTCCTCCGCTACTTTCCTTCTGTTCCATTTCATTACCTTGCAGATAAATAATCAGAATGCATTTATAGCTTAAGGGACCAACTTCCCTGAAATAGAGCTGTTGATTGTATTATTTTAAAGAAATGATTCAGAATCTCTCAAATAATTCCTGCTTGGCTACTAACATTTTATTAAGCCAAATGTGCCTTACTGTTTATAAAAAGACAGAAAATAGCAGCAAACAAGTGCCAGTGTGGCATTTAAATGTCCACTAATGCTTTTCAAATATAGTTTTGTAGATTTTAGTCATCTCTGAAAGAATACATAATAATTTTAAAGAAAGATGAACATTTTTACTAAGCAGATCTAACAGCACAGTTTTCTTAATCTGATGCCTTTTAATGGAGAATTCGTTCATTTTGTTTAATCTACTTGATTAAATGCCAGTGCACTGCAGTTTTGCTGAAGATGACATTTTTTTTAAGATAGCATTTAATAAAAGGTACAGCCAAAATAGGACCATGCCTTATCAGCACAGATGCACCAGAGTTATCAATGGTTGCCTGAACCCAACAGAGACTAATCACTGTCCAGAAAGGGACAAAACTTGCCTTCTTCGCTACTTCATATGTAGCACAATCCTAAGTAAACATCTTTAAAGGTAAAGGTACCCCTGCCCGTACGGGTCAGTCGTGTCCGACTCTGGGGTTGCACGCCCATCTCACTTAAGAGGCCGGGGGCCAGCGCTGTCCGGAGACACTTCCGGGTCACATGGCCAGCGTGACGAAGCTGCTCTGCCGAGCCTGCACTAGCGCAGCACATGGAAACACCGTTTACCTTCCCGCTATAAAGCGGTACCTATTTATCTACTTGCACTTAAGGGTGCTTTCGAACTGCTAGGTGGGCAGGAGCTGGGACCGAACGACGGGAGCTCACCCCACCGCGGGGATTCGAACCGCTGACCATGCGATCAGCAAGTCCTAGGCATTGAGGTTTTACCCACAGCGCCACCCGCGTCCCTTAGCGCCACCCACGTCCCAAACATCCTTACTTGGAAGCAAGTAACTTGCTTCTAGATGAGTAAGCATGCATAGGATTCCATCCTTAGGCTTTGCTCTTGCTGAAATAGTTGACCTATAATGATAGAATTGGGGGCGCAGGTGGCGCTGTGGGTTAAAGCCTCAGCGCCTAGGACTTGCCGATCGAAAGGTCGGCGGTTCGAATCCCTGCGGCGGGGTGCGCTCCCGCTGCTCGGTCCCAGTGCCTGCCAACCTAGCAGTTCGAAAGCACCTCCGGGTGCAAGTAGATAAATAGGGACCGCTTACCAGCGGGAAGGTAAACGGCGTTTCCGTGTGCGGCTCTGGCTCGCCAGAGCAGCGATGTCACGCTGGCCACGTGACCCGGAAGTGTCTTCGGACAGCGCTGGCCCCTGGCCTCTTGAGTGAGATGGGCGCACAACCCCAGAGTCTGGCAAGACTGGCCCGTACGGGCAGGGGTACCTTTACCTTTACCTTTAATGATAGAATTCTGTTGTCTCATTAAAAAGACCCACCAGTCCAACTTGTGATGATGATGTATTGAAGTTATTGGTGTGGTGTGCAGCTTAAGAGATCAAATAATATTCTTGGTATTGAATGCCTTCAATTACATTACACAGATGTCATGGTACTAGCAGCAGCATCTCCTAGTTTGGACATACAAAACAACAACAACAACAACATAGTAAGGATACCATTAGTCCATATTTCAAAAATTATTCTATATGTTGTGAAGATACAAGAAAGGGAACCAAGAATAGATCCACTAAAGTAGGCCTAGGTAATTTGTGGTCCTCCAGATGTCAGATTTCAATTGCCATCTGCTCAAACCATCATGGGTCAGTGATGATGGGAATTGTAGTTCAACAGTATCTGAAGGATTGCAGGTTCCCACTTCTGGCCAACACAGTGCTGGATCTTTGGGAACATGTACCATATACCTTCAGAATACAGATAATGCCTGTTCATTACCTGCAAAAGAAATATTGGAGTTCTCTGTGTGATCAATACTCTGAAGGCACAAAGGGCTTGCACATTTGCTTTTCAGAACTTTCTTGATGACATGAAGGCACTATGACTCTCTCCATTAGATCATTTCTTCTTTAATGAGCAAACCAAGGTGCAAACTCATGCACAGTAAGACATGCCTGAAGTCACATTTAGAGGGACACGAGCAAGTTTGACCTGACACTGCAATCTGTCCCAGGACATTTCCTCCCAAGCCGCTCAAGAACTTGAGAAGTTGAGTGACCCTACTAAGAGGAGAAGCAATCTATATTCCAAAGATAATTAATGCAGTGTCCTTCTCCAGCTGTTTGACTACAACTCCCATCATTCCCAACCACTGGCCATGCTAACATCAGGAGGGCATTGTGCTGACTACTCCAGCTATATATGCTAGGAACCCAGGTTATATCCGAGGCACTAATTTGCACTGCAGATTGGGGGGATGGCAGCATGCACATGAGTGACATCACACCGTGTTGAGCACCATGTGCAAGTGATATCACATGTGCAATGTCACATTGCAGCATCAGGAGCATCTGGGGCATCCACAGCAGCAGGAGGTGGAGGACCTGGCCACAGAAGTTGCACTGCGCTTAGCTCCACACTCAAAGTCCTTCACCCCTGATTTGGGGCATGGTCCCCAAAACTTTATTGGGGGGGACCACCATAGCTTGGCCCCCATGAGATGGCACCCTTGGTTACTACAAAGCTCCTGTATCAACCCTGAACTGCAACCGTTTGCAGCCATGATACTTCATGGTCTACAAGTCAGGTTCTCTTTATCTCACTTTATGTAAATGGATGTTTTAGAACTACTGGTGCTTGTCATATGGAAGATGCAAAGTGGATCTGAGCCATATGTGTAATTGGGTGGAGAGAGTCAACGTGCGGTTCTGCTGAAAGCCAGTGCCTTCTACTCACAATCTTATAATAACCTTGCTTGAACAAGCCAGTTTGCCCTATAGCGAAATTGCTTCCCAGACTTATTGCTCTCCCTGTGTGTTACTACCAGGCTCAGGCTGCTGAGGAACAGAGTTGCTTAACTTTTTTAATCTCTTTGAAACCAAGTGGAATGGTTTATTTTTCATCCTTTGCCACTTTCTTCTGTCATGTTATTTGATGAGGATTATATTTCTTATGGTGAAGGAGCCATCTCTGTGCAGTGCTGAGGGATGCATCATTGCTTTTGGTTTCTTCCCAAAGCTTTTGATCAGTCTCAGAGGCTAGAGAGATCATGGATGTACTGCAGGAGCTGTGGAAGGATCACAGTTGCATAAAATGATCTGAGTCTCTTTGAAGAGATGATCTTAAATCTGTCAATTAATGTCTAATCAGTATGAAGCTTTCTTCACATGTTGTTCATGCAAAAGGGAAATGTAAATTCAAAGTGGCTGTGGGACCATGCATTTAGCCCTACCCTTGAAGTCATGAAGCCCCTTCCAGTCCCTTGTGTGTTGAAGAGTAACTTCTGCAACACAAGGTGTCAGGAGAGAGCTAGCAGTAAATTGCACTGTGAAGCTTGGAGTTAACTTTATTAGCAAAAACACTCTGTAAGGGAGTGTCAGGCCTAAAGAGCACAGTACCCCATCTCCAGTAGGTCTTGCCCTCATGAAGCAGTTGCTGAGACTTAAGGTCCCCAACTCCCCACAAGCTGCCTAAGTCCCCTCCTCTCCAGGGTTCTCTTCCAAGCAATCAGAGAGTGTGTGTCACTAATCTCTCCTCTCCCCTTTTTATTCCTCTGCTGGTTCTGGGAGACAAATGTGGAGGGGGAAGGTATCACAGCAGGAGGGGAAGACACCAATGACTCTTCACCAGCCTTACTCATCTCTGCCTCTTGGCCTCTCTCTTGCTTCAGCTTCTGCCTCTGATTCTGGACTTCTCTCTACCACAGACTCTTCCAGCTCACTAAGCCCTCTTACCTCCTCAGCTTCTGACACCTCCTCTTCCCAGTCTTCTCTGACAACTCATTGTTGTCCCACCATGAGTTCCCAGGCTCTAACCTCCTTCCCCTCATGGTTCCCCAGCTGGTTCCTCCCACCATTCCTCTCTTTCCAAGCCGTCCATAACAATAGACTCCCTGAGCAATTTAGAAGCATAATATTTTATAAAGAATTTGTTGCTGTTTCATAACACCCTAGGTCATCTGCGTGAGGGAGCTACCTCACTGCATAGTGGCTGGAGTGGGCCTTACAGTTCTTTTGCCAAGAACTGGAAAGTCATGTTGGTGATTTAGCAGAGTGAAGCTTTTAAAGAGGACCACCCTTAACCCTATTCTTGCTTTCATCTTTCATCTGGAGCACTCACCATTTATACACCAGCACAGAGCCTCCATGTGTTTCTGTTCTCCAGGAACATTCCCAGATTTACAGAAGCCACCCTGGTTTCTGATTTGATCCTGAAATGTCCACTTTTCCTTAGGATGTCCCTATTTTTATTGGAGAAATGTTGGAGGGTATGGAGTTATGCGACCCCCAAGCCAAGGAATAAGTAACTATACAACCATTAGAAGACATCTGAAGGCTGCCCTGTATAGTAATGTTTTAAATGTTTTAAATATTTTTATCAGAGAAATGTTGGAAGGTATGAAAGCTACATTCAAAGCACATTAAACAGGCATGGCTTCCCCAAAAGAATTATGGGAGCTCTAGGGTTTTTTTAGGGGTGCTGAGAGCTATTAGAAAACTTGCATTGCTCCCACAAAACTACATTTCCCAGAGATGCTGGTGAAAAGGGATTGATTGCTAAACCACTCTCCAAATTGTAGCTTTGGGCAGGGGGTACAGCCTACAACTCCCAGAATTATTTGGGGGAAGACTGTTTGAAGTGGTGTCATACTGCTTTAAATGTATGGTGTGAATGTGGACTGTATTTCTGTGCAATAAAGGAGAAAGAAGACCATTTGCTGGCAAAAGGGTAGTGCCAGATGACAGGAATTGCTACCTGACGGCTTATGCATGTTGACTGCCTCATGTGTATTAGATTCATATTTATCCTATAACACTGACATATGAAGTATCTTAAGAAAACCTCAATGATGTACTAGTTCTCTATAGAGCTGCCCCTAGTTCAGTTTAACTTTTTCAAAACCTACTTCATCTATGGGTGTTGTTATTGATTCGCAGTTGTCATGTTGGCTGTGGGCTACCAGTCTGAATTAAATTGATCTTTTAATCGAAATGGGAACCATTAATCATTTATAGGGTTTCTCAGTGTAGTCTTTTCCAATGATTAATAATCCAATTGTTATCCTGAAACATTTTGACACACCAACAAGGCCAGAGGTCTAGCAAATATTTCTTTCTACATCACCCATGTTTATACACAAGACTGAGCAAAGGAGTTGTGAAAAGCTAGCACGATAGTATAATTAATTACATTAGCCCTCTATTCGGATTTTATTTCTATCCCATAGGAATCTATGAAGAAGACAAATGAAACTCTTGATAATAATTTCATGCTGGACTTCATGAACACACATTGCAATCAGGGGAGAAAATATCTGGTCTTGTGAGTGATTGCTGAAGCAGACGTTACTGGAGTTATTTAGAGTTATAAGGCAACATTTCCTGTGCAAAAGATATTAAATGTCCCTCCCCCAAAGACCAACAAATGCTTCTCATTTGCTTATATTAGCTGCCATTCAGAAGCTTCTTTGGTATTTTTTTTCCAAGCAAGCAAATTATTTCCTGGCTACATGGTCCTGTCACAGACAGCTAGCACAATGACATCACCATGCCCCCTTAGCCAATCACAAAAATTTGCTAAGTGTCGCAAAGTCAACCAGAAATACCACTGCTTCCTTCCTTCACTTGGAATGGTTGAACATTTTGCACCTAAAAGCCCCCACAAAAATCTGTTGAAGAGGAGCAATTTTTACAGGGAGTAAAAGTATTCAAGAAAAGAGCTTATTTCAGTCCTGACAGATTTAAAAAGAGAGACATTTGTTTTATTTTGTTTTGTTGGGCAAGGCTACCAGTAAAAGGGTATACATCAAATGGTTCATTTCTATGAACCTCAACAATGCTCATGTACAGCAGCTGCACCAGTCCTATATTTTAGTGTCTTCTACATACCATTGTAGGATGGTCTCTCTGGGTACTAGTATGGTCCTTTATTCCCAGAGTTACAGTACTGGGGCTGTGACTACTCCTTTTCACTACCTTCTTTTTAACTAAGTGAGAGTTGCCTAGGGCTTTCCTTAACCTTTGTACAGGAACCAGCTCAAAGTATACCAAGCAAACAGACCCTCCAGTTCAAATCCAGAGAGGCTTGGATGTTGGTGTCTCCAACCTCCATTACATGGGCACTTCTCCCTGTCAGTATTGTAATGCTCACACTCCCTGCCCACCCACATATCCCTAAGGCTAAAAGTTTGTCCTATTCATTTCCTTTTTGTTCAAGTAAGGAATGGCCTGGCCATGGAATGACCATTTACTTCCTCGACATCTCTCCTAGTTAGTCTCTTGTTCTCCACTCTATCTTTGCTCGGGAACACTGGGAAAGATGGCGTCTGTCTTAGATGGTTGAGGAAAATGGAAGAAAAAACTCCATGGAAGAAGAGGTAATGGAGATTTTGAGTAGGTTTGTGTTTTCCCCCCCTTCGGCATGTAAATGAAGGCTTTATTAATTAATGCTGGGAAAGAGGCTTTGAGATCCTTGAAAGAAAAGGTCTGAATAATTGCAAAGTATTATGCTGATGAAGTCAAGAGTCATTTCTTCCCCCTTCATTAACTCTCTGATGACTAAGTAGAATACAGATTAGAAAGCAATGCCTTCTCTTGATCCAGTACTTGTCAGGAGTATTCTTTTAGTGAACAGAATTGCATCCACACCTGCTAATGTGGTAATTGATGAAGCAACTTGATTTTGTCCAACATCTCATCTGGTCTACTTTTCATCTCCATCTGTGACTGCTGTGCATTAATAGGTGAAGCAAATTGATTTTGTCCAACAACTCATCTGCTCTGTCCCTTGTCCACACCTGTGACTGGTTGCTGTGCCTTAATAGATGGAGCATCATGGTTTCGTCCAACATCTCATGTGGTCTGTATTTTGTCAGTAATGACAGAATTGATTGATGTGGCACTTGTCACAGGTTAGGCCCCTTTTAAGCACTCTCTGTGTAAAAGACCCCATGGGGATTAGATACAATAGTGCTCCCATTATGGAGGATATTAAAGAAAAGGGGTTCTTCTAGGAATGCAGGATCTCAACAGCTAGCATTCATCATTAGTAATTACCTAAGACTTTCCCCTTTTTCCTGCTCCTTTTAAATGATAAACATAACTGCAATGTAGAATTTGGCGTTTCTTCATTCACCCAGAAAAGTTCAGTGTGTGTCTGAGAGTTTATAAAATAGACTCTGCCATAACAACAACATCATGCTTAAATTACAGCGACATGAATTATTATGCAGTCCTTTAGAATCCTATAACCTACCCAAGAGCTAAAAGGTCTATTAGAGCTAATGAGATTGGTAGATGTGGCATTATTATGGGAGCAAATGAAGAGATGCATAAAACACAAAAGCAGAGTGCAATCTTAATAATTTTTCTCGTTGAAATGGAGACATTACCTCTGCACAGAGCATCTGTCTAAATAAAAGACAAAGTGCTGCTTCAGGCACTAAATTATAATGTTTAAGGACAAAAGCTGGATGCCTACCAGCAATTCGGAGGATGGCTAACTAGATGGAAGGCTCTCCTGAGTGCACTGGCAGATACCTGCCACTCCTTGAAAAACCGCCAATAAAAATATTAATGATGGCCCTTTCCAACTTCATCTGTAGGCTTGACAGGTGCAAACGCTATCTTTCTTTTTCCTGTATTGGAGAAGAAAATTCAGAAAGCCACAATTACTTTATTGTTGGCAAATGTTTGCTCACCTATGAGTCACAATCTAAGCTCTTCAGCGAATGTTATTCAAAGTCTGGATCTAGATGTGATGGGCCAAGATATTTCACTGTACTTGAAGAGCAGCCAGACTAATCCATTGGGTAATAACTTGGACTGAGATAATCATATTAAGCTACACCATTTGCACGAGTCCCAAGTATATCCTAGGCCCAATTCACAGCGCTGGTCTTGATCTTTAAATCCCTTAATGGCTTAGAATTAGGGTACTTGAAGAACTCTCTGTCTCATTCTTTGCCTACACATTTCTTAAGATCTTCAGTAGAGAAAGGACATATACTTTAATTTTGGGATGTTATCCACAGAGAGGTCTACCTAGTACTACTGACTTTGTTGTCCTTTCAGAGATTGGTGATTCCCCCATGTTAAGACATGGGTTCAGTCCTGCTGATAGTTTTAATGTCATTTTAGGATCATGCTTTTGTTTTATTCTTGTATTTTTACAAGTGTTTGGATCCATTTTCTTGCTTTTTTAATTTCTTTTTAAGTAAAGTGCCCTGGGAAGTTTTTGCAGAGAGGTGGTGGAGTAAGCAGCACTTAAAGAAAGAAAGGATGTGCACAGGACTAAGAAATTTGCTGAAAGAAGATGGCTGTGCAGGCGAACATCATAGTGTAAATTACAATCTTTTTAATTATACAAAACAAAATTTCGTTTCGGGGTTTTCTCTCCCTCCTTTCTCCCCTAAGCTGAATGCTAGCAATTCTGACAAATGCTTGGTTATTTATAGAAGCAGAAGGAAAAGCACATCAAATAACATGAACTTTTCATGCTGTTCTGCATTTATGCTTCAACTTTGACCTGAAAGGAATAATCCTAGTAATAAAAGATATATACTCACATCCCTATGGACTGCCTACACTTTTATCTGTGCAGAAGAGCAGCAATCACAGTCATGGCAGTTGCATGATGAGCAGGATCCTTGACTTGTGCAGAGAAGTTGCTATCTTAACTTTCCCTTAAAACACTAATGTGCACACTCTTACACACACACACACACACACAAAACTTTGCATATGCTTTTCAATCTTCATTTGGGAACAAGCAACACACACATGCCCCTTCTAATATTCTTCATATTGTCGTGAAAAAATAGGGCAGCAGATGGCATGTATGTAGCCTTACATGCCTGAAAAGGTTTTCTTTGGACTTCTGCCTACAAAGCTAAAAGTGTATTGAGCTTACAAAAGCAACACAAGGAAGGAGAACACCACAATTCTATCAGAGCACTATAGTTGAAGAAATGGGAACTTGGCAGGGAAGGAGGAAGAGAAACACTAAGAGGTATCATGTAGAAAGTTTATTTCAGAAGTAATAATATACATTAACAAGAAGGGTTATTGATATTATTCTCACCAGACAGTTTGATAAGAGGTAGTTATCTAAAAATAAAAAGGAAAGTAAATAGTACAGTGGTGCCTCGCAAGACGAAATTAATTCGTTCCGCAAGTCTCTTCATCTTGCGAGTTTTTCGTCTTGCGATGCACGGTTTTCCATAGGAATGCATTGAAAATCAATTAATGCGTTCCTATGGAAACCGCCTTCCCCCCGACCTCTTCTGGCGGGCGGCATTTTAAAATCGCCCGGGACAGCGGAGGACTTCTCCGCTGTCCGGGGCGATTTAAAAGCCCCTGGGAAGGCAGGCAGGGGGGACAAAGGCTTTCTCGCCCCGCCGCTCGGCTTCGGGACATCGTTCCGATGCCGGGCGGCGGGGGAGGCTTTCCCGCCCCGCCGCCGGGCTTCGGGACATCGTTCTGAAGCCGGGCGGTGGGGGGAGGCTTTCCCGCCCGGCCGCCCGGCTTCGGGACATCGTTCCGATGCCGGGCGGCGGGGGGAGGCGTTCCTGCCCCACCGCCCGGCATCGGAACGATGCCCCGAAGCCGGGCGGCTGGGGGAGGCTTTCCCGCCCGGCCGCCCGGCTTCGGGACATCGTTCCGATGCCGGGCGGCGGGGGGAGGCGTTCCTGCCCCACCGCCCGGCATCGGGACGATGCCCCGAAGCCGGGCGGCTGGGGGAGGCGTTCCTGCCCCACCGCCCGGCATCGGAACGATGCCCCGAAGCCGGGCGGCTGGGGGAGGCTTTCCCGCCCGGCCGCCCGGCTTCGGGACATCGTTCCAATGCCGGGCGGCGGGGGGAGGCGTTCCTGCCCCACCGCCCGGCATCGGGACGATGCCCCGAAGCCGGGCGGCTGGGGGAGGCGTTCCTGCCCCACCGCCCGGCATCGGAACGATGCCCCGAAGCCGGGCGGCTGGGGGAGGCTTTCCCGCCCGGCCGCCCGGCTTCGGGACATCGTTCCGATGCCGGGCGGCGGGGGGAGGCGTTCCTGCCCCACCGCCCGGCATCGGGACGATGCCCCGAAGCCGGGCGGCTGGGGGAGGCGTTCCTGCCCCACCGCCCGGCATCGGAACGATGCCCCGAAGCCGGGCGGCTGGGGGAGGCTTTCCCGCCCGGCCGCCCGGCTTCGGGACATCGTTCCGATGCCGGGCGGCGGGGGGAGGCGTTCCTGCCCCACCGCCCGGCATCGGGACGATGCCCCGAAGCCGGGCGGCTGGGGGAGGCTTCAAAAGCCTTCCGGGGGCTTTTAAATCGCCCCGGACAGTCCCGGGGCGATTTAAAAGCCCCCGGTTAGGCAGGCTTCAAAAGCCGTCCGGGATAGCGGGAAGCGCTTCCCTGCTATCCCGGACCGCTTTTAAAATGCTGGCGGTGGGGAGCAAAGCCTTTCGCCCCCGCCGGCCTTCCTGGACCTCTTCTGAAGTCCGGAGGGGGGGAAAGGCTTTGCTCCCCACCGCCAGCATTTAAAAAAAGGTCCCCGAGATTTCCCTATGGGCTTTCGTCTTGTGATGCAAGCCCATAGGGAAAATCGTCTAGCGAAGCGTCGCAAAAACCGAAAAACCCTTTCGTCTTGCGGGTTTTTCGTCTTGCGAGGCATTCGTCTTGCGGGGCACCACTGTATTTATTGAAGAGAGTGAGAGATGGGTGGATCAGACTATTTCTATTCAATGTATGCTCAATCTGTTTCATGTATGCTCAATCATTCATCAATCCTGTTTTTAAAAAGATTTTTAAAGACACACAGAGAGCAAAATTCACATTGAATTTGTATGCACTTGTCTCTACAATGCACACTTTAGTATGCCATTTTGTACAGATTCTTCCCCTAAAATATTATTTTGGTGCATATTTTTTGAAACTGAAAATGCATCAAGAAATTGGAAAAGTGTATAATCTGATGGAGTCCAAATCTATTTTTCTCCTCCATCCTCCTTAGAGAGCGGTTCTGAATTTTCAGTACACCTTCTGCATTGGCGTTTGGATTTACAGGCTTCACAAAACGAAACACTGTTGTTAATCCCATTTTCTGTTCTATATGATTGCCTTCCATCTTTGAAAGAGTAAGGATGGCATAGCATTTTGAATGGCTGGGGTAGTTTGAAAGTGTTTAATCTACTTCATCTGAGGAATATTCTTGCTTGCTTGCCAGCCCTGCCTGCTTTGGAAGACAAGTTGCTTGCAATTGAGTTGCTCTCTTCCCATTATATGCCTTCACTGTGTCACAGAGAGTAAGAGTGTGAGCAGTTTTTATTCCTGTGCAATGAAACCTTTCTCTAGTAAACTTTCTCTAGGCCCTCTCTCTGTCACTCTTGCACAAAGTTAATAAGCAACATGGTTGTTTCAGAGAAATAAAATGGCAAACATTTTAAACTTTGCAGTATCTATTAGAAAAAAACATTTTTCCAGCTCCACACTTTGCTTATTTAAAAAAAAAAATCACCATCATATTACTTGCAATAATTAGTAAGTCAATGCTAGGGAGTGGAGCTTGTTGAAATAATATGTATTAATAACTTTAGCTGTTCTGGTGTTCTTCAGATTTTCTGAACTCGTGGAATTTTCTCCACACAGTCTAGCTATGAAGCAACAGCAAGCTGTTCATTTACCTGTTGGAAAAGCTATTCTGGGCTCAGCAAGGGGTGCACTAACAATACATGTGGTCACTGACTAGCCCAATAGGCCTCAGGAACACAAATGGCACACTATGGTTGGGAAAATCAGCATTTTTTTTAGATGCATCACTTTTGCACCCCCTCACACATTTGTCCCATTTCCGCTTTTACCTGTAGAAAACATTCACATACAGATTCCCATTTAAATACGTATTTTAAACACATGTCCTCCCCAAATCTTCATGTATTTTGTGAGGTTTTTTAGTCATCATTTTTAAGATAAAAAATATACATTTAAAAAAATATCCTGATATACATTTTCGAGGCAAAAAATGGATTTTTCCAGGAAATATAAAAGTACACAGTGGCATAGTGTGGGTTGCCCATGCCTTGGGCCACACAGAGGGAGGGAAATGGATGGAATATGCGTGCGCATTCCACTGTCTAATGGCATCAGCATCACCTAGGCCACAGAGATAAGAAAATAAGAGTTGTTCCATTGTCTGGAGAGGCCACTTCCTGGTTCACATGAAGAAGCCATTTTGAACAGAGCCCAGTGATGGAAGCGTGTGGCTGTGTTGAGGCAGCACCAGCTGTTGGAATTTTGTGCCTCTAACAATTTTGCACCCAGGGCAGACACCCCTCCATGCTATGCCACTAAAAATGCATTTGGAAAATACAAAAGTGAGTGAATAACACACAATGCAATCCAAAGCCCTTACACTGGGCTGGTGAGGGAGGGAGGGTTGGATTGAGCTGGTATTCCTCCACTCAGCTCTCCCAGCTGAGCCAACTGCCAAACAAGTTGGAAAGCAGGTGACTACTGGTGCTATTCCCACAAGTGGAAAGCTCTGGAACTGGGTTTTCCAAGAATGGGGTGGGACTGAGGTGGCCCAGGAGCCACTGGATTCTAAGCCAGTCTCACTGCCTTTGGGTGATACTAAAATACCTCCAGCAAAGGAGAGCCTACCCCCTCCAAAAGCAAACTGTCCCACAGCTCTTTCCATTGAGACATTTCTTCTAATATTTAAATGAAACCTGCCCCCCTGAAATTTCCACCCATTAGCTCTAGTCCTCCCTCCTAAGCCCATTCTTAAACCTGGCACAACAAAGAATAAGTCTGCACCAGCCATCCTCTGCCTGACAGCCATTCAAATATTTGAAAAAAAGCTACCATCATGGGCCCCCTTAATTGTTTCCTCTCTGAGCCTAACAAACTCAGCACTTTCAACCATTTCTCGCAGGAGTTGAACTAACTTTTTCTTAATTAGGTGACCTACCTTTCAGCATGCAAGTTTAACTACCAGAAGTCACGTTTTGTAGGGCTTAATTTGTTCCAGCAGCTATTTTCAGTGGCAGGGCTTGATTCTACAACATGAATAGATGAATATGTCTTTTGAACAGGTTCAGAGCACATTTTTCTAGCCACTGAGTAAGTACGTCTACCAGGAGATGCTGAGGTTCCAGTTATTGCTGTTGAGTTCTCCTGCTACAGAAGCTACAGATGGGCAAAATATTTTGAGACCTGTGATAAAGTGGTAAAGGGAAGCTGCACATTCTCCTTTACCAAGCATGCTTGATCCTTGTTTGGTCCTTGCCCATTTTCCCACTACCCAACACAACAGTCTTCACACATCATAGATTGGGGAGGGGGGCTTCAAATCTGTGAGTGCTATATCACCAAGTTTGATTCCCAGCAGCTCCTTTCTTCTTCTTCTTCTTCTTCTTCTTCTTCTTCTTCTTCTTCTTCTTCTTCTTCTTCTTCTTCTTCTTCTTCTTAAAATAAAGTTCATTCTTTCTACAAATGATTTGAATCAGGGATGGAGGGGCTTTGTCCCACAGGATGTTGTTGAACTATAATTCTCAGCCTTCCTAACCATTGGCCATGCTGACCAGGGCTACTGAAAGTTGGAGTGCAGTGGCCTCTGAACTTCCCCACCAAAGGAAAAGAGATGAAAAGCATGAATTTCTTTTGAGCCAGACTAATTAGTCTAGGTTCTTAACCCTAAAATAATAGGGGGAATGGCTGAATTGGTTTTATTTGTGGTGAGTTTTTATTTAGGTGCTCTGATAGATTGTGGGTACGTGTAAATTGCTAGATAAATCACCCTCACACCTGCTTCTCTGAGCCCATCTTCTGAGGGTGGCTGCTGGGATTTGCATAAGATCCATTTGAATATTTTCTCCACTTATTAAGAAGTGACACATAAAAACTCTACCAGGTCAGGCACTTCTCCTAGTCTCAAAGCACGAGGAATGCAGACACCAAACTCTCTCTCTGGAGCCAAGCTCACTGCAAACATTGAAAGTTTCATTGATGTTGCATCTCAATTAATGGCTGCTAAGTACACTCGCCAGTACAAAAAGCCCTTAAACGGCTCTTCCTGGTGATACTTAACAATCTGCCAAGGACACCTCACCCATAGCAATAGGGCCAACTTTGTGCACAACTTTGATGCTTTTGTCTTCCTTTCATTTGATAATAATGTACTCTTCAGGCAATACATTTCTTCCACTAGTTGATTACTTCACTTCTGAGGTGGTTAATAAAGGTAATCAGACTTTAGGCTTTTTCTGCTGTAATACCACCCAAGGCATGCAATAACCATTCTGAAACAGACTACCTACTGAGCCTTATTGCTTAATTAAGTAGCATTTGAGTGTTAAATATTAAACAGCTTGTAATGTTAAAACGCTTTATTTGTGCGGTAGTGCTTGATGGGGATAAAAGTACAGGTTGCTACAGGTTCAAAGCAGAAAGGCTTGATGGGACTTCACAAAAGGGTGAGTTACAGCCTTCTCCCAAACAGATATTATGGAATTGCCTTTTTTGACTGCCTGGGAGTCATTACTTGAGTATTATGAGTTAATGGTGCAAAAGAGCAACCCAAAGACTATGGGGATACACACACACACACACACACACACACACACACTGCATTTTCTTATCACTGTTTAGTGCCCATTTCCACAGGCATATTTACACATAGATCCCTCCTGAGAACTCCCAGTTGCAGCATTCAGGAGCTGTAAGTTGTATTTATGTGTAGTTCTGTTAATCCCTGGTCCCACCGCTGCCTGCAGTCTGTGGAAACATGTCGTCTCTGCAGACAAGTCCTTGTAAATCTCTCCTTGTCAACGGATTTAGTTCACTGATTGTCAGCCATGAGATACTTCATAAAACAACTCACATAGGAATATAGCCTTCTGCCTCTGCCTTTTACCAGATAGGTTGTTACACTAGATAACCTTTTAATGACTGTATTCCATTTTAACTTGGCTCTCGAGACGTAATCAAAAGAAAAGGAAAGTTCCTGGCTTAATATGATGCATTTTTCATATTGCATCTCAAGCAGCAAATTAGTAAAGATTGATCAAGGGGGCTTTTCTAGTCTGATATGCCAGTGCCCTAGATGATGGGAACAAGCATGGTACTCCGGGAAGGGTTTGGCAGCCTGGGAATTTTCTTGCATGAAACTAGAGTAGTTAGAGTTCCCCCTCCTTTTGCTTGAAACAAAAAGTTGTCCTATGAATTCCAATGCATCCACAGCCACAAAAGAAATACGTGCCAAGAAAATTAAGTTCTCAAAACCCAGTCAATCATGTGGCAAATTCTTGTTGACAGGGGGGTGAGGAAGATATTTCTCTACCTGGCAAAAACACAAAATAAAATAAATGCTGCTAACATAGGCATTTGCCTCTAAACAAATATAAATGTGTATGTCTATAGGATGATTGCTGACTCTAGTTCAGTGGCATAAGTCAGGAAGGAACCCCAAGTGTTGGGTGATGAGACCTCTTGCATGTCTGAATGGAGAGACATGGGGGTAGGATATGGAAACCTCTGGCTTTTGCGTGGCTGGAAGGAAGCACAAAGGCATAAAGTCACATCCATTGCTCGGCTCACTTTTGTCTCTTGCCACACCTGTTTCTGCCTCTGGACCTGACCTCTGCACAGAAGGTTGCCCATGGAAGAATGCAGCCCTCATTTCCCCCACCCGTTCTGCTACACACATCTCTTCCTTAGGCAATGGCAATTTAGAGATTAGCCATCCCTCTTCCACCCAGAAACGTCTCCTACAGGCAGTGCTATTCTTATATGGTGCCAAAACTCACCATGAATGCCTCCCTTCTTCTCTTATAATTGCAATGGCACCCACCAGAGAGGGGCTGGCTGAGTTCTGGGGGAAGCCATGCCTACAGGGAACATAAAGTATCTACCCCTGAATCACAGCTCCTTGGCTCCTGGGTCTCTCCTACATGCAGTGCTTTTTTCTAGGGGGGCACAGGGTATGCATACCCCTAAACATTCTGTGAATCTAACGGGAGAAGAAACTATATATAGATAGATGATAGATGATAGATAGATAGATAGATAGATAGATAGATAGATAGATGATAGATAGATGATAGATAGATGATAGATGATAGATAGATAGATGATAGATAGATTAGATATAGATGATACATAGATAGATACTGTAGATGATAGTTTCTTCTCTAGCACAGTGAATCGTCAGTTTCATTGCTACCCCCGATGGTTGCCTAATTTCCTGTCACGGTGTTTTCTGAGTCTCAGACGGAAGAGAGCACTTAATGTGTGAAGTAGGAGTTGGAATCTATCATGGTGATTGGTTAGCTTCGTTGTTACCACCTCTGATGGCAGCTTCATTTCCTTTCCCAGTGTAATGCATGTTCTTTGTACTTTTGTCCATTTACTGTACAGTTGCACCTTCGGGTTGTGAAAGCGGCAAACCTGGAAGTGTTTTGCCACGCGTGCATGCCCAGAAGCGGTCTACCGCTTCTCCTCCAGTTGCGAAAACTTTGGGATCTGGCTGGACCTCCGGAACGCATCCCGTTCGAAACCGGAGATACCACTGTATTTATTTTTCCTGATTTGAACTATAAAATGGTGATTTTATTGAGTCAAAATGAGAGTACCCCTAAACACTATTAAAGGGAAAAAGCACTGCTTACACCCCAGTGAATCAGCAAGGTAAAGGTGGCAGGTTCTCCATCTACCTGCAGCCCACCAGAATTCAACTGTCCGAGTCAAGTACTCTGCCACCCAGAGAACTGTGGCATTTTATACTACCCAAACTGACTGTTTTGCTATGGTGCCTAATTATCACATTTATGCAGAGGCAAGAACAACATTCAAGCAGCAGAACAAATGCCTATGCTTGTTCTTTGTTCCTTGGAGAGGATGCTTGTTGTTATTTCCAACCATGTAGTCTGTGATTCATATCACAGAGATTTCTTGTTATTGTTTTCCTATTGTTTGCTCACTAGCTAGCCTGTGCTTTGTTCACATACATAGGTCCTTTATGCTGCAAATTATCTATGAATATTTGCAACTATTCCACAAAGGTATTGTGTGAATAATAAAAGGTTGCAGGGTATGTGTGTCCCACCCCCTTCCAAAAAATGGCTAAGATATCACCTCCAATGCAAACATTCTCATGAATATATTTAATACACACCAGTATTTGTGATGCTAATGTGCATTAGCATTTTTGTAAACAAAGCCTTGCTCACCTGAATGATCACAGAAAGGTGAATAAATGGGTCATGAATACCATCAAAGTGAAGAGATTCAAAGCAGGTTTTATTCACAAGAATAATCCCAGAAACATTCTCCACCCTCCTCCTGCCCAGCTTCAATTTTCTCATCTTTGCGTAAATGTGAAATGTATAGTTTTCCTTTTACTTATTTATTTGGAAGCAGGGGAAGCAAAGAAGCCGAGAAACAATAGTTTTGAGCACATGTGGTAGATTAATAGCAAAGGGCTGTTATGATGTAAAAGCTTGTGGAGTAAATGAGCCTCTACACCTGTGTTTCTTAAACTTGGGTCTCAGCTGTTGTTGGACTACAACTCCCATCATCCCTAGTTTGCTGGACCAGTGGTTCAGGGATGATGGGAATTGTAGTACAACAACAGCTGAGACTCAAGTTTGAGACTGCTGGCTGGTTTATGCAGAAATGTTTTGTGAAGTCCGGCATCCTTTAACCCTCCACACATCTTCGTTCTGTTATCATTATCAGAAATGAAGTCAAATGGGCAGAGCAGTGAATATGAAATTTACCCTTGAACAGTAGACTACTTTCTGCACACACATACACACCTATCTTCATTCTCCATCCAAGTGTCAGGGACTGGGCAGAGGAGGAATGGTGGAGGCTGCCTCCCCATCCTGACCCTTCCAGTGAGGAGGAAGAGGAAGACAGTATAGATTTACAGCAGGGGTTTAAGGGAGGTCACAGTTCAGAGGCAGCTGAGGGAGGAAGTTGGGAGATTGTGGGTGAGCCAGAACAGCTGACTGACACATCATTAGAAAGCATTCCAGACCCACTGTCTCCCAGAACCCGATGAGCCTTAAAAGTAGGAGAGCAAAGAGCTCAAAGACACAGTCACTTAGTGGCACCTGTAGAGGAGATGATGGTGGTGATGAATGAGGAAGTGGGAAAGACAGAGGATGGAGATTCACTTGGGACAACTCCATTATCCAAGAGACTGGGTTCTATAGCCTCTCTCTGTAAAGTTTGAAATAAAAAAGGCTATAAGAAACTTTTCCTTGTCTTTATACTTTCCTGGGCAACCAGCCAGGAACCTCTGACATCATCCTGACACAAGGCATGCAAGAATTTGGAATAAGAGTACATCATAGTCGGGCAAAAACACTCAAGGAGAGTGCAAAGCAGGGCAGGTGAGGGATGTGCCCTGGAGAGAGGAGTGAGCTGGCCTAGGACGAGTCCTGAAGGCCAGCTAGAGACATCTGGACTTTTAGAAGACATCTGAAGGCAGTCCTGTTTAGGGAAGTTTTTAATGTTCGATGTTTTATTGTGTTTTTACTATCCTGTTGGAAGTCGCCCAGAGTGGCTGGGAAGGCACGGCCAGATGGGCGGGGTATAAGTAAAATAATTATTATTATTATTATTATTATTATTATTATTATTATTATTATTTATTATGATTATCTGGAGAGCTGGATTTTGACCCCCAAGCCCTGAGTTTCCTCAACCCTGATGTTCATCATCAGTGGTGTAAATACTTTAATTACTATGTTTCAGGGTGCATTTTACACCAAGTTATGCCAGCTTCTATTCCTGCCACAATCTACAAAAATAAACCATGGGAAAAGTTCAGATTGGTATGAAGCATTACAGGTTCATTGACATTTTTCAGGATTTCTTCAAAGTAAAGTAATGATGGACATGAAGCTCCAAGGCAGGATCCCCACCACTACCAACTGGTCCTTGTGATGCAAAGGTGCATTTTTCAATCCTTAAATATCTGAAGGGCAGCCAGCACACCTGAGGACACTGGTGGTGGGGCTAGTGTGTGTGCCCCTACGCCCAGCTTAACCCTTCGTATGTTCAGGTGAATGTCTAGAAAAATCTTTAGCGTGCAATCCTAAGTGGCTCATGATGGGAGGGTGCCCAAAGCCCTACCAGCTCATACCAGCTGGGGCAGGAGTTAAGGCAGGGTGGAAATGGCCCTACCTTTTTTGGCTATTTTAGTCCCCTGCCTCAATTGACTTGATTTCCTAGCCTAATGCTGGCTAAATATCATCAATCCATATACAGTGGTACCTCAGGTTAAGAACTTAATTTGTTCTGGAGGTCCATTCTTAACCTGAAACTGTTCTTAACCTGAGATACCACTTTAGCTAATGGGGCCTCCTGCTGCCGCCGCCATGCAATTTCTATTCTCGTCCTGAAGCAAAGTTCTTAATCCGAGGTACTTTTTCTGGGTTAGTGGAGTCTGTAACCTGAAGCGTCTGAATCCTGAAGCATCTGTAACCTGAGGTACATAACTCCTCCAATGGCATCCTTCTACAATAGTAGAGGAGCACTTCCAATAGTGCAGTCCTTAAACTCATCAACCAGGGATTAGGTTTTTTGTCCAATAAAACACTGGAACAGACCCCAAACTTACTTAAGGATTTGTGTATATTTATTTCATTTTAACAGAATGATAAATCCAGGCTGGGCAGAAAGAGACCTCCAGCATATGCAGCCCCCTACAGGAAGCTAGATCAAGAGCGTAGATTGCATCCCAACAATATTTCATTGATATTTGTTCCTCATTGTTGCTTTTTCTGTTGTTTGTTGTCCTCCTAGTGGTGTGTTTGTGGGTGTGGGTTTGTAGGCAGAGTTTGCTAGGACGATGTTCAGAGAAGTAGTTCTCTGAGTATAATGCACATCAGTATTATTTAATAATAATAATATATCCCGCCCTCCCCAGCCGAAGCCGGGCTCAGGGCGGCTAACAACAATAAAACAGTACAATAGTACAACACAACACAACACTCTAAAATCATTCATTATAAAATTAACTCAAATCAAACCAATGGCAACCATTGGGCCAGAGCTCCGTGAAGATTGCTGAAGGAGGGAGTCAGGCTGTTCCCTGGCCAAAGGCCTGGTGGGACAGCTCTGTCTTGCAGGCCCTGTGGAAAGTCCTGCAGGGCCCTAGTCTCTTGTGACAGAGGTGTCCCAGGTTTCAAACAAGGTCAAGATGAACAATTCATCTTACAGTAGGCTACAGTCAAAATTCCCCCAGAAAGAATCAAGGAAACTAGATATTCATGGATAGACCATGGAGGAGAAGAAAATCTTGACAAGTTCCCACTCAGAGGTACAAGAAAAAATCAGAAAGTTGTTATGGAAAACCTAACTTTATGTCAAATGTAATGAAGTAGTTTTTGGCTCAAGGCCACACTCAGATTTTTTATCATTTTCCTGCTGCTTGATGTATAGGGCTAGTATTTTTTCTTTAAGTCACTAAAAAGGAGAAAATGCAATATATGTAAAAGGCACTAAAGTTATTTCCGGCGCTGGCAGTTGCCTTATCTATGCAGTGCGAAACATAGCACATCCATATCTATCAATTGTTTTCATGTACATTGGAGCTAATTAAGATAAGTGCTCATTGTATGCCAGCATAGACTCACTGTAAAAACAACCTGCATCCTGATGTCATTTTTTTAAAAAAAATATCTTAGCGCTACAAAAAAGCAAGGATGTTCTACATTAATTTATGGTATCTGTAAATAGCAGCACCATGATAAATATGTTAATTAATTATGGGTAGCAGTGGTCAAAGAGATACTTGAAATATTTGTCCCAAAAAGCTCTCATTTTTCCAGTACAACATAAGGGCTCATGTGGTTGATTTAAGATCCATGTCCTCTTCGCACTTTATAATATCATCATCATCATCATCATCATTTAAATTTGTATACCACCCTTCATCCAAAATCTTAGGGTTGTTATTACTTCCAAATACTAATTACCAGAAAACATGAGTGTGGGGAGTACTGTACCATTCATTTTCTGCTTGTGGGCTTTTTGTAGTCATCTGGTTAGCTCCTGTGGGAAGAGGACACTGGACTAGATGTGCCTTTGGTCTGATCTAGCAGGGCTGGATCGAATTCCATGCATCTGTGCAAACGTTCTCTGAGAATACATAGAAGCAGATTCCTGGAAAGGCCTTTCATGTGTGATTTCTGAATACACCCACAAACTCAACCAATGTTTGCTGCCTTCAATGAGGCAGGATTCAAGGACATTAAATAGTGCCATAGTGCACTGGCAAAGTCCCTTTAGATGTCTTGCAACTTCAGCTGAGGAGAGGGGCTCTGCATTCAGCAGGCTTTGGTTGAGCTAGGAATGCAAGTGTTAAGACAAATACTTTTCATTCCCAGAAGCTGCCCCAGGTCCTGCAGTAGTCGGTCCACTTCTCTTGCTACAACCACTGCCTTTAATTTTACTGTGTTCCAATTTTGTTTCTCCAAACATTACCCCTATTCAGCCTATAGACTCAGAAAACCAGACTGTAGATGAGAGAATACAGAAGACCAGCAGGTGTCTTCTGCTTGAACCTTTGATTATCAGAGAATGAAGTAGCTCATCCTGCTTCTCTGACCTCTCTAACATGTTTGATGTAGAGCACTTGCCCTTCCTATCCTATCTGATGGATGCCAAGCCACACACATCTTCCTCATCTCATAAAGGTAAAATATTGTCCCTCTTTCTTCTGTGCTGAAATTCACCAAAAGCCTTCTGAACACAATAGCCAGGAAGAATGAGTCCTCCCTTACTATTAATGGTACATCAGCATCTTTAATGGGATTAGATACCTAAATGTAATTATTCTCACCTTCAGTGAGGATTGAAAATTGATCCTTTAATTTGGGGTTAATAAATGACTTCCCTCAGGGATAAACCGACTGTGGCAGCTTTCTTTTCACAGAATCCAGGGGTTATATTTGGGGGTGGGGGGTGTATTCTTGTCAGGAGGAAGCAAAGATCAATTTCCTGTGATCAAAGGGGTTAGGTAACTGGAGACCTCCGCTCATTCCCCCCCCCCCCAGTCTTTCGGATGTGAAATGAATCCACCTTTGCTTGCTTGCTTTAGGGGGAGGGGGAATTGGGTTTTGAAGTTTAAAACAGCAATGAGTCATTGCCCCCTCAGCTTAGAAACATCTCCAGTTCTTAGCAGAAGGTCTGAGGTTTCCGAAACTCTCCACATCCTCATTATGCACTCTCCCTTTTAATCTTAATAAGGGGAAACACAGACTTACTGACAAATAGCAGTTCATTTCGTGTGGTGGCTGTTGACTACATTTAACCTGGCAAGCCTGCAGTGCCAGTTTATTCCAGGCTGCAGCTAGGGGTGAGACATTAGCGGTGCCAAGAAATGGCCCCCATATTGCATTTGATTAGTTGCATAGCTCCCTCCAAGGATTAATTACTGGATTTGTGAGTGTATGTGTATCACTTGGCACTTCAGTTGGCTGCTTTCACCTAGGGGCTGTTAACACTTTAAAGGCAGGGTCAGTTCGTTCCACTGTCTGTGCCTCACACAGTTATAATACAAATGGCCTTTGTCTGCTTCAGTAAAGATTCTCAGCGCATGAAATCTAAGAAATGTGTGTGTGTGTATTCATTCTTCCAAAACATTTTGTTGAGGGCTCTACAATCCTGAAAAGTGGCACAAAAATCACTTAAATAAATAATCATGAGACCATGCATTCTCTTCTATTCCCTTTCGCTTACTATTAGTCTTAGCCCCCTTTCATTACCTTTCTTGTTGTTGTTTAGTCGTTTAGTCATGTCCGACTCTTTGTGACCTCATGGACCAGAGCACGCCAGGCACTTCTGTCTTCCACTGCCTCCTGCAGTTTGGTCAAACTCATGCTGGTAGCTTCGAGAACACTATCCAACCATCTCGTCCTCTGTCGTCCCCTTCTCCTTGTGCCTTCCATCTTTCCCAACATCAGGGTCTTTTCCAGGGAGTCTTCTCTTCTCATGAGATGGCCAAAGTATTGGAGTCTCAGCTTCAGGATCTGTCCTTCCAGTGAGCACTCAGGGCTGATTTCCTTCAGAATGGATAGGTTTGATCTTCTTGCAGTCCATGGGACTCTCAAGAGTCTCCTCCAGCACCATAATTCAAAAGCATCAATTCTTTGGCAATCAGCCTTCTTTATGGTCCAGCTCTTACTTCCATACATCACTATTGGGAAAACCATAGCTTTTACTATATGGACCTTTGTTGGCAAGGTGATGTCTCTACTTTTTAAGATTACCTTTCTTAGGAAACCAAAAGGACTCTTTCCCTGCTTTTCAACATGGTGCTATCTCTTTACATTTTTCACATATTGACATTAGGCAAGGACCCTCACTATCTAGTTTTAGACATCCACTGAAAACTTTTTTGATTCATGTAGTCTAGCCAAACACATGATTCGGTTACATTTATTTAAAATGCTTTATTGAATCTATTTCTGTTTTTTTAATTATGGTTTTATACATATTTGTTTTTAATTGATTTTGTGTATTTTGGTCATGTTTGAGATATATAATTGCGTGTTCAGACCCAGAGACCTCCCCCCTAAATAAATTCACACTTGACTCAAATTTTAGTTTTGATTTTTGGCAGAATTTTGGCCACAGCTTTATTGATTACAGAAGGTGAGTGGTTGCATAGGCTCTGGTTTGACTAGCTCCCTGCACCCATGCAGGCAGCGCTGACCCAGGGCACCAGCATAGGTCAGCCAAGGGTGAACACCTGGGTAGGTGAAAAGCCAGGAACAGACTGTGTTCACCACCCAGATGCCCCCCTGGACTCAGGCACGGGCATAACTCCCTCTCAGGGGTTGACCAAACCACCAGGTCCCTGGATTCCTTTAACGGAATACCCTTCACATAGGGATGGCGAGAGCATTCACCCATCCCTATCACATGAACGAGTGCCTATCTGCAACATTACAAGTTGTGATGATTTTCTATGTGGCAGGCGAAACCCAAATGGCAACAGCCAAGTGAGGAAATTCCTGCCGTGCCCCTGTCCCGACGACAGACGACACATGACAACATAGCAAGGTCAAGCGCAACAAGTCCTAAAAGTAGGGAGAGGTGGGCAGGTGTTCTGATTGCACGAGCCGAAAGAGGAAGCTCTGGGTCATGTGCATGGGCATATATCCGTTTGGACTGCACCCCATTGGCCAGATTGAACCCAACATAGAGGGACCTACCAATTGGGTGTTGTGGCTGACCAATCTTACCCACCCACAACACAGGTGATCAGTCTCCAGGTCTCACTGCAACACATGCCCTCTTTTAGAGAGGACACGATTTGGACTTGTGCAACACTTGGAGAATCTCTTTGAGCAAGTGGCCTACACATTTACAAAATAAATAAAAATTTGTGGCTTAGACTAGAAAAGAAAGCCACAATCTGTACACAAACATATTTTAAACCATGATCAAGAGCAGGGGTTGGGGACCTCTAGATGTTGCTGAACTACAACTCCCATCATCCCTGACTATTAGGCACGATGGCTGGGGCTGATGAGAGATGCAGTTCAGCAGCATCTGGAGGATCAAATCTTCCCCACCCAAATGTAGAGACATAGTGCAGCCTGTTCCCAGGTGCACCAGAATTTCCAATTCAACAGATTCTCACACAAAACCAGGAGTTTAAACACAATATTTTTAAAATGCTGCTTGGATGGGCAAGGGTGGCAGAAGCCTTTTACTTTTTCAGTCATTTTAACAATTCTTCTTTTGCTTCCATGCTCTCCCTGCCTCATTTGAGAGCACTCAGGCTACAACCTGAAACAGACTTACTAGAGAGTATGCCCCGCTGAACACAGTGGGACATAAGTCCAAGTAGGCATTCATAGCACTGCACTTTAAGTCTGTGAAATTCATACCTATTGTGTTTGGAGGGGGCACCAGCTTCAAATAAATCCCATACAGCAATGATAGTGTTCAGCATATGCTCAGCCCTATGTTGAGCCTAAGCTTAGGAACCTAGGAGCATAGGAAGATGCCTTGGACAGATCTCTAAGTCCAATGAGCTCAGTATTATCTATACCACAGTTCTTCAACATTCGCTCCCTAGATGTTGCTGCTAATAATTCTCATAATCACTGACAATTGATTAAATTGGCTGAGTATGATGGGAGTTGTAGTCCAGCAACATCTGGGGAACTCATTATGAGACACCTTGTGTTTTTCCCCAGGGCCTCTGAGCATCAACAGCAGGTACTGGCCACTTGGGGAGGCTTCAACTGTTGCTTAAATGGGGAGAGGAAATTTACAGATGAGCCACAAGCAGAATATCCAAGCTATCTGTGAGCCTGTATTGTTGGCTGGTCCCAATTCCATACCTTGGTGACTGCAGATAAACAGCCCCAGAAGGCCACATCATATGGCCCAAGGACCATGAGCTGCCACTCCTGCTTATGATTCAGTCCGCGTCTCTTCCTGAAACTATCAAGCCACACCAAAAACAAATCACTCTCTTTGGAAGTACTTTCTGCCGGCATGCACAGTGTATTGAGATTCATCTGTTCACTTGCTGACCATATTGAATTTTCCCCCTATATCTGTGCTTAGGGACAGGAAATACGGCTCCTCAAAAAAATCAGCTCTGTAGTTAAAGTTGCACTTTTCTGACATTTAATTTAATGTGTCTATTCCTTCTTATCTCCCTCTGCGCACATGCACACACACACTGCTCCTCCCCCTTCCTTCACACAATGCCGTTTACTATATTCCATTTTAGCTCCTGAAATATACACCATTAAAAGGAAGGCATCCTGGGATTTACCTGAGCTTTAATGGTTCTTGCCATTTATCCCCAAAGAGAGTGAAATTAATCTCTCAATGTTATAGCAATCGGAGGGCTCAGTGGTCTTTCCAAAATTCTGCTAGCCTTAGCTATTTTTAAAACTTGAACTCTCTGCACTCTTTTGTGGATTCTTTAAATTTATTTCCTCGGGTTGCTGCTCTGCCAATCCTTACGATTTAGAATGAGCTACAACGTTTTGAAAGCAAAAACAAAAATACAATACCATAATGTTGTTCATGTTGGCATCCATCTGTCTCAAGAGACAATAGAATGCACCTCCAAGTGTAAAGTCAAACTGTTGCATTAGCAGGACTAAAGTGACACACAAATACCTGGGTTACAAGCCTGGGCAGTGTGTATGAAAGTCTGGGGCTACCCAGGCAACAAGACCCCCCAGTACTGGCCTTGCTGATGTCTTCCAAAAGGGAAACGGAGCAATATGTCTGGCACCAGCTTAGCTGCGTGAGATCCTGCAAGGAGGCATGCAAGGTGCCTCAAGACTTCACTCTGGACTTGTGTAGGGTTTACCCCTTAGCCTTTTCTTCTCTCAAAGATACCCCACAATGCAGTGGAGGTTTAGGATCAGAAGGTAAAGGTAAAGGACCCCTGGATGGTTAAGGCCAGTTGAATTCAACAATCGGGTGTGGTGCTCATCTCTGCTTTGTCCACAGACAGCCTTTCTGGGTCATGTGGCCAGCATGACTAAACCACTTCTAGCACACAGAACACTGTGATGGAAGCCAGAATACACAAAAACGCTGTTTACCTTTCCACCACAGCAATACCTATTTATCTACTTGTGTTGGTATTCTTTCAAACTGCTAGGTTGGCAGGAGCTAGGAAAAAACAATGGGAGCTCACTCCATCATGCACATTCAAACTGCCGACTGCCAACCTTACGAACGGCAAGCCCAAGAGGCTCAGTGGTTTAGACCACAGCACCACCTGCGTCCCTGCCAATGGTATCATGAATGGTGTGTGGCAGGCAACATTTGTCTTTCAGTTTCATAGATATGTTGCTGGGGTTTCGGGGAGAAGAGCCAAGAGATCTTACCTGCCTCCTGTGTAACAATTTCAAACCTAAAGGTATCTAGGAATGAGTATGGAAGAGAAATGGTACCTATGTAGTCTCTTGAAGATAATCTCTGCACATACAACAAATGTCCCGATGTCAGTGGGAAAAGTACAAAATAGAATTATTCTTTTCAGAGGGCATTTTTGTCCTTCAAGTTGGTAAATTTGATCTTCAAGAGCTTACACTCAAGCTCAGATCCAAATTAATACAGAAAGTGAACTTTGCTATGGTAAAGATCAGGCTCCAAAGAAGTAGAGCTACTATTTGGAGAACAAATAGACTGATAGGACAGTTTCCACAACTGTCCTCTATTGCACCATACAATCCAGTACAAAATACAGAAGCTTTGTTTATCTCATTTTCCCTCAAGGAGTACATTCAATCTGTTCTCAAATCTAACTTGCACCATATCAGAGATGCAAAGCCACCTCAAGGTGACTTGTCAGCTCAGTGTTTCTATGATAAAATAGTCAAAAAATTCCAAGTCACAGGGTTCTGAAAACTTCTAGAATTGGCTTGGAGCTAGTGTTGATCGCCCAGTAACTATTCCATTTTGGAAATAATCCATTGCCCACTTAAAGACTTCTGATTATTTCCCACTAGGCTTCCCACTAAGTTGTTAGTAACAAATATCTTTTTTGCAGCATTTTTTTGTATGCAAATATCTTTACAGCCTGTATTTTAACTAATCCCATTTTATGGATGGGAAATGGAAACTGAAGCATTCATGTGTATTCCTTGATTTCTCTCCGCAGAATTATTCAACCCTTGATTACTCAGAGCTGATTGTATGGACTGACTTTATTGAATAGTATCAAATATGAAGTATCACCAACAGTATCATTGTGCTATGATCCCACACGCACACTGCAACTCATCACTTCCATCTCTAACTCATATCACAACTCATTGCTCGTTGCAGTTTCCAGCTGATGGCAATAGATGTGTGAACTTTATTTGAGATAACAATGAAATGTCTTGTTCATATCCAGAACTTATCCACTGGACATGGCCAAGGAGCACAAGAAGTTGTCCAAGGATTTTTTAAAAAATCTTTTAGATGCTGTACCCCAAATCTCAATCACATGCCTCACTTATATTGGGGTTGTTGTGTTTTTTTAAAAAAAATCACTTTTCCATTGTGCCAGAATAATATTTAAATCCCCCCATATTTTTATTAAAGTTTTTCATGTTACAAAACAAACAGATAAAAGGGAAAGGTACATCCATTGTCTCCACTTTCAGTTGCATTGGTGAACTCTGCTAGATCCTTACCATATTCCTGTGGCATTCCTATAGGAATATGGGAAGCAATGGTCCATCAAACTCAATATTGTCTATATTGGCCAGCAGTGGCTCTCCAGGGTTCTCTCCCAGCCCTGGAGATCTCAAGGACTGAACCTGTGGCATTTTGCATGCAGAGCATGAGCTACAGGGAGAAGCAAGTATTATTGTTTCTCACAAATGTAAGCAGCAGAAGCAGCCTGTTTTGCATTCAGCTTGATACAGCATTCAACCTCACAGCAAGTGGATAACTTAAAAGGAAATCTGTCTAGGGCCCTGTAATAGACAGGTACATATGCCCACCTTCCTTCCTTCACAGAACAGGCAGAAATATTCCCCAGCATTTTGTTTATGCCAGAAGAAGAAGCACCATCTAGAATCTGGTCTGTAACCCTGAGACCTGGGTGAGTGAGCAGTGCGGTGCAGCATCAGGGCAGACTTGAGGATCAGGGAGGGGAAATTGCGCACTCTCTCTCTCTCCAGGCTCTCTGCCCAGCTAGCAGGGATCTAGAGTGTGTGTTCCTGACAATGGACAGGACCAGCCTATGGCAGAGAGGCCACCTGCAAGCAAAATCACCCCTGTGGAAAGCCTGCTAATCAACCCCCCATTTCTAATTCAAAATTAGGTGGTGCAGTGCAAAAAGAGAAACAGACATATGTTTTCTTACTAATCCTGGACTAGTATAGTTTCAACAACTTACAAGGAAATCGATTTTAGCTGATTTTTCAAAGCAGCCCAGCACTCTGAAAGGCAACAGATCCCCTTTGACATTGTTCAATGAAGAGAGTGTGGAGATTGACAAGGGAAAATCAAGTACACACGAAGGTATACTTAGCACCTTGTTTAAAATAGCTTTAAGAGGTGTAAACTAAAGACAGTGTCTTTCTTCCTTCTCTTACAGACATACAGAAGGGGGGGGGAGAGGAGGCTATTGGGTTGTTGTTTTTATTTTTATTAGGTATTTTGTGGTTTTATATCCTGATTTTATTCTGTGAACCACCCTGAAACCACAGTATAGGGCGGTATATAAATAATAATAAAATTATTATTACTACTACTAATAATAATACATAGTTGCTCACTTGGGGGACTATGAATGAAGAGGGAATTCTGGAAAAAAGGAGGAAGAACTGGTTATTTTGTTACAGGGCCTTTCTTAAGGATAAACTAAAAAGGACCTGGCATATATTACATATGATGAAACTCACACATTTGGTAAGTTTTCAAAATGGGGGGCTGTCTAGAATGTAATAATTTATTTCAGGAATTGGAATCTGTTCGGACCTTGTTGGAATAATATTGCTTAATGAAGCCCCCATAAATCCTTTCCTTGTGAAGTACATTGGGTTGGAACCTAAGGTCTTGTGAATGGACTTCTGATCAGAAAGTGTATCTGGCATTGGCTAATGGTAGGGGAAAGCAATTTTCATTTATTGTCTCCTCTTTCTTGCAACCTCCTGTATGCCCCCACCAAAAATATATATTCTCCAGAAGGTTGGAGGACTCTCCAGAATATGATGGGGGTCACTGGAGACTGTAGAGAGAGATAGTGAAAATCAGCTCTTTCCTTCCTTTAGCACAGCAACAAATGTCCTTCGGCTTATGGAAGGACTTCTGTCGTGAATGAAAGGGCACCTTTGTATCCAGCCCATAATTAATAATTATAACTGTACATCTGTCTTCCTATATGTGTGGGGTTTTTTTTTAGGAGAGCTGTAATGAAAAGCCTGTTCAGCAGCAATTAGGCATGCTATTTTTGCATCACTTGCCCATTTTCCTTAAAGTGGCAGAAAAGGTTCTACCTTGACTCTGTCTGTTAAAAACAGAGGTGGAGGGGAGACGGGTTTCAACTTAATGAAACATGATTTTCCTATGCTTCACAAGCCTTGCTTTCAATCTTACAGGGAATTTTAAAATATTTCAGCAGCTCTCTTCCAAGCTGTGATGATCTGCGAAACTCAAAATGAAGTGCATTTGCTGTCTAATGCTTGCTGCATCTCATCTCCCCCCCCCCCAGATTCACCACTTCATTGCCTGTTGGGTTCCTGTGTTTCAACATGTGCCCTTGACAGCCTGCAAGTCAGTCCAAACCATTAACTCAGCAGGATATCTCAATGCACAGGCAACTGAAAGGGTATTAATGGCCCTGCCTATACTTCTATAGACAGCTGGAGCTGACCTTAACTACTCCTGCGAAATCTCCAAATTTCATGCAAAGTGGAAAGCTGAATAAAAGACTTGGCATTTGATATTCAGCCCTGTTTGCACAGTTCAAACTACTCTTTAAAAACCCATCAGCTCTTCTAGGACAGATCGCGATGAAGACTGTGTCAGAACAGCCTTTGCTGCAGTTGGGATGAGCTGCATATGCAATGGCTACCTGCTTTCTGAAATAAAGTTGTTTCACTCAAGCATGATATAGACAGCTCACTGTTTCGGCGGCACTTGAAGCCCGGTGCGACCACAGTTTAAATCCAGCTGGGCCAATCATGGGCAAACTAAGAAGTGAGATTTATAGGGTGGACCTGGGTGAAGCCCACTCTTGCCTGACTTTTCTCAGGTCCACCTCAAACTGATTTAAATTGGCTGCACTTGCATTTGGCAGCACAGTCAGCAACAGACATCCAGGGGGGTTGCCTTCTTTATAGCAACTGTCATTGGGTTGTATCCTTAGTCTAAACCGAGGGGGTGGGAAGAAGCCCTACCCCCCTCTTCTTGGTCAAAATATCAGAGTAGTAGTAGTAGTAGTAATTATTATTATTATTATTATTATTATTATTATTATTATTATTATTATTATTTAGGGTTGCCATACGTCCGTAATTTCCTGGAAATATCCGGAATACTGCAGTCAGCAGCAGTGTCCAAATTGGCAAATTGGCAAAAAAATGTCTGGGAGAATCTGCACATATGGCAGGCCATGTCAGCAGTATCGTTTTTCTGCTTTCCCATAAAAAAATAGCTCAAAAATGTCATTTTTGCAATTTTGTGGAAAAAGCTCGACAACTCCACCCCACAGCTTTTCTCTCTGGATTTCACTGTTTTAAATATGGCAACCCTAATTTATTGAATTGATATACCGCCCTATACCCACTGATTACCATTGGCAAAGGGGTCCAGCAGGAAGGATCTTGTCTGCATGTCCAGCTAGCGGGCCATAGAACTCCCCAAATTGTGTCCTGGGGGGATCGCCTGTATTTGATGTGCATCATAAGGGAATCTGCAATCCAGCATTGGTCCTGATGAAGTAATCAGCCAGCAATTGGGTTGCTTGATTCAGGATACATACCCAATGCCTACGCCAAAGCCTACTGACATATGCAATCAATAAAGTTGTGGCCATTTTGATCCCAAAATGTTGTCTTGTCCGTTTTACTGCTTCCCATACCACTGCCCTGGCAACCTCGAGCTTTCCACTCCTGGGCCTGCAACTCCTGATTTCACTTTGGCACAGATATGTAATGCACCAACTGCATTAAAAGAATGCATCTCATACCAGTTTTTAAAAGAATTACTATCTATAGTATAAATATATGCAAAAGCTCATGTAAAAAGGACAGAAGGTAAAAGGCATCATAATCAATGCCAAAATAAAACAAAATAAAACAGCATGCTCCCTTTCTTTGTTTGCCTCAGTGAGCACATAACATAGTTCTGTTATCAACAATTAGTTTTTGGCTTCATCGTAAGAGAAATAATATAGACGTTTATGTAGAAAGATGGTGAGCAGCAAGATCCCACCATCCCACCCCCAGAGATTCAAATTACATTATACTTCCAGTTATCTGACAATCATACCAGACAAAAAATTCTATAATGCGAAGGGAGTCCTACCCTCTTCTCTGCTGCTGTGTGCGTAACAAAGGTGTGTCTGCTTTTTTTTACTGTATTTTTGTGGTTATGTAATTTTTAAAATTATAGTAATAAAAAATGTGCTTTTAAAAAACAAAGGTGGTGAGTAGCTCCTTTGAGATCCATACTTTTGGGCTTCAAAAAAAGATATGCAGAAGGAAAGGAGGGAGGTTTTATTTTAAAAAACAAAACAAACTTCCCTGAATGGGTTAATAATAATATTTATTTCTTTATTCATTCATTCATACATACATACATACCCCACCCATCTGGCTGGGATTCCCCAGCCACTCTGGGCGGCTTCCAACAAAATATTAAAATACAGTAGTCCAAACATTAAAAGCTTCCCTAAACAGGGCTGCCCTCAGATGTCTTCTAAAAGTCTGGTAGTTATTGTTCTATTTGACATCTGGTGGGAGGGCGTTCCACAGAGCGGGTGCCACTACCAAGAAGGCCCTCTGTCTGGTTCCCTGTAACTTGGCTTCTAGCAGTGAGGGAACTCCCAGAAGACCATTGGTGCTGGACCGCAGTGTCTGGGCAGAACAATGGGATTGGAGACGCTCCTTCAAGTATACTGGACTGAGGCCGTTTAGGGCTTTAAAAGTCAGCAGCAACACTTAGAAATGTGCTCGGAAACGTACTGGGTTCTGTGCATTGTGGCTGACTCAGCTGAGTTGGGACAGTGGAAGGTAAAACTGCCTGGTGGAACAGTCCATATATGTGTCTTATTTATTTTAAGTCTTTAACATTGTTTCAGATTACTTTAAAATGGAGATGGCCACTTCTGCAGCTCAAAAAAGGGGTTTAGACATATTTACGGAGAACTGTTCTATTAATAGCTACTAATCATGATGGCTGTACACTCCCTCTGGAATCAGAGTCATGGTATCACTGACTACCAGTTATATATGAACAACAGTAGGAGATCCTATCGCCTTCATGTCCTGAATGAGAGGGCTACTGCCTTTATGCCCTGCTCTTGGCATTCCCAGAGGGATATGATTGGTTTATGGGGAACATAATGCTGCACTATTTGGATAGTTGTTCTAATCCACCATGACTGCCAAGAGCAATTCAGAGGATGTGATTTCACCTTGCTCCTGAAAACCAAAGCCACTAAATGGTTTGGTCTTGTGGCAGGCCTGAGTTCTTGCACCTCCCCTTTTTAGAAGTTAATAAAGAGGGGGGAAGAGACATAAAGGGCCGCAGCAAAAGGGAGACTGCGGGAAATCTCCAGTAGCTATTTTGCACAGTTGAGGGACCTCCACCAACTCTGTTGATTTCTCAGCAGAGCCCACACGATCCTTCTCCATATCAGAGCATGATCCCCACAGAGAGTAATTTCATTTGTGAAAAGCATCCCCACATCACAGCTACCACAAGGTAAATGTCAGCTCTGCTCTCTCTTTTGTCATTTCCGTGGAAATACTGACATCATTATCAGAGAGTTGTCCTACATGACACATTTTTATGTGAAATATATTTTATCCTATATTTTAGACCCTTCAATATCAGTCCTGTTATGATCTGGAACAAGGAAGAAATACGGTCGGATTTCTGGTTATAAGATACATGACATGAAAATGGATGTTTGATTATGAGTGGCAGTAGGAAAGTGAAATGCAGTGACATTTACAGATATATTTAAATGAAAGCAAAAGGGACTGGTATAAGAAAGAACGTAAGGAAATCCAAATCCAAGTGATTAAATTAAAACATTCAGCAAACTATTAGCAAGAACTAAAAGATTATTCAACCCAATGAGGAGATGTGAGCTTAACTTTACATTTCTGCAATAGTCATTGTAAAAATCAATGTTGTTGTTTTTTATGAATGTTAGGATTGGTTATAATGTGTGATGGCACAAATCCTTAGGATGCAGAGAAAATTAATTAATTAAGACATGCTCCAGATGCATATAGTTCAGGATAAATGGAAGTGATTACCCTTTGTCAAAGGTTACCGTGCACCCAATTAAAGTTTTTGTTAGGCACAATCAAAGACCATGAGTGCACATCATTGGAGAATGCAAACCATTTAAGAGATGTTGCATAATTAATTATTACATTTTTTCCCATTTATTGGTTATTTAAATCAGGAATTAAAAAAAAAAATCCAGGGAATGTGATATAGTTTCACTACATGTGGTCCCTTCCAACTCTACAGAGCCATTGTGGTGTAGTCGTTAAGAGCGATAGTCTCGTAATCTGGGGAACCGGGTTCGCATCTCCGCTCCTCCACATGCAGCTGCTGGGTGACCTTGGGCTAGTCACACTTCTTTGAAGTCTCTCAGCCCCACTCACCTCACAGAGTGTTTGTTGTGGGGGAGGAAGGGAAAGGAGATTGTTAGCTGCTTTGAGACTCCTGAAGGGGAGTGAAAGGCGGGATATCAAATCCAAACTCTTCTTCTTCTACAATTCTATGATAAGAAATCTGTGAAATGTTTATTTATTTAGGGAAAGGAAGAGGTGGGGGGGCAGAGGTGGGCATAGCCAGAGGCAAGTGGGTGGAGCAATAAGTATAAATTCTACCTTTTTATGATAGGCTTGTTTATACACGCATTCACAGATCACTCTCTAACATCCATCCCAGCATGCAAAAAGCAGTATCAGAATTCAAGAACACATTTCAGCCCAGCAAAACAGGAAGATGTGAAGGAAGGCCAAGGTTTATGTTGCCTGCAGAAAGAGGGTATGGCTGGGGAAAGTCCTAAGGCCCCCATGTCTGAGGTTCCCCACCCGTTATTTAGGGTATTTGCAATTGCTCTGTCATGATTACATGTGTCCCTCTCACACCAAGAATGCGGCAAGCTGCTGGTTTAATTGCACTTAGATTTATTAGTATGTACACAGTAGTTTCAGTCCGAGCTCACAGTTCAATCATCTGCCGAAGATAGTGTTGAGCTCACTAAAGGGTGGGTCCTCCTCCAACAGGATATCCTCTATTGGCCACCCCTCCTCCTGTTGGACTGACGCCAAGCCTGGACCCTACTCCTTTGCCGTGTCCGTGGGGACTCGGGGGCAGTTTGTCCATCCCCCTCTGGAGCCATCTCAGCTGCAGTTCCTCTGAACCTGCCTCTGTCTGCCCTATGCTATCTTGAGAATTTACAGCCTGCATTCCAGGACAGGAGGGGCTTGCATCACTCTCAGTGTGGGAAGGAATCAAGGATCTGTTGTCCCCAGCCTGCCACCCCTCCCCTTCAGAGTCATCGTTGTCGCTCTGGGAAGGGACGTTCCTGACAACCTTCTTTGCCCAACGTTCCCGGGGCAGCTCACAATAGACATTAAAAGCACCATTAACAATAGCAGTGTAAAACAAAACATATCAATTCATCATCAAATTAGTAAGAATCACAGATAATAGAGGCATCAGAAGCCAGGGAAAATGCACATCAGCCTGAATAATATTTATTGCCTTTATTCAGTCCATTTTATAGACCGCTTGTCATCAACAGACCTTGAAGCAGGTTTAGGATCTTTCATATACTGGTGCTGTATGAGAAGCATTTCTAATACAGTCACACCTCGGGTTACAGATACTTCAGTTTGCATTTTTTTGGGTTATGGACCGCTGAAGCCCGGAAGTACCGGAACGGGTTACTTCCGGGTTTTGGCAGTCGTGCATGCACAGAAGCGTTAAATTGTGCTTTGCGCATGCACAGAAGTGCCGAATCGTGACCCACGTGTGTGCAGACGTGCCGCTGCGGGTTGCGGACGCTGCGGGTTGTGAACGTGCATCCCGCATGGATCACGTTCGCAACCCGAGCGCCCACTGTATTAGTTATTCACCTGATCCAGATAGCTATCCCCTTTTGGACTGAAAATCACACATGTACAACAGGTGCAGAGAACATAGGATTCAGGCTGCATCCAGCTTCCAGGCCTGGCTATGGTCACTGCTTTTAGCTCTAATGGTGCCAGTCAGTTCTAGGGTTCCCCCATCCTCCTAATCTTGATTGAATGTTGCTGGTAAAGGAAATGAAGGAGGCATGTTCAGCTTTGTAAAACAGTTTGGTTGAGTTAACTCCTTGCTGACTCTTAATTGGAACAAAAGAAGTTGCGTAACAAGTCCATTTAAGATTCAGGTAGGTAGCCGTGTTGGTCTGACACAGTCGAAATACCTGTATATTTCTGAAGAAGTGTGCATGCACAAAAGCTTATACATAGAACAAACTTAGTTGGTCTCTAAGGTGCTACTGACTTTTATATATATATATATAAGTCCATTTAAGTTGGTGTTGTCTACAATGACTGGTTGCAGTTCTCATAAGCAGCTTCCAGACCCTGCCTGGAAATGCCAGAGGTTGAACCTGAGACACACTACATGCAAAGCAGGTGCTCTATTATTGAGCTACATCCCTTTCCTGGTAGCTAACCCCTCTTGCAGAATACACTTGAAGGACAGGAGTCAGAGCCCAGTGGTGGAACATCTCCTTTGCATGCTTTAAGTCCCAAGTCTGATCCCTAGCATGTCCAGATAGGGTTGGGGGATATTCCTGTCCAAAACCCTGGAAGGCTGCTGCCAGTCAGTGCAGACAATCATTTGGCATATGGCAACTTTCTATATTTCACTACCAGGCCCTATCTACATCTTTTTCTGCTTCCCTCTGCTTCCCTACTTCATCAGACAAGTCGTAGACAAAGAGCAAAGTTAGTTGTCAGCTATAATCCTTGTTTGCCTGCCTTTCTGATTCTTGATGCCAAGAAGAACAGTTTCTGAGAAAGTTATATCATGAAATCCACAGGAAAACAAGAGCACTCTATCAACCTACCCCAATTACTTGAACTGCCTATATGCTGCTGTACTCACAGGCTGACTCCTAACTGAATGACACTGCCTGCTTCCTTGTTAGTGATCTGGGCTTGTAAACTAGTGTGGCAGCACTGCCAGAAGTAAGAAAATCTTGTGGCTAGCCTCACCTCCTAGTTCAATGCCAGGAGAGAAGAGGTGTCAGTGGCATTTTCCTCTTTTTATGCATTCCTCGGGATAACATTGGAACTCACAGCTACTCATTGGGCACAGCTTGTGTCTCCATTCAGAGATTGTGCATCCCATTTGTGCAAAAGCAGAAAGTGACGCTTACTTGCACATTATGCTTCTCGACATTCAGGTAACATTGGAAGATGCTCTGAAAGAATGAGCAGGTTACTTAGCCATCCTTTGTCATAGTGCACTGGAGGTGGGGGAGGGGGAGGGAACCAGCCTCTCAAGATTTCACTTACTCTTCCAGATTCCTTTCACTCCTCCACTCTGCTTGTCTCTTTTCCCCATAGAGCAGAATATTAAACTTCAGACTGGCTTGGATCTTTGATCTACTCATGTGTCGTGTGGCTTCTGTTCTCCCTTCTCTTCTGATATTATTTATTCATACGGTACCATCAGTGTACATGGAGTTTTACTGCATAGTACCAATCAAAAATTTGATGTTTGGGAGAAAGAGAGCAAAAAGAATGGCACAATGGAAGGTGCGAGAAAAGAATGTCAGCAAATCTTAGATTTTAGTGCAGTCTAGGATTTGCTGGTGTTAACTGAAGGTTAAGCAAAAGTTTTGCAAGGTCCTCAGGGCTGAGGAACAAGGAGAGGAAAGAGGAAGCTTCCAGGCAGGTATTTAAGGTGGGATTGCAGCTCCTCATGCATGCACCAAGCATGCAATGTTTTTAAATGCCTGTTGGCATTTTCTCCATGCCCCATGCCACCATTTGCTCAAGATTTACTCTTTCCAGAAAATGTTCCAGTTAAATGTTTTGAGGTAGCTATTTCCTCCCTCATTAAGGAACTTTCCTGCTTGGACTATGTTGATTCAGCTAATCTTATTTAATCTTGGTTAATTGGTTGACTGCAGATCCTCTACACTGTTATATTTTAAATAAATATAACCCTTTATTACCACAGTTATGGTGCCTGCTTTGTGGGTGTGATGGCAATGTGCCATGGCCTGGTTTTCTGTTTTACCCTTTTCTAGGGAAAGAACTTAGAGAACCCATAGCAAGCTCTGCACTAAAGCTGTCCCAATAATTTCAACTGAGGTGTTTTGTTTTGTTTTGTTGTTTTGTTTTGTTTTCTTCCCAGCCATTTGCAGAAAGGCCAAAACAAATTGTCCACAAAGTAGTATAAAGGTGGTTGACATATGGTGGCATTTTTGTGTGGATGAGAGTTGGGCTGTTGAACACTTGCGGTACCTTAGTAATTACAAGGTGGCTGAGGTGAATTCTCATGCCACTGTCAGGCCCCCCTCTAGCTCCCTGGCCAAGGAAAAAACAAACCACTCACTCCCCTCAGCCTTGCAACATTAATTAACAAGGTAAGTGCTGAAACCCACAACATTGTTTGTTGGGATTTGGCATGGCACTGGCCTCTACATTTCTCATGCTCACTCTTTAGTACTGCTGACCAAGTGAGCTCCAATTGGCTTCATCCCTGCCTGTTTTGCACTGCCAACTTGCTTGCTTTCTCAGCCTCTAATTGGTTTTGGCGAATCTTGATCTGTCAACAGTTGCTGGTTTTTAGCAATCAGCTGTCTACAAATGTCTCCCTGTCACTCTTAACTGTATCCGTGTCATGATAATGTTTGGGTTTTGTTAAGCTTACTTTCTGGATACTTGTCTACATTGATGTATTTGCATTTGGTGCTTGCATTAATCTGTGCAAAATCGGGGCCATGCTGTCGACTGTATACCTATCCAGAAATGATAGTTATATTCCTCTCTTGCTAGCAACTCCCAAATTATGTCCACAGACAAGCTTGCAAATAAAAGAGTAACGAAGGCTTTTCTTTTCTTTTTAATCCAGTGGGCATAAAGGATGGCACTTTAAAGTTTCCAGAGAGTTTTGAATGTTAATAAACAAGCTCACCAGCACTCCGGTCTTAAATTATAATCAGTATGACAAAATGTTGTGGCGCTGTGAGATAAAGGAGTAATTTTAAACTCTGTCTACTTCTGTTCAATTTTATTTCAATAATAACAAAGCCTTGCTGGCTGGGCTTCATGAGCCAAAGTGTTGTTGTTATTATTTGTTCCCCATCCTGGAAACTCACTCAGAACTAGTAACTCAAATTGCCCCCAAAGTTCACCATTCTCTGCCCCAATGATTATGTCAATAGAAACCATTGTTGTCATCTCAGCAATACAGGAACAGGAACTTTCAGCATCACTGGTGAATGTCTTTCCTCCTTTCTTTAGAACAAGCTCTGGCATGATGGCTTCCATCTATCCTTTGTTTTATCCCCTATTTGTGTGTAATTTTAAGAGCCTTACATGTTCCTTCTATTTAAGCTCTGTTTTAATTATCTGCTTTTGCCTTTTGTGCTTTTCAGCTTTTGTTCAACTGCTGGTGGTTTGATTGTATATTGAACATTGATAGCCACCTTGAACCCTACTTTGGCAGGTGGAAAGGAGGGGTGTATATTGTTGATATTCTGGGGGCTGTGTTGGCACAGCAATATATCTGATCTAACTGTCCTGGTGTAGACCAGCAAAAACTATTTTTGTGCCCAAGTCCCCAGGAAGCTTTTTGGCACAAGTTCCATTGAAATGAGGCCCTGTTCATTTAAACACTATAGCATGTGAGATCATCTAAGGAAGAGAGAGGAATTCTGCCCCATCGGTCAAATCTTCCTGCTCTCCTTAATGGTGCCCAAACTCCACTATCTGAAGACGCTGACTCACCTTGCTACATTGTAAGGTCACCTCTGTAGCAGAAAATATCCATGTAAATGAGTTCACCTCTGCTCTATTCCCTTCAGCCTTTTTTTTCTGCATATCGTCTTTCGCTTCTCTTATCTTGTTCATCAGCTAGTTTGACCCTCATGTGTTTTACACATAGGGATTTTTAAAAGATCTCATAGATAAATTATTTTTTAACTAATTTAGAAAGCAAGACCTATATCCCCAGCAGGTAAGTCCACTGCTAATGTGCCACAATTTCACAAAAGTGAAAGGCTCATCATCTACCGAAGCTTGCACCTGACAGAAGGTAGGAACAACCATCCATTAGCTACTGCCAGCCAATCTGGAGCAATGTCTCCCCACAAGTAAAAAGCATGTGTTTTGCATAAAGGGGCAAATGAGTCCAAATAATTCATATATTGTTTAATGCAAAAATATAAGAGTTTTTTCAAAGTATAAAACCAGTTACACAAACATCTATAATTAAAATAGGCTATAAAGCAATCCTATTAAAACAGTACAGCATATATGCCATGGTTCACAGCTCAAGGAGATATAAAAGTGGAATTAATATGAAGTAGGGGGAAATAACAGCACTTTAACAAAATCAGATGTGCATTATTTGGATATTATCTCTGTATTCCAAAGAGGTGGAAGTGGCAAATTAGGCTTCCAACAACCTAAAGAAGGGCTGTCGGTGGGACTAGGAAAGACTCCCTGTCTGAGACCATGGAAAGCTGCTGTCAATCAGTGTGGGCAACAATGAGCTAGACTGACCAATGGTCTGACTCAGTATAAGGCATGTTCCTGTGAGTCAAGCTTTGCTGAGAGATAGGGATTTCTGTAACACCACCTGCTTCCTTTACTGATGAGCATGATGGTGTCCTACATCTACTGTGCTGCAGTGGCTTTGCATGCTTCAGTCACTACCACTGTCATGGGTATATTTCCTAATGATACTTTGAACACTTCTGTGGGTTACTTCTGTATTGGATCGATGGGGTCAGAACGAATGAGAAGGCATCAGTGATTCCCGAGAACAAAAATGCTGGGAATGCAGCCCTCTTGGGTAGCCAAGAATAATCTGTAAGGTTCAACTGTCTTAGGAACTCCAATCCGGATTTGTGGAGGGTTTACTCTTTATTCCAGGGACAAAGTCAAACTGCCGCAATAGCAGGACTGAAGTGACGCCCCCCAGGGGAGTGCATATGTGGAGGTCCTGGGCTGCCCAGACAACAAGACACACACACTCCACTGGCCTTGCTGATGTCATCCAAAAGAGAAGCAGAGCAATATGTTTGGCACCAGCTTGTCTGCATGAGATCCTGTAAGGAGGCATGCAAGGTGCCTCAAGACTTCACTCTGGATTTGTGTAGGGTTTACCCCTTAGCCTTTTCCTCTCTCAAAGATATCCTACAAGACAGCAAGGGTTTAGAACCAGCAATTTCCTTTTCCTAGATGGGCTACCTTCCCAGGTTGATGAGCCCCATCTGCCCCTCATTTCCCTCTGCAGCATGTTCAGTAATCATCTTCTTGACCATTGGACCCACTATTACTTTTATCTGCTCAATCTACCAGAGCCTGTCTTTGCGTGCAGAGGAAATCCTTAACTCACTGATGGTTTGCCATCGGTTACCCTTACCTTATTTAGCCAGCAGTTAAGCCATTCCTGGGGTGTGGCTGCTGATGGATGCTGGCAGCTTCTAGGAGCCACAGGTGAGAGCCGAGTTCAGGGTGGGTAATAAAGGTGGACAAACTACCCCAGAAGGAGCATGTCTCCCACTAAAAATACTGCCCCTTCTCCAACACCCCATAAATATGACATATTGAAGACCACAATTGTGACATATTGAAGACCACAAATTTATATTCAGATGGCATATTCCCCTACTGTAAGAACTCAACTGGAGGAGCAAAGTTACATCTCAGAAGAACTAGCAGGTGGGGTCGGTGCAGTACTCATTGATTTGGGATTTGGACTCTTTGCCAGTCTTGCTAGCCCATTTGAATGGGCAGAGGTTACTTTGCATGAATATGCAGTGTGCATACAGAGAAAGCTTCTTTATACCAAACCAGTCTGCTTGTCCACCAAGCCCAATATTGTCTACTCTGACTGGACAAAAGTCATTCACATCTCCTGGTATCTTTGGCTAATTAATCAATCCATGGCCTTTTAAACTGTGGAGGTATTGTTTTTGTTTGTTCCTATGTTATGTATTTTCTGTTTTTATATTGTAAACCACAATGTGATCCTTGGATGAAGGGCAGAATAATAATAATCCTGCTCCTTTTAATCCAAATTGCTAGGGATTGAACCTAGGACTTTCTGTGTGCAAGATATGTGCTCTGTTACTGAGATAAGGGCCTCCTACGTAAGCTTGCAAACATAGCCTCATGTGCTCTCTCCCAGTTTTCTGGATTGTGGTCACACACATAAGTCCTCCAGCTATTTATGACGATCCCATCGGTTTCCATCAGGCTGTCCTGGCTGACAATTGCCTAAGGATCACAGCTACATTAAACTCAGCTCATGTTGCTTCATAATACTCCTTATTCTGTTACGAAAATTGACCCATTTCTCTTTCAAATCTGGCTGTCCTTTGTATGAACCCAGGGTCCAGGTTTCTGGCGACAAGAAAGACAAGTTGGGACTGAGGCCAGATTGAAGCACAGGAGAATAGCTGATCTTACAGGGGAAAATCCTTCTGCTTATTCAACAGATCCAGTTGCAGCAACCACATGCTAAGTGCAAAGGTCAGGCCGAAGAAGTGGTAGGAGAAAGTGAAAATTGGGGCTATTTTCAGCATGTTTAGTGATGGTATCTATTGAATGCCTGGCAAAATAATCTAGGTCACTCAAAAGTAAGAAGACATTGTTGGTACCTTTCAATACATAACTCTATTAGGGTGGTGAGGCATTTAGTTAATAAGAAAGCACTGTTCCTGAGGTTTAGAGGTCCTGCTCCCTTGCCCCTCAGCACAGTCAGATACAATTTGACACTGCTGAAATCCACCTAGCTATGCTTTCATATCATTGAGTATACTCTGGCAACAGGAATCCCATCAAATCCAAGGATCAGGTTTTCCCAATTATAAAGGGTTGTATTCAACTACCTTTTAACTACAGTAGACCCATAAAAAATAATGACCATGGTTAACTTCGGTCCATTAATTTCAGTGGGTTTACTGTGAGTAAAAGTTGAATACAACCTAAAAGATGTACAACACTGACCAGTTACAAAAAAGCAGACTTAATGAAAGCTTGTTTCATATGTTTTCCAGAGCAGCAGGCTTGCTCCAATGTGTGTCCATGTGATTAAGACTGATGGTGTGGCAATAAAATGTCACCACAGGATCTTCCCTAACCACAGCTGCAGACATTGTCTATGTAACTAGGAGTGATGTGGGTCTATCTAGAAGAGAGTAGTAATCAAACCACTGCAAGCAGTATATTAGATGGGAACAGTAAGTCTGGCTAAAATTGTTGCATCTCTCTTCCACATAAATGTGCATTAAATTGGGTTGTTAGCTTCATGAGCATTCAGTTGAATTAGTTTGAAGTGAATCCTTAGTGCAGTGGTAGGGAACCCAGGGCCCTATAGATACTGTTAGGCTCCAACTCCCATCAGCCTCAACCAAAATGGCCAATAGTCACAGACAATAGGAGATGCAGTCTATCAACATCTGGAGTGCCACAAGTTCCTAATCCCTGTCTTAGAATGAATGTTTGATGTCACCAAATTTCATGTTTATCTGGTTCATAATGTGAATTTCTCCGGTTTGCAATATTTGGCTGCACTGTGAATTGCACTCCCTTTTTTTCACGGTCTTCTTTTCCTGCTTTGAATGTAAACCAAGCTTGTACAGATCAGCAAGCAGCCATCAACACGTTAATTTTCCACCAGAGTCCTCAGGAATCCTTGAAAATAAATGTCCCAAGTTTCCCTGTGCTTGGGACAGCAGCAGCAGCAACAGTGCAGGCACAAGGAAGCCTGGGGCATGTCATTTGCAGATCACCTGCATCCCAGCAGAGTAAGGTGCCCTGCAAAGCAACATGCCCAAGTCCTAGATACCTGGTGCACTGCCAATCCACGTGCCAAGCAGAAATGGAGACTTTGAAGAAATACTTCCTGGTCACTGCTGTTGCAACCTTTGCAAGTTAAGTTAAGTTATTATTATTATTATTATTATTATTATTATTATTATTATTATTTGCATTAAACATTACAAATGACAAATAAAACCATACAAAGTTTAAGAAGCAAGGAAAGTATCCACCAGTGTAATACTGTAAGCACTCTGCTCTCAAGGAGATGGAGGGGTGGCTTATTGTTTTTGGAACTGGGAGAGTTGAAAGGAGAAGGGGTTGAGGTTCTATCAATCTATTTCATGATTTGGAAAAGGAGGGGAGCTTATATGAGCAAACAAATTCCAAATTGAGCAAAGGGAGGCTGTCCATCACTAGAATGAGTACACAGCAGTTGAGTTGGGCTTCTTTGCATATTGCATCCTCCATCTCCAGAGGTGAAGACAGTGGCGTAGCATGGGTTGTCAGCACCTGGGGCAAGGCAAGTAATTTGGACCCCCTAACCCATGGATTTGTGCCCCCTAACCCTAACCCCCAGATGTTGCGCCCGGTGTGGCTGGGCCCCCCTGCACCCCCCACGCTACGCCACTGGGTGGAGAACCTGTGACCCCTTCAGATATTATTCAACACTAACTCCCATCAGCCCCAGCCACCACGACCAATGATCAAGGGTGGTGGCACTACAGTCCAACAACATCTGGAGGGCCACAGGCTCCCCCCCACCCCTACCTTAGATCATGCTGAGGTGTGACTAACATGTTTTTCAGTGTATATAATCATAGGGTTCTTTCTAGGGTAAAACATTCGCCTTAATTCAGAGAAAATCTTTATAAATATTCATGGTGTGTTATATATTTATTTATTTCCCCTCTAGGGCTTTGCTATGAGCCCTTTGGTTTTAGAAGTCAGATGCTTACATTGGTTAATTGTAAAGCATCTCGGGACATCATGGTTTAGGGGGCAATATATAAATGTCAGCTCTTCTTGCTGCAGGATAGGAAAGAAATGCTATTTACGTAATGCTGCATTAGAGGCAGAAAAGGACAAAGTACTCCTAAGCAAAGTTTAACTGGCAAATGTAGTACCTTTACCCCTGAAGTCCAACCAGCCTGAGAGCTAAAGCTGAGTGGTGACATTTGCAGTTATTTTGAAATATCTGCACACACCTCAAGGGATAACATTTCCAGAAAACAAAATGGGAGGCCAAAATGGATTAGACCTCATGACGGACTGTTGCTCTTTCCCTTATCCCTCTATATGTCTAAATAGTATGAAAACAAAAATTGATGCCAGATTTATTTGTTATGCACATTTTATTATCAGATCACTGAGCTCAGTTAAGATGCGACACAATGCAGAGAAGACACAAAGTGCTTGACCTCACTAACTGGTTCACACATGTCTTTCTTGTGGGCTTCCTGCATGTATCCATTTGGCCACTGTGAGAACAGGGTGCTGGACTAGATGGGCCATTGGCCTGATCCAGCAAAGCTCTTATGTTCTCAAGGCATGGCATTTGAGGAATGCCATCTTTGCTCATTGGACAGTAGAGACAGCTAGAAGTGATTGCCATGATCATTTTCTTGGAAATGGTTTGTTTATACAAGGAGAATTTTGGACATGCTTACCATGGATACATTGCATGTCTCATGGTGAAGTGCCATAAGCAGAGCTGCATGTCTGTAAGTTTTCAGGAACGGCCAGTGCTCACACAATGGCAGGTTGGAATCAGCCCGAGTTCTCTGGCTAATGCCAGTGCACATCTCCCTGTCATATTTGACGGTGTTCACTGGCGCAGCGGAGATTGGAATACACATAGCTGCCTCAAATCTGAACCATTTCTAGACAAAACTAAGGAGACCATTCATGTTTTCCTACTCTGTATGCATACCCAAGTACAAAATGCACAAACCTTTCGTTGACTGAGTAAGGATCAGCAGAAATCACACCCAAGTCTTTTAAAGTGACATGCTGTGTGTGAATGTTCTGATTTGACCGCTTATATATTTTCCCACATGAGGTAAGGAGAAAAAATGTTATGTGTGCATTTGGCATTAGAGTATATTTATACGAGGCCTTGTATCTCAGTCAACCTGTGGTGAACAGCTGATAATCAAAAGCCCATCCCATATGGTTCTAGCTCCTGTACTTTTTAGCAGTCCTGCCTCTACATCTGACTGCACTCCTTCAACAAGCCTTAACTATAACTACCTACCTTCCAGGGGACTGAGGATAACTTTGCAGGCTTTGTGTCTCAAATTCCTCCACTAAAGAGTCAACAAGGGACCTTGACCATCGCTTTTCCATCTGCCTTCTGACTCATTTCTAAGAAATGTGCAGAGATCAGCTTCAGGCAATCCAGGTTACTCTATTGAGTTTTCTCTGCTGTTGTAATAAGCCCATCAAACCTCAGATTGCTCTTGACCGTAGGCTTTTCAGAATAAACCTGTTCCATTTTTCATAGAAGCAGTGAGAGAGCAAATCATGTGACTCTTACTTCCTTTGAAACTGCGCAGGGAGATGTACTTTTCATCTCTGCAGTAAGAAAACTGACATCTCCTCCTCTCCCTTTGCACAAAACCCTTCACATACATGAGGAAACCAGAGCAGTGTGGTGGGGCTAGTCTGTTTGACCTTGTGATGCCCTTTTCATGCATTATTTCAACACACAGGGGGACAACTGAACCCCTCTATAGTCATCTTTGATGGAGTTCTTCAACTTTGGGGCCTCAGATGTTGCCAAACTACAATTGTCATCATACCCAGCCAGCTGAGCCAATGGTCAGGTATGATAGCAGTTCTAGTCCAACAATGTTGGGGAACCCACGGTTGAAGAAAGCCCATTTATGGATTATGTTTTGAAGAGAAATGTTCTTATACAACAAATAGCCTTAGTGATGGTTCTTCCCACCTACCCTTCAAAAAGTAGCCAAATAAAATAACACTAGCAAGAGAAAGTACCTCAGTTATTTATTAATATTTGAAATCAAATACTACAGTCTCAATAATTATATTTCCCTTGGACTGATCCTCACAGTGCCTTCTCTCCAAGTGGTATTCTCTCCTGACTAGTACATTTCACACCTCACAGTGGAAATAAACACAACTTGAACTGAATCCTTGAACAACATTGTGGGCGTTAACTACCTAAACACAAAAATGTTACTTCTGTTATCCGTAAAGCAAGACTGTCAGAAACTGCTGCGGAAAATCATCTCATGGTTAATATAAACTGCTGAGAGCATAATTTGTTACTTTAATCAATAATGGAGCACTTAATAAATGTTTCTTCTCTTAACTCTTGTTTGAGACCACATAACTAATATGTTTCACTCATGTGTGAATGTGTGTGTCAGGGACAGCCAAAGGCTATCGGTTTTGTAGCAGCAATTCACATTCACTTGTATTTTAAATAAAAAATGTTCAACCTCACACCATTTCAGTCCCTAAAAGGCATCATGTGTTTTACAAAAAGGTAATGCATACATGCTTGCTAATGGAAATGAATGTGTTTCATTTCATATATATATTCTAATCAATTTAAACCCAGATTTCAATAAAAGAAGATGAGAGGAAAAAATCAAATTACTGAGAGATAACTGGTGGGTTGCCTTCTTTCTTTTCTTTTTTTTAAAAAACCATACCAGTGTCTGTGTACTGAGATCAACAGCACAAAGTGAAGCTTCACCTGATCTGTTATCCTCATAAGACCAATAGAACAGCCAGAGAGGCAATAAGTATTGAAAATTGCACAGTGTAACCCAATCACAGTGGATTATTTATGGAAGTGTACTGCAGGTGGGAACTTGGTGTGAGTTGAATAGGGGAAACAATAGAAAAATATCTTTGATTAAGGAACTGGAGGAGATGTAATGCTGTTTTATCAAACAAGGCAAGATGTTTCAAATAGCACTTTCAGGGAACCAAGCAAAACCTCATGGGACTGGCTGAATACAAGGACAGTAACTAACCATACTAGCTATTGATCAAGTGTATTTACCATAGAAAGGCCACTTGGAGCCCCTTACAAATGTAATCTGACAGCCATTCGCCCTGATTCATTAAAATCAAGGTGCTTGCAGGATTTTGGCCAGAACTGTTCACTCAGGAGACAGCTGGATATTTGTAAGATCTAAAAGGAGTCCCAAGATCCAAAAATCAACTGAGATACTTGTTTTGAAGAGTTTCCCCCCTTCAGTTCTGAGTTTGTTTGTTTATTCATTTATTTAGATACGTATCCTGCCTTTATTCCATGTGGCTCCCATGCAGGTACCAACCAGGCCCATACCTGCTTAGCTCCAGCAAGGTAGTGGCTTTATTTGCCCTTAGATCTGGGATGTTCTGTATACTGTTGTTGGCTTAACTGGTTTAGCTAACAGTGCACTGTTGCCCATTTAATTCAGATATAGGCCTCATTTCAAGGAAAGTGTGGCAGGTTACTCTGCAACAGAGTTGGTGCTAAAGAAGATTTGCTCTGAGGCATGATCAGATCTGTTTTAACTAAATAGCTGCTGCTGGCATTGGTCTATAACATGCACCACTACCCTGATATATGGAGTGGGACACTGAGACAAAAGAGGAGAAAGTATCAGATGAAGTGTCTCTGGCTGACAAAGCATCTTGGCCCCAGCTGACAAAGTGTCAATGTGAGTTAGCCAGATGTGTGAGTTTGGCAGCAGGGTGTGGAGACTAGGACACCCCTCTCTGCCCAACAAAATCCCCAACTCTCAATGAGGTAACTAAAGCAAAAACAAAACAAAATAAGAAGGTAAATTATGTGCATGTAATCAAGGCCATCTTACCCATAGGCGCTAGGGGTGCAGGGCACCCGGGTGCCGGGCTCTCAGGGGCACCAGGCTGAGAGTCCAGGGCCTGAGAGTCCGGGGAAGAGCCCACCCGTCGGTTGGAGCGCCGTGGCAGGCTCTTCTGCTGCAGGCAGCTCTGTGACCAAGCGGCTAGCGGCTCCGCCTTCCTGTGCACCTGGGACTGGGCAACCGGGAGGGGGGGGGTTGCCAGGCGGATCTTTGCACCCTGGCACCACATATGCTTAAGACAGCCCTGTATGCACTTGATCGTAACTAAGCTAGCTCATTTCTAGTAAAACTAACCAAGTCTAGAGCAGGGACGGAGAAGAGAAGGCAGGCTTCTGTTGCTTCTAATGAGAGGTGCTATTGAAGCTTACCAGTCTTAGGCCTGGACACAAACTTTGGAGGCTTGTACTGCTTACTTCAAACATGGCAAATCCTTGAATTACTTTGTTCAGATATGAACCAAATTCAGAGAAAAATTCCCGACTCATGCCCTTCCCAAACACCCAGTCCTCACCCTGCTGCCTGCAATGACAGCTTCAGAAATTCAGGAGAAATCACAAGGTGATCTCTCATGACAATGCGCAGCTATCAAAAGCAGCCAGGGATTGAGTGATGTTTGAAGGCTTTGCTAATCTCTGCCTGTCTGCCCAACAAGGCTAGACCTGCCCAAATGCAACCAGGAATTGACTACAAAATGCTGCAGAGGAATGTTGGGTCAGGCAGGTCCTCTACCAGGGCAGCCTTCCTCCCCACTTGTTTTGGTGCAGTTTCTTTATTCCCCATTTAGTCTATTGGAGTGTTCTTGTTGGCCTTCAGCCATAAAACCAATCAGGAAGAAAGCTCCCTCCCCAAAGATCCTCTAAAGGGTACAGGCTTCCACCCTTCCAAATCAGCCTGTTTACCTCAAATGCTTTGCACCAAGATCTCTTCTAGTCATGCAAAGCCATCATTCAACAGCCACAGCTGTGGATAGCCTGTGAATCATCCACAATGATCAAATGAAGGAATAGGGTGATACAAAATTCAGACTGACAATTGAAATTGGCCCAGCTTATTTACAAGCCAATTAGATAGAAGTCAATGATATTTTTCCATCTCTTCTATCCGTGCAAATATTTTTCTGGCTTTTGGGAGAGGGGTTGGTGCCCTAAGAGTTTTAGATAATTCTCTTCAGCAAGCAAAAATGAAGAATTATTAATTATTAGTATTAGTATTATTAGTATCAGTATACAGTCTTAGTATACCATCCTTCATCTGAAGATCACAGTTCCCAACATAAAAATATAAAATGAGAACACAAAATACATAATAAGACAAAAACAAACCAATAACCGCCCCCCTCCCACAAACACAAAGTATTTTATAAACACATTTCTCCAGGTTTATCACTGCCACATCTGTGATTACTTCCATGCAGACTTAGTGGCAGTGAATATAGCTATTATTTATAATGACCCTCTTCAAAATTTGACATTAATGTTTGTTTATTCCCCAAACTTGTTACATATGGGTATTGATTGTTCATAAATGTCAAGCTGCGCAAACAGTTTGATAACATACTGTTCCAGAACATGGGGCTAAGCACCTGGGCAGCCTGCAGTCTGCTTTTCAATGCTCCATTTTCTAGCCTTCCTTTATTTAGGTGGAGAGGAGAAGAATGTAGAGGAAGAACACCTGCAGCCCACCCTACATTTCCAGGTTAGCTGCAGGAAGTTTTCTGTTCCTCATCTAGCATGTCCTGGCATACTTAAAATGAGTCTTAATGGGGGGGACCCAACAATTCTTGACATTCATTTTTTTATTATTAAATCTAGCTATAAATAGGATATGAGACATCTGTACTAATAACAGAAAGGTCCAGCTTACATTCTACCAGCTATAATAAGAACCCCAAAAAGCTAACCACTTTAATTAAAGTAGGATTTGTTTGTTTTAGACTCCTGAACACACAACATGTAAGTCAGGTTTCTGACTTCTATTTCTATTGAAATTTTTATTGAAATTAGGGATGTCTGAGAATTCCAACAAAAACAGAAACAGGAATGGGAATTGCTAATGTCTGCTTGTTCATCCTGAGTCTGCAACCATGTCTGTTGTTGGTATTTGCTGTTGCTGCTTTCATTCTGCAAACAATATATCATTGATTACTCCCCCACCATTTGTACCATGTTTCCTTTACAGTGAAGGAATAATGGGATGGTGCAAATACAAAATTACTTGCGTAATTTATGTAACTAATTATGTAATGATTGTGTAATGATTACACCAGTGTGGTATAGCAGTTAGAATGTTTGAGACCAGGGTTCCAATCCCCACTTAGCCATCAAACTCACTGGGCCAGTCACTCAACCTACCTTACAGAGTTGTTGTGAAATGGGGAGGAGAACCGTTTAGCCCATCTTGAGCCCCTTGGAGCAAAGGTGAGATATAAATGCAATAAATAAATAGCATTGTAGTAATATGCAGAGTAGCCAAAAAATACTGACTGGAAGTTACATATGAGGAATCGGATAAAATTACTTGGGCAGGGGGACACTAGCTATAAATATGCCCTCAACCATTCTACACCATCCTGTTAGAAGTCTAGAGATGTCCTAAAGTGCTGCTTTATCTTCTAGCAACAATTGAATTAAATCTGACACTACCAGATAAGGGTGAACTCTGCATTAGCAGGACATTGAAGCCCCATTCTTTCATTCTCCCATCCTCCACAATATTGCCCTCATGCAAGAGGAAGAGTGGAAATAAGCCTTGCATCGCTTCGTGTGTTGGAGCAAGAATGTCTGCTGCAGGCAGCCTGCTGTAAAAGAATAGACCCCTCACATGACTTAAAACTCTCCATGAGGTTCATCTCCACTTTCACACACACTGTGGTAAATGGGGATGGGTGTTTGTGTGGCATGACTGAACACAACTAGGCACTTGAGCAATAAGTAAGTATTCACATTCTAGGATAAAGTTCTAGGATATAATATATATATAATGCAAACATTTAATGAAGGGTTAAAGAAATGTGAAGAACTAACACTCTGAATGTGGAAAGTGAGCATAAGGGAGGAAGTAGTCAGCTTCTCTGAAGCCCAAGGGTAACCACCATGGTGCTCTTTAGAGGTTGTTCTTGGAAAAGGAGAAGAAGAAGTTGTTCTTGGACTCCACATCCCATCAGCCCTTGCCACCATAGCCAATCATCAGGGGTGATGAAAGTTGTAATTGAATAACTTCTGGAGGGCAGCATATTGGCTACCCCTGGAAAAATCCATACTTTGTGGATATCATTTATGGGTTAAATCAGGAGTAGTCAATACAGTGTCCTTCAGATGCTCAGATTCAACTAGTGTGGCCAGTGCTCAGGGATGATGGGAGCTGCAGTCCAACAACATTTGGAGGACACCATTTTGGTTACCCCTGGGTTAAATAGGGTCGGTTTCTTCTAACAGTAACCCCCTTGCCTTTAATAATGGAAGGCACAGACAAGTTCAATGGATAAGATTTCTAAACTTCATCCAGTCACAGAGTTAATTAAGGGGAGAAAGTGGGGGGAGAGAGAGAGAGAGACCAGATCAGGAGTTAGCATTTACTTAATGAAGACAAAACAATGAAGAGCCACAGAATTGACAATGAGATTTAGTCCTGAGTTCAGTCAACTGAAATCTCGGTCACCAAATCTCTCTCGAAACATACTTGTATGCAGACCGAATTCAGCATTCCTTTTTTTACCTTGAAGCCTGGATGAAACCTGTCCCATATACACATATTGCCACCACAAAGCCAAATCCTCAGGTGCTTTGATACATATCTTCAAGGAGGGTGGGATAGGAAATACTTGAGTAATTCAGTAGCAACGCTTCTGCTTGAGCCACTCAGCCAGCAAATACATGATAATGTCTTCCTTGATGACTTCTCCACTATAGTGCATTAAACAGCTAACGGTAGCACATCATCTCTTCAAAGAGAAGTTATGAGGAACCTTATATTCAGAAAGAAACATTAATGGAAGAGAGGAGCAGAGAACTCACAGCAAGAATGTTACTCTGATAAAATTCTGTCCTATCCCCAAACCAGAAAGAAAACTCTCTGACTCACCATATCCACATAGTGAAATCCCCACTGCTCTTCGTGCTGTGTGGTTATTTTTACTACATTCAGTGGTTTTCTCAGCCAGGTGCTGTTAGCACGATAGAATAAAACTAATTAGTTAGATTCCCCCCCCCCTTTTGCCTTGTGGTTGGTTTTCCTGCAGGTTTTGGTGCAATCTGTATACATTACTCTGACAGAACTATATAGAAATTTTAACACACACAAACAAAATGTTTATATATAAAAGTATAAAACATATTTTTGAATAATAAAACTCGTTGCTTTCATCATTCTCTGCAAGATGCTTTAGCAGAAGGCACAATCAGTATACCCAAGTAGAGGCCTAATGTTCTCCAGTTAAACCCCTTTTGTATTGAATCGGATAATTTATTTTTTGCTAAATGAATGGCCGCTACAAGCATAGGGTGACAATGCTCTTCAAGAATGGTACAACATTGCCCCCATGTGTCCTCAGACAAGAATTAGGTTTCTTCTGCATTTGTGATGTACTTATAATAGCATCATAGCCAGCAAGTCACAGGTTCCAAATGTTTCCCCTGATATAGCCTATTAGGCTTGTCTAATTAATAACAGATCCTATAGCAGGACCTATTGTGACCTATCTGAATGTCAAAGCTGGATATCAACAGAGGCAGTGATTAGCGTGTTAAATGATACTAAGCAATGGGACGCCATCAGAGTCCCCACACTCACTTTCTTGATTTCTCTGGCATGCATTTAATATTTCTGTTTTCTAGTTAGTGTCCATTGTGTTATTCCCTTTCAATCAGCAGCCTCTTCAAGCCTCTCCATCATCCATTAACCTCTTGTGCAAATTTGAGAGTCTCCTCTTTCTTTGCTCTACTCACAGTTTCACTTAGGACAAAGCCAATTATCTTTGGCACAAAAATCCAGAAATTCAGACAGTATGTTTAAACTTAACTTTTTCAATACAGCTTTGTTTGTTTGTTTGTTTGTTTGCAGCCACTATATACTGTTTTTCAGGAGGACCTCCCAAATCAGTTTACATATGAAGGTTACAGCAATAAGCAAAAATGTTTAGACATTACTCTGCAAAGACCTTCCGGATTTAACATCCCCAGCAACTTTGGTATACTGATTTTCTTTCTCATGTCATTTCTCTATAAGCAACACTTCCCTCATCTCATATGTTCCTTCCCTCATCTCATATGTTCCTATTTTTATGTTTTTTAAAAAATCTGAAGAATAGTTCTGTGCAATGTCTTCTTGAGGCTAATAAAGAAATGGTTTCACTATCCTTCCTTGAAATTAAGCCTGGTGCTAATGTTCCTGTCTTATGCCCTCAGGTTCTTCCATACCCTCCAAAGTTTTTCAGATACAAATAGGGATGTCCCATTCCATAATGATAATTTTACCATTTATACCCCACACATCTCACTGGGTTGCCCTGGCCACTCTGGGCAGCTTCCCACAAATATAAAAACATAATAAAACATTAAAAAAGCTTCCCTATACAGGATTGCCTTCAGATGATTTGGGGGCTGGGTAACTCCATACCCTTCAACATTTCTCCAATGAAAAAAGGGACATCCTAAGGAAAAGTGGGACATTCTGGAATCAAATCAGAAACCAGAATGACTTCTCCAAATCAAGAACATCCCTGGAAAATAGGGACACTTGAAGGGTTTGCTCTTCTAACATGAAGGAACAAAAAGTATGAATAAACTGCCAAAAGCTACTGTAGGCTGCTTGGAAGGACCTCAGCATCTCTTTGATTACTCCTCACCTTTCTTTCTTCTTTATCCCTAAACCAACAACACTGTCCACCTACCTGCAGACAGAAAGCCCATAGCTCAGTGGTAGAGCATCTGCTTTTCATCCAGAAGGCTCCAGATTCAATCCCCATCATGTCCTGGTAGGACCTCTACCTCCAAAAAGTCAGTAAGTGAAGAAGGTTATTTGGAATCCCTGTGCTTCCCTGTATGTATACAAGAAACCATATGAAGCAGGTAAATTGCATAATCCCCACACTAACTAAGTCACTGGCCTGTCCCATATGCAATACGGTATATAAAAATGACTGGAGCGGGGAGAGAGAGAGAGAGTAGAAAAGGGGTAACCATACTTTCTAGAAATGTAAGAATGTGCCTTTAGCCATTTGCGTGTTCAGACCTTTAAACCTCCCCCTTAAATAAATTCAGACAAGACTCAAATTTTGGTTTGGTTTTTGGCAGAATTTAGGCCACAACTTTATTGATTACAGCAAGTGAGTGGTTGCATAGGCTCTGGTTCAACTATCTCCCTGCACCCTTGCAGAAAGTGCTGACCCAGGGCATCAGCATAGGTCAGCCTAGGGTGAACACCCAGATAGGCGGAAAGCCGGGAACAGGCTATGTCCACCACCCAGATGTCCCCCTGGACTCAGGCATGGGCACAACCCCCTCACAGGGTTGACCAAACCATTGAGTCCCTGGATTCCTTTAACAGAATGGTGAGCGCGTTCTCCCATCCCTATCACTTGAACCAGAGCCTATCCGCAACCTTACAAGTTGTGACAATTTGCTACGCGGCAGGCGAAACCCAAATGGCAACAGCCAATCAGCCAAGTGAGGAAAATTCCTGCCATGCCCCTGTCCCAACAACAGATGACACACGATGGCATAGCAAGGTCAAGCGCAAAGCCCTAAAAGTAGGGAGAGGTGGGCGGGTGTTCCGAATGCATGCACCGAAAGAGGAAGCTCTGGGTCACGTGCATAGGTATATATAGGTCCCTTGATCCGTTTAGCCTGCATCCCATTGGCCTGATTGAACCCTGCATCAAGGGACCTACCAACTGGGTGTTGTGGCTATCCAAGCATACCCACCCACAACACAGGGTTTGATTGCCAGATCTCACCGCAACACATGCCCTCTTTAAGGGACCCAATTTAGAATGAGAAAGTAATGAAAATATTGGAGAATGTGGCTTCCCATCCCATCCAGCCTGCCCTCTGTTTTCTAAGCAATTGGCCAAAATTCCCACATGTGTTTGGGTTCCTCTCCACACCCAAATGAGCAGAACGAATGTATCCCCTTAAGAACAAAGAAGCAGAGCAGCTTTCTGCAGGTGTTCTTTCTCCCCTTCCTTCACTACAACATACTCTAGAATGTCACAGTACATTTTCTTTCATATCAAATCAGCAACTTGGTCCAGTATTGGACCAATGCTCAGTATTGTCTACAGCAGCCAGATGTTCTTGAACTCCAACTCTTACCAGCCTGAGTCAGTGTAACCAATGGTCTGGGATAATGAGAGTTGTAGTCCAGCAACATTTGAAGGGCATACCGTCGCCACCACACTGATAGGCAGTGACTTTCTAGGTTTCAAGCTAGGGGTTCTTCTCAGCCCTGCCTAGTCATGCCAGAGATTGAACCTGGGTTCCTCTGTCATACAAAGCACATGGTTTACCACTGAGTTATGGATAGCAACCACATTGCTATGGTTGGGGAGCCATTTAAGTGCAATTGGTCCATGTTCGGCAAGAGGGAAATGGAGGTTCCGCGCTACCTGTGGTTTAGCACAACCAAAGCATGTAGGAAATTAATTAAAAGGCTTTCCTCCCCATCAAAGGGATAATCAAGGCAATTTGCTTCCAAGCATATTTGAGAAACTGTGTAAGGAGAGCTTACCGATATGAAACAATTTTTCTAATGTGGAAAATTAATTGAATTCTGTGTCTGATTTTCTTCCCCTCTTCTGTGAGATTCAAATAAAAGCTTTACAAAAATGTTGTGCTTTTATGTGTAATTGGCACTCCTGAGCTTGGAGAGTTACCTGAAATTCAGTGAACAAACTACTTTTCACCCTATCTTGGGAGAGATTGCATCAGCTTTCATTAAAAAAAAAAGTGACCTAGAGGCTACAAAAAACTCTAGAGTGCCGGGTGAAACAATTAACATTTTAGAAAAAGAAACCTCACTGTGCGGTGACAATCAGCACCCTCTGCCTTTCTGAATTCAGCAACATGCACCTTTTCTGAATGCTAAATAGGCAGGAGACTGCTGGAAGACTCACAGCCTTTTGTTTTCATCTGTGCTTTGGACCACAGAGGAAATTCCATATAGGAATTAAAAGGTTAGGAAAGGTGAAGAGCAAAACAAAACTGACAGCCGAGCTGAAATCTGGCCCATTTGTAGAATCAGATCTTGAAGGCTGGATGTAATTTGCCTGTTGCTATACCTATAATGGGGCCTGTTGGCTAAGCTTTGGGGGAACCACAAAAAAGATATGCTGCTTTCAGAAAAAAATTCTAATTCCCTGTCTGTAAATTCCTGTTAGTCCTTTGCAAGGTAGAGCAAGCAAGGTGCTGAGAGAAACAGATCCAAAAGCGAGTTTGGAATAGGATTGACCACAATGGATCCATCTCCAAGAATACGTAAAGTGGTGATGAATGGATCTGATTGTTTTGGGGCCAAAGGAACCTGTAGATGGAATGGGATAATTTCTCAAAGTGGATAGGGAGCAGTTTTTCTGTCGCTCTTATAATACTAGAATGAAGCTGAATGTTGAGAGATTTGGGACTGATAAAAGAAAGTGCTTCTTCACACAGCTTATGGAATTTGTTGCCATAAGAGGCAGTGATTGCCACCAATTTGGATAGCTTTAACAGAGGATTATATGGAGTTATGAAGGATAAGGCTACCATTGGCTACAAGGCATTATGGTATGGAATGTTTAGACGGTCTGTGGCCCTATGCTTTTGAATAGCAGTTGAGGGGAATCAAAAGTGTGGATTGCTCTGTGCTGTTGGGTGGTCTTTCCATAGGTTTCAGGTTGGCCAATCTGTGAACAGGATGCCAGTCTATCCTTCGGCCTGATCCAGCAAGGCTTTTCTTATGTTTTCCATTTACCCAAAGCTAATTTCCTCACAATATGTCTGCCCTCCAAGCACTTTTCTTCTCAGCTGAAGTCTGATAGTAAAAGTGAATTCTGATACTAAGCTCTGATACCTGAAGTGAGCTTACCTGGGATAAAAGGGCTTGCAAAGAGAAGTTATGTGGAGGTAAGTGAAATATACTTGGAGTCGAGTGTGGATTTCATGCTCTTTATTCAGCTCATAGTAGTGAGGAATGAAAGTTCCCCCAAAATATCTGCTTTATATACATTATTTACACAATGGGCCGCACGTGATTGGCTAATTCTGAGATTCTCCTGTAGGCCAATCAGGTTGCGGATTCACTTCCACCTGGAGCTGGATTGGATGGCTCCTGCGGACCAATCATACTGCTGCATTGTTCTGGGACCAATCAGACTGCTGCATTCTGGACCCTATTGTTCTAGAACCAATCAGACTGCTGCATTCTGAATCCTATTGTGCTAGGACCAATCAGACTGCTGCCTTTTGGATCCTATTCAACTCAGTACATAACAGTAAGTATCAATGGAATGAAGATTTTGGCTCCCCTCAAAAATATTGATCTCCCATACCTGAGCCCACCGGTACTTTGCATATGATTGGACCACACCTGAGTTAAAATAAATGTCTAGCTTGGACATTTTTAACTTCTATCAGATCATAAAATAGCATTGATTCAATTACATCTATTCAGACATGTTGATTACCACTATAGTTCTCTAGAGTTACAATCTACTGTTTTCTGTTAACCTACTGAAATTTCAGCTAATCATTCAGTGGGGTAAATTTAGGATGCATTTGGTTTTACAAGTGATTTTTAGCTTGGATATATTGCTATAATGAGAAATGACAAAGAAAATATTAATGACGGCCTTTTCATCTAACAGGGAATGATCTGTTAAACTTAATTGTGAGCTGTCTCATACTTACTTCCTCAAAAGAAAGCAAGATTTGGTCTTGCATTAATTAAAAGCCAAAATTACTAAAGAAATCTTTAATTGATGTGTAGAACTAATTTCCCCCCGTGTGCATTGCCATTTAAGTTGCCATATGGTGGGAATCACAAGGAAGGAGGTTGTTTCAAGGAGGTCCAATGAACAATGGACTCATTTAAACACAGTCTGGATTTTTGAAGTTTTTGTAGTCTGGGTCAGTGAAAACAACCACCATACATGTGCAGTGGCAAATCCTTGCTTCTGGCTAATAGGTCATTTCTTTGATTTGTCAGTTTTCTGCATAGAAACTCAATCATCGTTATGAAAGGTTGTGATAGCATGCAAATAACCATACCTTGTTCATAGCAAACAAATCAGGCAACCCATTTGCTATATACAGGGAGCTGGCGCGTGCGCGCACACACACATATATATATGTGCAACACTGCATGCACTATGATTGTGCACACCACTCCTCTACTATGGGATGGAATCCTTGAGACAAGCTAAAACAGGCCTGCACAACATGTGATCCACCATGCCAAATGTAGCAAATCATCAATATGTTGTGGTATCCTCACCTATACAATTACATCAGTCCATATGGCATCTTACAGCACTTCACAGGCAACACCCAAGAACAGATAGGTCTTTCCCCTCAAGGAGCTTACAAATCAAAAATTGTCAGCCGGTGGAGTAGAGACAAGATGCTGGAAGAATTAAAGGCCAAATGCCATGCTTAAATTTTGGTTACAGTTTGGAATGATGACTAAGCAGTTAAGGCAAGGGCTTCGCAAACAAGGTGAACTTTGAGGAATGATTTATGGAAGAGAGCGAGGTTGTACCACATACATTTCAAGGAGATAGTTTCATACATTGGGATTTCAAGGGAGAACAGGTAGACTCATGACAGAGAGCAAAAGGTTTTTGGCTGAGTATTTTCTCATTGTTTATTTAAATCACTTCCAAGAATGATAGAGCTGGGGCAAGGCAGATGAGCAAAACAAGGGCTAAAAGAAGACACCAAAGCAAAAGGAAAATAGTTGGTGCTAGATTTGAAAAGGAATGTAAGACCAATGAAGGAATGTGATGTTAGGTGCTGCATGGACTAAGTGATAGCAGATAAGTGATTTTCATCTGAAGTGAGAAGATGGATATATGGTAGGGAAATCCAGAAAGAAAGTTGCAATAGTTAAGAAGGAAGGTAGCCAAAGCATGAAGCAGGAATTGGAGGATTTTTAAGATATCCAACTCAGTCTTGGAAATCTCTCCTATAAGATATAGGTAATGGCTATAGAGGCAGAGCTAGCTGCTCTGGCACCCAGAGTGGCACACATGCTGTGTGCCCGGGGGCAGGGCTAGCTGCACACAGGGGGCGGGGCAAGCATTTCAGGGGAGCGCCGCCCACTGCGAATGGTGAGCGTCCCAGGTGGGTGGCACGGTGATGTTGCCCCCCTGAGTGATGACACCCTGGGTGAGCCACATCTACCGCACCCCCTTCCTCCGCCAGTGAATGGCTACCAACTTGGATGACTTAAAAAGTTTAGACAAATTTGGAGTTCAGTGTTCTGTTTTCACAATTGCCAGCAGGGTGCCTATAGAATCCTGAAAGCAGGATCTGAGTGCCACAGCATTCTTTCCTCTTGTGATGCCCCTCAACCACAGTGGAGGTGGAAAGACCCTTACTCACTTTTTTCGAAACTAGAAATCCCCAAAGTTGCAACCTCTTTAGAATGTGTTTTGAAGGAAAGCAGTCCTACGGCACATTTTCCTAACGAACTGAACTTCCTAACGAAATAAATGGTGATAATAGTGTTGGTGCGGAGAAACCAGAATTTCCAAGAATATAAATTATCTGAAACCAGAGTGCCCCCTTTTTTATTTCATAAAATTTGTATACCATTTGGTTGTAAAAACAACAACCTCAAAGCAGTTCACGAAAGCTTTTCAGGAACACAGTATGCCATTTTCGGTCTCATAGCATATTTCACGGAAATTCCATCATGGAATTTCCTGTGGATAAAAATGTGTGGTATGAATGGCTCCTACCTCAGCACACAGGAAAAATATGTTTGGTAATGTCTGTATGACAGTGACATGCAGTATTACTTGTACACAAGAAACAGGCCTTTAACAAACCCGCATTAAATTTTCATTCAGCAAGAGGGTCTGTGATCATCTTTCTTTTCTGTTGGTTTGTTTATGAAAGCACCATTGACACTTGGAACAGGCACCAACCTTCCATCTTCTTTACTGGGAAATTTTACCCAGCAAGAAAGTGGCTCATTGGATTAATGCAATGTCTTGTCGCGTTTACGGGAGCTGGTTGTAAATCCAACTGAGGCAAGACACAGACACACAAAATGCATCTCAGCGTTCATCTTTTAAAGAATGAATGCACAATTTGCAGCAAGTCTAAATGGTGGAACTGACAGTTCAAAGTAATGGGTGGTATTCATTCTCTAGCTGAGTTATTCTGAGGAATATGGGTAATATGATAAATAGTGTTTGCATCTTTCTAAGGGTTATCCCTATTAGATATGCAAAAGGTTTATTCATATGAACAAAACAGCAGAGGAATTCAGCAGTAACCATGAATCTTAAGGTTTATGTACAGTTGAGGCCATTCCACATAATGACGACCCAGTTGGAGGGAAGATGTTCACAGCTACAGTGTCACAGAAAAACATATCTGTTGGGTTATAATTCAACTGTTTCTGTAATTAGAGAAACAAGCAATCAAGTGTCTAAACATTTTGACTATCCTGTTCAAACTGAATGAATTCCAATATTTGGTTCTATATTGAGACTTGTTCATTATTTTAGTTCCTAAAAAATCACAAAACACAGCCTTTCAGCATTGATGTATATCCATCTTTAATCTTTAGATCTTTGCCATGTGAATATCTGGGCCAGCAATTTGTGCCTATTCAGAACATAATATCACAGTAGATTAGATTGGTCCTTGTTTACCACAACAGTTCACTTAATTACCCAGAACACTAACATAATACCTGTCTTTCTTCCTTCCTTTTCTCCACAGAATTCACCTCTTCCTTGAAGCCTATTGTTCAAGGAAAAGCTTTTCCTAACTTGGTGCCCCTCAAATGTTTTGACTCCGCAACTCCCACTATCCCAGTCAACATGCCTAGCAGGCAGTGTCCCTTCTCCCGGCAAGCCTAACTGCTGAGTGGTAAAATGAATGGACACAACAACTGTCTGGGATTATACGGCTACAAAGCGTGTTCTCCTTCATGGAGAGCACGTGTTGCGGTGGGGGCCGCCAGGACACTCCAAAGTTGGGGGCGGGCTAACTGATCGTTGGCCACTGATGTGATTGGGGCTTCCCTTGTCGTTGGGAAGAAATTAATGTTGCCATTTATTGATTGACAGCCAGAAATGCTAAAACTCCTTGCACGAGGCTAGGGCTTCCTCTTTTCGCCCATGCAGCAGATTGCCCGTCCCTCCCTCCCTAGAATAGGGTTGTTCGCTTTGACCTTGCTATGCCTGTCATGGGATCGTCTGCTTTGGAGCGGGGGCCTGGTAGGAATTTTTTCCATCTGGCTGATTGGCTGGGGCCATTTGGTTTTTGCCTACTGCGTAGCAAATCGTCACAACTTGTAAGGTTGTGGTTAGGCATTGGTTTATGGTTTGGTTGGTTGAGGGGCATGGATTGGCTGTGCCTGCCCCTCTAATGCTGCTGCTACAAGGGATTCCGTTAAAGGAATTGGGGGCTAACTATTGCTTGTCCACTTTGTCAAGGGGGCTCGGGCCATAGCAATGAGCTCCTGGTTGCATTTGAGGTGAGGGCAGGTTCCCTGCTCCGCGTAACCCCCAAGTGTATTCCCCCATTCTGACTTTTGCATCGTGCGGAATGTCAGTCTGTCCCCCATGGTGGGGGCAGATAGTCGCAACCAATGCCTAAGCAACCACTCACAAATTAGTATTTTAATAAAGTTGTGGCCAAAATTATCCCAAAAACCTTAAACAAAAATTCTGTGTGATGTGTGAGTTATTGGGGTGGACCTGGGGACCTCGACACGCAACTATATTGATTTCAGATGTAGGAAACTTTGGCATAGGCATTGGGTGTGTACCTCTTTCAGCCCCCCCCCCCCCCGCTGGAGGACTGAGGCATGGCAGGGTCCATTCAGGGATGAATCCATCACAAAATGCAGGTTTATGTGGATGGCCCCCAAACGCTGAGGGAAGTCTATGGCCCACTAACCTTACACACTTGGCTCTTTGGACAGAGATTTCCCTCCAGACCCCTCTAATGGGGTACATGGTTAACACCACCACAGGGAACAGAGGGTGGGTGAGTCACCACTTCACCACATCTGGATTGGATTAAAGACTATAGGATTCGGCCCAAGGCCTCAACCACCAAAGTTGGGACTAGTGCTATGGGGAAGGTGAAACCTGCAGAGCAGGGGAAATTCCTTCCTGGCTCTCAATATGGCAGCCATCAGAAGACCACAGCAAAGAAAGCCTGGCTAGCTGGAAAGAAGCGACTAGAGCAGTAACCAACCATTAATGAAGGGAGGGGAAGGGTGGGTGAAACTCCCGGCCGACTGAGTGCTGTGCTGAGTGGTCGGCTGGGCTAAGTAGATGGCCATGGCCAAACTCCAAAGCAAGGCCAAACACAACCGAACCATATTTCCCTCAGGAATCGCTTTTTTAAAGCTGCACATGTTTAAACACTTGTTTTCATATATTTTTTTACTTCATTCTTGTGTCTTTAGATACACAGCTGTTACCCATATCACATAACATTCACATGCATTGATTTCCCACCCAAAACGGCTGTTTCCTAAAATTTGCACATGATACATCCTTTGCTGGGAGCTGTGCATCTGCTGCATCTACCATATTGCACCACTACCTCATAGCACAAGTAGCCATGACTCACCTGTGAACATCTTTGGTTTCATAAACTGGTATCAGAAAAGGTCATATTCAAACTATCTGGGCTGCTAGAACAATTATGCTTGCTTTTTCCCCCTTTCTCATTTGTATTAAAGATCATATTTATTATTATAGGCTGTTGACTATACAGTGGTACCTCAGGTTAAGAACTTAATTCATTCTGGAGGTCTGTTCTTAACCTGAAACTGTTCTTAACCTGAGGTACCACTTTTAGCTAATGGGGCCTCCCGCTGCTGCCGCTCCACCGGTGTGTGATTTCTGTTCTCATCCTGAGGTAAAGTTCTTAACCCAAGGTATTATTTCTGGGTTAGCGGAGTCAGTAGCCTGAAGCGTCTGTAACCCGAGGTACCACTATTCGTTGTTTCCTTATCGTTTAAGAATTCACACACCACTAGCATGAACAACCCAGTGTTCCAAATCTCAAGACACTTCCTCAAACAGTTGAAAAATCCCAAACACATGCAAGTATTTGAAGACTATTAGAACTTAATTGACACCTTGAAGAACACTTACTGCTTTCTTTTCATAAAGAGCAGTCAGGCAATGAACACCTGGCAGAGCTTCAGAAGCCTGCCCTTTGAGATGGCAGCCAGCCAATCAGAGCAATATACATATTATTTTCAAGAGAAAATGACACATGTGGCGTCTCACACCCACCTGTGCTAACTGACAGTTTACCAAAACAAAGATTGAAGTGGTGGGAATGCCCTGACTTATCTCAGTTGCTGATCTCTGTGGTGCAGGGAACCCACCTTGAAAGGCTGACAAAGGTCCTTATCATGCATTCCATCATCTTTCAGGTGCTCCTTGATGTGTCAGGAGCTCAGCTTTAATAGTATGTAAACCTAATGCTGTACATCATTCACCAAAACCGAAGTAAACTAATGAGTTCACAGAGCCCCAGTTAAGGCTAAGAGACTTTCCTCACAATGTTTTTGTCCTTCAAAGCAACAAGATATCTTGGAGAACACTTAGGATGGCCAGGTGCAAAGTAGGACAGAGTACCTGTCCCCCTAAACAGCTATGCAGAAGACGAAATTTCAGTAGGTTCAGCTTTTCTAACCCTGACAGTGACAAATGTGCACTGTCTCCTAAGAGATAGACAAGTGCTTTTCTGAAATGTAGGGAAATACCTCATATGAACAGCAGCTGAACGGGGGCAAGTCCATTCTAAGGCCCAAACTAGACATTATGAATGCAAAAGTGAGGTGTGATTTGGATCAGAACTGGAGCATGGGCTTAGGGAGCGGAGACTCTTCCTCCCACATCACAGCTCCAATCCAAACTGGCCTCTTCCCCTCCCCCCCAAAAAAACCTGATTTAGCAAAACAATAAAAAGACTCCAATATCATGACTTCTTTCTTATTCTTTAATGGAATACCCTATTAATTGGAGGGGCAGGTGATGGTCACACCTCCCCTCCCCACATTTCCCTAAACCAATGTCTAACTGCCAAACCTTACAAAGTTGTGACGATTACTAAGAGGTAGGCAAAAACCAAGCAGCCACAGCCAATCTGCCACATTGGAAAAAATTCCTATACGGCCCCCGTTCCAAAACAGGCGACCAACCGAAGTCGAAAGCAAGGCCAAACAAGACCTAGTTAATGAGTGGGTGGGTGGGTGGGTGTTTGCAGCGCGAAGCAAAAGGAGGTCCCTACGTCATGCTGCCAAATAGATACCCCCAACCCCCAACCTTGCCACGCTGCCAATTGGCTAAAGGCCAGAGGCATAACTGTGGCACCACTGGCTGGAGTGGAGCAAGCCACGCCCACCAGGCAGGTGGGGAAGAGTTCCAGGGCCGAGCACAAGGAGGATCCAACTTCTGAAAATGCTTTTTAAAAAGTGTTTTTAAAAATATATTGAATTTTCCATAAGGCTCGCCACCACCATTTAGCGTCACATTGTATATTGCACTTAAACCATTTTATTTGCAGCTGTATAGCTGAGTCCCTTGTCTCCTGCGATAACTCTCACTCTTGGCTCTCCTCCACATCGACCCACCCTCTCCCCACACAAACTCCCCCTCAGGTTCTCGCTCTCTTCCTTCTCCTACTGGACTCACCCTCTGCCCATGCAGTTTGGAGGAGGAGGAGCAGCTCAAAAATATGAAAAATGTATCCTATTCAAAGTCCAAACAGGACATGGGACATTTTTCTCCAAAACAACAACAACGAATGATCACATTTTTCTAGGGAAGGGTGGTGGCAACCTTACCTCAGCCAGCATCCAAAGCCAAAATTGCCATCATGAATGAATGGCTGAACGTCATCACCAACAGCGCCATGTCCAAGAAAAAATAATGCCATACAAATAAAACTGCTGCCATCGGTGTTCAAAAAATGTAGCACCCCCTCCTATTAATATTTAATTAAACTATTTTAAGACTCTCACACTCTGAGCTGATTAAGCTGTTTTTTAAGTTAAAGAACAAATTCAGTTATTCAATTTGACCTAATTTAAGCCATTTAATGTGCCCCATTTGTACTGTACTGTAACTGAATGAATATCATTAACTAATTTTGCTCAAGGCAAGGAATCAGAAAAGCCTCCTTGGCACACACTGAATATATTTCTACCCCTTGTATCAGTACAAATTATGCAGAGCTCTGTGAAACCACAAGCAGACAGCCCAGCTCCTGAAGGTCTTGGCTAGTCATAAGCCCTCAGCCATCCAAGCGCAGGGCTACAGTTTGTTGTAGATAGAACATGGGAAGGAAACAAGTGAGCATAGTCAACAGTCAGCACCAGGCCCCATTTTGTCCTCGTACGAGGGCAAATTGGACAGGCGAGCTATCAGGCAGCTGCCAATGGGCCAGATGGTTGGCAATAGCTATGCCCGGAGCCTAACAGGACTTAGGGGTGTTTGATTGCAAATGCATACACACCAGAAGGGATCTGGATCTGCAGCGCAGCATACACTTGATTCGCATGCTCTTGTTTCTCTTCAGATTGCATACCTTTCCCCCCTGCCCACCCCCAAACAAATCAGCTATATTTACAAAGGACAAAATCTATTTTTATGTACCTGTGACTGGTACTCAGTGTCTCTGTTTTGTTCTGTTTTATTTTGTTTTTTGTCACCTATGACTAACTTAGGTTACCATGAGTAGCAAGTAGCATGGTGGAGGAGAGGCAGTTTGCCTGATGCGCCAGAGGATGTGGGAGAAAATTCCCTTTGGGGTTTCAATACAGAGACTCAAAAAAGCCGTATTTTAATTAACTGTTTGTTTGGTTGTTGTTGTTTTCTATTACGTTTTATTGTAATTCAGATTTGGTGTTAGCCACCCCGAGGGCGGGGTATAAATAAAAATTGTTATTATTATTATTAAACCAGGTTCCCATTCAGTCAGACTTTACTTACTAATGCATTACAAAACAGAGTCCAAAAGATTATGTGAGGGCATATCCATCAACACATACAGAAAAATATGTCTTCTTGGCAGTTTTTCCCTCTAGTCTATCACCTGCTGTCACCCTGGGACATCTCTTCATCCAACCAGTCCTTGAAAACACTTATTCAGTTCATGTTTTTCACTCTGCATGCACAGCCTTCCAACTTACCTTGAGTTGTATTTTACTCCAAAGGTAAACTGGTTCTTATCAGACTTTTGATCAGGCTGCACTCTTGCATACATGGTGCTGGGGGAAAAAAAGGTTTTTGCAATGTCTACCTCAAGGAGCACAGGATTGACTCAGCCAGTTTGTTGGTACTGCCACTGCCTTGCTCCCCTCCTCACCGGTAAGCCATAGCTGTCAAGTGTCCCTTATTTGAAGGGACAGCCCCTTATTCCAGCGCCATGTCCCGCTGCTGTCCCTTATTGATAGATGTCCCTTAAATGATGTCCCTTAAATTTCAAAGGAAGCAGCTCCTCTCCCTCCCTGCCGGCCAGGGAGGAGGGAGGCTCCAACTGTGTTGTTTGGCTGTGTTGCTCACCCAATAAGAAGTCTAAGAATGACTGGGGGGTGGAGCTTGCATGCCTTGTGTGTGGCTAGTTAATGCAAGCTGAGGGGTTTTTTGAATGCTGGACGCCATTTTGTTGCACATGCAGTGCAAAGCCAGGTCGGGGAGCCATCTTAAGTTGAGGCTGCGTAGGCCTTGTGGTGCATGTAATTCAGATTCTATTCAGTTGAACCTCTGGTTACAAAGTTGGTTGGACAGTGTTCTCGAAGCTACCAGCATGAGTTTGACCAGACTGCAGGAGGACAGGAAGACTGGAGTGCCTGGAACAGGTGAGGCTGCAGGTCCCTTATTTTCAAGGCTGCTGGTCCCTTATTTTCAAGGCTGCTGGTCCCTTATTTTCAAGGCTGCTGGTCCCTTATTTTCAAATCTGTAAGTTGACAGCTATGCCGGTAAGCAGTAGTGATTCGCTTTCCAGGAGGTTAGGTAAGAGCGACTGAGACTTGCAGTTAGCCATCAACAGTTAGGGATCAGAAAGTGGGCAGGCACACTGATTACTATGATGAGATGTTTTGCACTTCTCTTTAAATCTTTATATATTTACAATGGGCAGACATTCGTCACTTTGTTAGGAAAAAACAACAACAGCAATCATGGCAAATAAAATGATGAGTAAAAACACACAAAATACCAAGGGATATAAGAAGGCAACAATTTCCATTTCAAGCTTCATTTGTCACAATTGGTGCTGTTTCTGTCCTGCTGCAGTTTGGCTTCTGCCAAATACTTTGCTATTCATCTCACTGTCAGCTAATTATTGTATGTTATGTTATTTATCCAACTTACATTCACTGCACATAAAAGAATAATCAAAACAATGTAAGAAAAAAATATTTAATTACATATTGTTTAAAACAGCACCAGTGATGTGAATGAATACCAGTCATATTCACTTGACCGATTGAAGAACATGCAAGCTGCAACGATTTCTGCTTCCTTTTCCATTTTTGTCAGAATTCTCCAGCATCTCCAGGTCTTTTTAAAATAAATAAATAAATATTTTTAAAATAAAATAAATAATAAGTTCACAAACCTGAATGATGGAGATGAGGAGACCATGCTAAGGGATTCAAAAGAAAGAAAGCCACCCCAAATCAATTTTGCAATTAATCTGAATGTAACAGTTGTGTTCCCAATTGATTCCATTTGGAGCTTCCATTATTCCCTGTGATTACTCAGGAGGTTTTTACAAACAACCATCGTCACACCACATAAGGAATACATTGGCCCGTGGCTTTGAGAGTACCATAAGCATCTGCAAGAATATCTGGCTATCATATAAGAAAGGACTCAGCTGATCAGCATCCCAGTGGGAATGACCTCATAAGGAGGAAGAAAAATGTACCTTCCTGGCCCTTCCACGAGATAATAACCCCAGCAGAAAGTATTGATGGGGCATGCAGAAATAACACAGAATGAAGTTAGGAGTCCTAAATAGATTGTGACTGGGTGGACATGGAACACTACCCTTAATTAAATATCATTACCTATACATTTTGGATGCCTGAAAGTCAGTGTGACTTTTCAAGGATCTCAGTCTAGGACACAAAAGCTATGAAAGAAAGAAAGAAAGAAAGAAAGAAAGAAAGAAAGAAAGAAAGAAAGAAAGAAAGAAAGAAAGAAAGAAAGAAAGAAAGAAAGAAAGAAAGAAAGAAAGAAAGAATATGCTTCCTTACGAAACATCTTTCCTCTAATGGGATTTGCTCTCCTGTTTGTTTGATATTGCATCCTCTGAAAAGGAAAACCACAAGGCCTTACACTCTTCTTATTCTATTAAAGCCTATTAAAACAAAGCTGCCTGGAATGATAGCCTAAACATCTATAATTACACTCCCATTAAATAATAAACACATCAGTGGTGCAATTAATTCCTATAAGCGATTGTTTAAAAAAGAGGGAAACACATGAAACCTCTATGATGAATTGCAAACACTGCTGTAATAGTATGGGTGTGCAAAGCAGTTAAGAAAAAATTCATTCTCGTGTATTTTTTCCACTAATTTTTTCACTAATTTTCATCAGTCCTGTGTCCATTTGAACTGCTTCTGCAAAGCCTACAGATTCTGGCATGAATTTTGGCTTGGTTCATTGAGCCAGCATATGCGTTCTCCATGTTACAAAGCATGGAGGAAAGATTCAGGCAGACGTCCCTGTCTATAGATAGAAAGATCAGTGTAAAGCAAGATTTATCCATATAAATACATATGTTAGGATCCTACTTACACATTCTATCTGTTGTAAAAAATAAAAAAGGTAGATGGGCTTGTTGGGGTGAGGCTACCCACACTTAAAAAAACAACAACCCTCTTCTACATGGTTGTTGAAAGCACAAGAGCTTTGTCCTCCTTTTCATCTGTGCACCCTAATAGTTGTAGTGATGGAAAGTTAGCAGAGCATCAGTGGCAGAGCATCTATGGATGCAGAAGGTTCGAGAGACAGTCCTCAGCATCTTCCAGGTAGGGCTCCAGATATGCCGGCCTGAAACCCCAGAGAACTGCTGCCAGTAGTTGTAGGCAATACTAAGATGGATAGACCAATGGTCTGAGTTGGTATAAGACCGCTTCCTATACCCCTATCTTTCTAATGTTATTAGATACACTGGAAGAAAGGGAAGATGGGCAGAGCACACAAGTCCTGATCTCTCAGAAATCTAATATCTTGTTAGATGTCTCTCTTAGATATCTAAGACCCTTGTTAGATGCCTCTCAAGCAATATGGTTGCTACCATTCCCCGGCTACTTTCATACTGTTTGGGGTTCTACACAAACTGTGCTGGACTCTTGAGAGACACATTACTCACATGATATGCTAAGTATGCTGGTAGGAATCATACATAGGCAGATGCCTTTCCATCCAGCTTGGGATAAATTATGAATATACTGGCAACCAGACTATCAGTGATACACGTAAAGAAGAGCATAGGAGCCTTCAGTTGACATCCTGGAGATATTTCATGCATTGTCCCCATTTTTTTTCTCAGTTACTCTGAGAAACTGATGACTGTGGTGTTCTCATGCACCACAAGATTTAAAATGAACACAGACATCTAGGCTCTTTGCTATTTACCTTTTGTGCCTTAAAGTTGGTCAGCATATTATTTTCAGCATGAGGAAGAAGCGAAAAACAGTCTCTGCATGGTGGTTTTTCCAAGCCACTACCATAACTAGTAAGATAGTTGATTACGGCAGAAAGGTGAGTTTCTCTCTCTGTGCACCCGTGCATGCATGCTTCTTATTCCCGCTATAGAAACCAACCTACGATCTCTTTCAATTGGAAAGTGAAATTCCAATTTATTTCAAGAGAAAGAAGTTCCGCTATGGAACACTGAATCCCTCAAAGATGAAGAAAACCTACAGTGAGTCAAGTTATTATCGTGTTATTTTTGCCTAAGGAGCTGAAAGAAATATGTGAGTTTCAGGTGTCTAATTTAACATCTAATTGAAATCTTTTTTGGAGGCACTCTGGGAATAGAATTTGTGCTCTATTAAAGAACTGCCAGTTTCCTTAAGATTGCCCATGTGATTTACGTGAGCAGAGACACCTCTGAAGGGGGAATCATTTTCATTTGCAAGCACTGCACGTTCAAATTAAAGGGGCAAAGAATCTAATGCTCATATTAATAACCGGAACATTTTGCCAGAGGCTGTTTTGGAAGGGAATGCTGTAAATAAAACACCCTAACTTGATAATTCCAAAAGGCTATTAAGCGTTGGCCATTTTGTACCATTATTTAATACATGGGCAGATAGAGTGGACTAAAAAGCTGAATCTGCCACTCTTTGACCTCCATCTTTACATAACTGGAGGCTATCTGCAACTCACTTATTTTTTTAAAAAAAAATATGAAGGCTCAGGGGGCTTTTTCACTCTCATCTTCCAACTTCCTGTAACTGTTGAAGCTGTTGGGAGTCTAAGGAGTAAGTGGCCAATCCAAAGTACAGTGGGACAACAGAAAAATACACAGGAAAAATACACTAGACAAGCAAGAGAAACATTAGTATGCATGGTGATCAAGAAGGGGAGGGGTTTCCAAATTACTGCCCTTCTGTTTGCCCACATGGCTTGCCAGTGATGGCACATTCAACACATATGAAAAGGGTATCTCTGCATGTACCAATGTATGTGTGCTGGTGGATTCTAGGCCAACTAGGAGAACCTGCACATGTGGGAGCTCCATGAATATATTGTTGCACATTCCCCAAACTTTGTGTGATGAGAGACTTCTGGGATTCCAGCACTTACCCAGGTTCAATTTTCTTGAAATGAAAGTCAGAGGAGACTGCGGTGTCCTTACAATGTGTGGTTTTATTTACATATTTCTGCAACCTGAGCATACAAATCCCCCTATAAAAGCTCGTCAGCTTTGGGTAGGTGCTCAGCAAGCACCTCTTTTTCTAGAAAAACAAAGCCCTAGTTCAACACTTCAGAAGTTCCTTCTACTACAGACTACAATCTTACATTCTTTGAATATGTGAGGTCATTTGAACCACTCCTAAGTATATTGGAATGCTGGGCCTGAACTGGGGAGACTTGTGTTCAAATCTCTGCTAAGGGTTAAGCTATAGAAGATGGTAGAAATGTGAGAAATCTCCTGATGTATTGCTTGATATGTTAGGACATACTGCAGTGGAAGCTGTGATGGAAGGGATCTTTACAGGTCATTGTTTGAATCAAAGTGCAAATCACCCTCCCAGTTGCTTTTCTCCTCAAAAGGCAATCAATCAATCAATCAATCAATCAATAAGGATGCCCATGCCTCCCCCCGCCACAGCACCAAAAATAAGGAAGCAGCTGAAGATCAAGCACTATGTTGCTTCAGATCAAGTTCACAGTCTCCTGATGTAGGAACAAGCAATATGTTATCCTTAGTGCACAGAATGCATCTCTCTCTTTCTCTCCCCTGGGAAGAGCATTCCATAATAGGAACTATTACTACTACTACTACTACTACTGCAGAAAAGACCCACTCCTTCCAGAACTCCCTAATAGGTGCTATATGAAGAAGGTGCTCAGAAGACAGGCTCAGGTTCTAGGCAGGTTCACATGTGGGGTTGCAGTCCATATACATTTTCTCAAGTCAGATAGTAGTATATCAAAAACCTCAAGGTCAATCAAGTTGGATATCCATAATCAAATATTCCATTTCCTCCCCTCCCTTCACACACACACACACACACACACACACCCTTAGAGTAGCCACAGAGGCTTGGATTGTGATAGGATCAGTGATGCTGGGAGAAGACATGTTCAGCACTTCCTCCATGATACTTTCCCTATCTAAACATAGCCATCAGAAAGTTACTATTATCCCTGCAGCTGGAAAAATACAAGCATGATAAAGATATCATACTTTCCCCTCCAGGTGGGGATAATAGTGGTTTTAAGGGTGCTGAGATTGGAGAAATGGTGTCATTGCTCTATTCAAAATCAGAAGCCATTGCTGCTCCTTAAAGTCATAAGATCTAACCGAAAGATATGTATCTGACATGGAAATATAGGCATATATCCTCCTACGTTGCAAAGCGTGTTCTCCTTCATGGAGAGCACGTGTTGCGGTGGGGTCTGCTGAGCCACCCCTCTGTTACCAGGCAGGGTCTCTAAAGATGGCCTGGGGCAGTGATTGGTTCACTGGGTTGCTGGGGTAAAAGTTATGTTGCAATTTTGGTGGGAGGGGTAAAATGTTTAAATATTCTGCATGCAGCCTGGAGCTTTCTCTTTGCTGTGTGCAACGGATCACTCGCCCACCCGCCCTAAAGTAAGGGGTTGTTGCTTTGACCTTGCTATGCCTGTCATAGGGTCGTCTGCCTTTGAGCAGGGGCCTGGTAGGAATTTTTCCACCTGGCAAATTGGCTGGCTGGGTGGTTTTTGCCTACTGCGTAGCAAATCGTCACAACTTGTAAGGTTGTGGTTAGGCATTGGTTATAAATTGGTGGAGGAGGGGTTAGGATAGGCTGGGCCTGCCCCTCCATGGAGGGGTTAGGATAGGCTGGGCCTGCCCCTCCATGGTTGCTGCGGAAAGGGAATTCTGTTAAAGGAATCCTGGGGCTTGCCATCTTTTCGTCCAATCCCTGGAATGGGACTAGGGCCAGCAAGCCTTCGGGGAGCAGGCGGGTGAGAGTTGAGGGTCTGTGTCTCAGCTCCAATTCTTCCCCAACTTGCTTTCCCCCGCACTGTCTTTCGGTGGTGCCCGGAAGTCAGTTCTGTCCCCAGGCGGGGGGACAGATAGTCTTAACCAATGCCTAAACAACCACTCACGGTTTTGTATTTAAATAAAGTTGTGGCCAAAATTATGCCAAAAACCTTAAACAAAAATTAAGTGTGCGTTGTGAGTTATTTGGGGGGTGGCTTGGGGACCTCGACACGCAATATTCATTATGTAAACAAAAATCACAGCATGCGAAACATTCCTCATTTGAGCGCCTGGTAGGGGAGTGTGTGTGTTTTTAAGCTGCAATCCTTCATTCAGCAAACTTACTTTGTTATGTTGCTTTAACCCGCATAGATCATTAGAATCTCGTGCTATTGCTTGATTTCAGCAAATCTTCAAATTGCAACTTTCTCACTGATTAAATTTAAAACAAAAGCAAAACCCTTCTGCTCCAAAACAGATTTGGCTCAAATTCATTTGTCATGAAACTTAATGAGATGAATAAGCTTGAAACCGTATTTCATGCTTTCATCTCTGGGTTGCTTTACTCCCTGGGAACTGAAATTTTGATGCGGAGGGGGGGAGCAATATTTAATCGGAAACATATCATGATTGCTGCTGATTGATCTCTTCTGTTCCTGTTTGGTGAATTACATAGTTAGCTTGCAAAAGATGCAGTTGAAGTACATTTTGATGTCAAGGTGTGCCATGTTGGGCTATATGAAAGATCTCAAAACCTATGGTAGGATTGTAGCTTCATTAAGACAATGAATCTTAAGCTGAAGGGTAGAAGGAGAGGTTCTCTTACATGGAATGTGGATTTGCGTGTGAAGACCTCCAAAACCACCCCCAAAATAAAGACACAATTGGCACAGAATTTAGTTAAGGTTTTTGGCATTAATTTTGGCCACAACTTTATGGATTACAGCATGTGAGTGGTTGCTTAGGAATTGGTTCCACATTACCTGAACCTGCACAGTGGCAGGAACAGGACTGACACTGGGCACCACCATATGTCAGTAACGGAAAGCATCCTGGGGGAGTGAGAAGCTAGCTTTGATCTCACAGCTCACCCCAGATGCTCCCAGGGGCTCTGGCATGGCCCTAGCCCCTTGACAGGGTTTGGACAAAAGCAAGGCGAGCCCCTGGATTCCTTTAACGGAATTCTCTGGCAAAACTGATGGAGGTGCAGGCACAGCCAACTACTTCCCCTCCACAAAACATTGAACAAATGCCTAACTGCCAACTTTTCAAAGTTGTGATGATTTGCTACACAGTAGGCAAAAATCAAATGGCAACAGCCAATTAGCCTATGGCAAAATTCCTACCGGGCCCCTACTCCAAAACAGACGAGCCCTAGACAGGCATAGCAAGGCTAAAGAACAGCCCTAAATATAGGGAGGGAAGGAGGGCGGGTGATCCGATGCATGTTGCAGGAAAGAGAAAGCTCCCAGCAATGTGCAGCAGCTTAAATAGCCCCTCGGTGGCTAATAATAATAATAATAATAATAATAATAATAATAATAATTTTTATTTATACCCCGCCCTCCCCAGCCAAGGCCGGGCTCAGAGCGGCTTACAAGCAATACTAAAAACAAGTTGAATGATTACAACTTAAAAACAAAATTAAAATACAACATTAAAATATTGAAACATTAAAATATTAAAATGTAGCCTCATCGCAAGAGGAGAAGGAAAGGAAAAAAGAAAGAGAGGGAGGGAATCAAATTGGCTCCAAGCCAAAGGCCAGGCGGAACAACTCTGTCTTACAGGCCCTGCGGAAAGAAATCAGATCCTGCAGGGCCCTGGTCTCATGAGGCAGAGCGTTCCACCAGGCCGGAGCCAGAGTTGAAAAGGCCCTGGCTCTGGTTGAAGCCAATCTAACTTCTTTAGGGCCCGGGACCACTAGGGTGTTGCTATTTATGGACCTTGAGGCTCTCCGTGGGGCATACTGGGAGAGGCGGTCCCGTAGGTACGAGGGTCCTAGGCCGTGAAGGGCTTTAAAGGTCAAAAGCAGCACCTTAAATCTGCCCCCGTACTCCACCGGGAGCCAGTGCAGCTTGAAAAGCACTGGGTGAATATGCTCCCATGGCAGAGACCCCGTGAGGAGCCTCGCTGCAGCATTCTGACCCTCTGAAGTTTCTGGGTCAGCTTCAAGGGCAGCCCCGTGTAGAGCGAATTACAGTAGTCAAGCCTGGAGATGACCGTCGCATGGATCACTGTGGCCAGGTCGGGGCGGGAAAGGTAAGGGACCAACTGCTTGATGCGGCGAAGGTGGAAAAATGTCATCAATAGATGACCCAACAGGCCAAATTTCTACCTCAGCAACCGAGGGCAACCAACGGGGTGTTGTGGCTATACAAACGGCCCCGCCCCACAACAGGGAGGCAGTTTAGGTGATCTCACCGCAACACGTGCCCTCAATGATGGAGGACACATTTTCTGGTGGGTTTCCCACATGCATCTGGCTGTCCTCTGTAATAACAGGAAGTTGGGACTAGATGGGCCAGAGACCTTATACAGCAGGCTCTTCTTATGTTCTTATAATGTACCCTCAGTTGATGTGGGGCGATTGCATGGGTAGGGTATGCCCCTTAGAAGATGCCCACTGGATTTCCTTGGCAGATGGTCAGTAGTTTCTCAGCACACAAATTAATGTAGAAAGGGTTCCTGAAATCGAGGAATTTACAAAGCCTCTATAATGGAATTGCTCATTTAAAAAATTCATTAGTACAAGGAGCATTTCATCCCATGTGAGATGCAGGATAGCAGACCCATCAGGAAAGGAAATGGGGCGTCTTTATATCTATAACAATACAAGAGCTGCACCAGATTATTTAAAATAATAAGTGATGATAACAATTTATAAAAAAGAAAAAGAACAATATAGGCTAAGATTAAAAAACAAATATAAAGGTGATATACTTTTGGTACTTGATTTATTACATTATATAATAGCATGCATTATGAAGTGAAGCTCTTCTAGCAAAGAGCATAATTACTGTAACATGTTTATTTTAAAAATATAATTAAAATGGTGAACAGCTAGTTCAAAACAGTTCCCCGCAGGCTCTTTCTACAACCTTGTTTCTCTATGGAAGCATCATTAAAAACTCCTGTAAGTGGGAGAGGGAGGGGGAAGAGAGGAAGAAAGAAATCAGAAAAGCGGGCTTAAACAAATGTGTAGCCTCGTGTCACCTGTGTTTTGCTATACAAAGGAGCAGATAAGCTCCTGGGATTCAAATAAGCCAGCTAATCAATGGTGGCTTTGGAACCCTATAAACCAAAAAGGCCAAAATGCCATTCATATTTCTCTATAGTTTTGGGGAGTCTTGACTTTTTGCATGCAATTCATGTCAAAGTGATCGATCCATCAGTAAAAGCAATTATGGTTCTCAGACAGAACCATCTCCCCTCCCACACTGTGCTCTGTTCTGGAGCTTCTCATCACCCTTGGGAAGGTGCAAGGGTTGCATGGGGAGGAAGAGAGAGGGAAGCCCTGTTGTGCTAGTGGGAGTCACTGCGCTTGCTTCTGCTAGCACTGCAACTGGCCCACAATCTGGTTCCCTCCTTCATCTAGTCAACAGAGCCGAGGATATAGAGAAAAGGAACACCAAAGACCCATTTAGACTGCACTCCTGCCAGACGCACATGGGAAGCCTATAAGCAGCAGCATTCTGCTCACAGTTGATTGCCAGAGACTGGCACTCAGAGGCATACCGCCTCCCACAGTGGAGGTAGAACAAACCCTTCATCCCTACCAGCTGTTGATAGCCTGAGTTTGTCTGCTCCTCTTTGAAAACCATTCAGAGTCTTCACCTCATACAGAATGCAGCCATCAGATTTTCTTTCAGAAGATACAAGAGTATGGTTTTCCTCCCACTCACAATTTGAACGTTCACCATGTTTGGTGGACAGCTAGCCAGACATCCAAGGAAATATTTTCATTTTCCCAGTAGTGCATGGCTGAGTAGCTTAAATTACCTAGATCTGATTGCTCTGTACTATTTAATTGGTCTCTGATTAATATGCAATGTGTTCAGGATTGAAGCAGTTGATCTACATGAGGGACAAGGAGAATTATTTAGCCTTTGCAGCCAGAACTTGTATGGAATGGCCTTTTTCTTTCTTCTAGCTCTGTGTTATAGTTTTATGATGATGAAGCCGAGGGAGGGGGGCAGTCTCAAATTGAAGACTTTGGGAACCAGAATCAGGCACTGTGCTTACTATGTCATAACAAGTGTTTATCTGCTGGGCTTGATAGCCACCAAGATAGAAAGTAGGAGTTGCAGCAGGTTCTAATAGAGCACATTTCAAATGTTGGAATAGTGAATGACTCAGATTCAGGTATGGATCCTTAGAATGATCCAGTTCAAGCTGCTCTTGGATTGGCCATACTCTGCTTGCCTGTTTAGTGCTTGCTTTGTCTACAGATCACCAGCCCTGATATTCTGATTAAAGACCAACTGGCCCCTCTGAAGGCACAGACTAAGGCTAATTTCAACTGTATTGAAGTATCCTATGGTTGGCCCCATTGAAGACTAAGGCTGATTTCAGCTGTATGGAAGTATCCTAGAGTTCAAAAGAAAAAGGTCATTTGTTCGTTTCTACACTGAAAGCTGAGTTGCTGCCTATGTAGAACTCATCAGGCTGCCTTCTGAGTTTTGTCCCCAAATGCTCTTGTGCGCTAGACATACGTGCCTCCCTGATTATTGCCATCCAAGAAAGCAATGTGCTTAGGGTTAGTGTGTGGACAGAAGAGGCAAGGAAGGAGTTGAAGAGCAGAACAGGTAAGCAACACTCCAGCAAAACCTTTGAACACATGGAGCCCTGCCATGGAACATGGTGAAGTGATCTGCTTCAGGTAGCATCATCAGAAGAGAATAAAGAAAAACAGGAATAGTCTTCTCAATAATGGAGCAAGACTTTGTAAAGACTTAGTCCTGGCAGTGGTGGGATGTTTGGGCTCTGCTTCAAGCACCAAAATGCCATGGCCTCCAAAATCCACTATAATGGACAAATCTGTCAATTTCAATTTCTCTCAGTTTCTCATTTCTTTCAGTTCCTGTTTAGTTCTCTCCACATTTCTGAATCAGTGTTTGTTTGTTTGTTTGTTTGTTTGTTTGTTTGTTTGTTTGTTTGTTTTAAAAGGTCCTCATGAAAATCCACCAGCATTTTAATGCAAACTTTTCCCAACAGACACATTTAGGTATGCAGCTTTTGCCTGATCTGCATATTTTTGCAAGCAATTTCCCCTAATATAACACATTGCATATTTCATTTTCACAAATATGTGCTTTCCATGCATACCTTCCCTGAATATACACATCTTTGTACACAGTATCTGGTTGGGGAACCACATCACAAAATTCAGATACCGTAAGTGTGAATTTCAAAGGGCAGCAGTGTTTCAATTTTTATCTGCATCAGAAAGTGTGAATTTGGTATGTTCAGACTAAAAACTGAATTGAGCTGAATTTCTCTCTTATCCTTACTTCAGAAGTAGGACAGCAGAAGGAGATGTACTGGCTCTGCCACTTCCTATTTCTGAAGCTTATTAGTCATGCAAACAATGTGTCACATTCCTTTCAATCATTGATGTAGGTAGGAAGGTGGAAGCTGACCTGTGTGGGGAGGCAGTCAAAAAACACATCAAAAACTGAGTGTTGCCCCTCCCAACCTGGCATAGGCGGCATCGCAGGCAGGCATAATCAGCAAGCACTCCTGTTCCCGGTAATGGTTAATCAAGAAGCGCTTTCTGAGATATAAAAATAAAGGAGGGCTTGACAACCTCCTGCCTCAGTGGGAGATTGCACGAGAGCTGTAGGGTTTCGTGAAGATCTAGCCAGTATCTCACAGCTGGTTGAGGCTGCTAAAACAGTGCTAGGGGATGATGATCCTAATTAAACTGCTAATTACATTCTCAGTGGAGGTGATTAATTAGAAACAGGGTTGCCTTAGATGTTGCCAGTGGCACCATATAGGGAGATATAATTGAGGAGGCATTGATATGAAAAGGCTGAGAAGGATTTGGATTCCACTTTGTTTACTGCCACAGAGCAACAACTCTTTGGGTGATATGCTGATGTAATCCTGGGATTCTACTAACAGCCCAGCAGAGCAGATTTAGATACCAGGCCACTCTGTTATCTTCAGTCCTTTTAATATATACACTATGATGAGCTGCAGGCAGTTACTAAATCAGTGAGCATTGTTAATTGAGTCACTTTATTAGGTAGTTTTGCAGCACCGACACACTTGTTAAACACTCTTTTTTCCAGGAAGGAAGGAAGGAAGGAAGGGGCAAGCTGATACTGTGAATCCACTGGAAACTTATAAAAGTGATAAAGCAGACCATCTTGGCCATATCACTCCTTACCCCACTCCATAAGGGCTGCTTTCAGTTCAGACTGAGCAAGTTCAGCTATGTTGGGACTCCATTTTACATGAAATCCAAATGGCAGGGTAGATGGTTCTGAAAGCAGGGAAGTTGTCGTTCCCAAACATTGTCAAGTCAATGTCAACTGCAAAATTGCACCAAGTTGAGGTGCATATACAGAAAACACTGTGTGTGTTTCTTGTGAACAGCAACTCTCCCCGCAACCCTGCCTAATGATGTAATTTGGAATCATTTTGAGCAGCAGAAGGAAGGGTTGAAAGCTTCAAAATCAGTAGAGCTAAAATGCCCCATTCACACATAGTTAGACACCTAGCCCAGTGATTTGCCATGGCAACTCTAGTTTCCTTCCATACTTGCGGGGGTCAGTCTGGATAAGGGGCAGCAACCTTTTTCAGCCATGGGCCGGTCCACCATCCCTCAGACCTCGTGGTGGGTCAGACTATTTTTTTTGGGGGGGGGGGGAAATGAACAAACTTCTATACCTCACAAATAACCCAGAGATGCATTTTAAATAAAAGGACACATTCTACTCAAATAAAAACACACAGATTCCCAGACCGTCCACAGGATGGATTTAGAAGGCGATTGGGCCGCATCCAGCCCCTGGGCCTTAGGTTGCCTACCCCTGGTCTGGATGATACCCTGCGGCCCTTCCAAACGTGTGATCTGGGGGTGGGGTGGAAGGCATAATAACATGTTTGCCAAATCTTGTGTCAAAATAATGGTTTTGGCTGACTAGTTAAGTACCATGATTAGCACAAAGAAGTTGCTTTGTGCCATACAGCAAATGGGTGGGTCTATGTTCCCCCCGCCCACCCTGCCCCAGCACCTAGCTGCAAGACAGATGAACAATAGCAGAGGTGTGGATTGGTGGATTGGGCTGGAAGCTGGAGACAGGGAGACATGTTCTGTATTGAAACCAAAGGTTGCATAGATGTCTAAATAAAACCATATATCCTAAACACACCACAGTCTTCGCTGACCTTCTTTCCAAAGAAACCAAACCCTGGTTAAGTGCTGGAACTCCTGGAGTCTCTGAACGCTCAGATATTGGGGTGGTGTGAAACACTCTTTATCCTATCTGGTATGCATTTGGGCCAATTGGCTGGTAACATGTCTGAAGGGTAAAATTATAGCTAGTAACTTTGAGTGCAAGCAGAATGGATATGATATACTACAATGTATATGCTGCAATGCATACGTTCGACACCTTATAGCACAATCCTAGGCATGTTTGCTCACAATTAAAAGGGGCTTCCTCCCAGTTAATGTGCACAGAATTGGAGCCTTAGTTTTCTGAACTTGCATTCCAGCATGGCATTTATTATTTGTTCATTTAAATATTCTCAGGCCACCTCTATTAATAAAATTCACTCAAGGTGGCTTATGCAATAGCAGAGAAAAATACGATTCCAATAATGATAAAAATAGAATACAATACGAAAGCTCCCATAAAACTCATAATATTAAATTTAAAAACCAATAATAAAAATACACATCCAGCCCCAAAATAAAGTGCTTCTCCCCTCACAATGCCAGCAGCACCAAGGAAATCAGTAAGAGTACGGAGTCACTCATGGCATCCAACTCATTCAGGCAATTTCTGCTTTTATTTTGCTAGAAAGAGCGAGTTTCTAGTCCTCTGGGCCTCATAACTGAGCGATTAAACCATCTGACTCCTCTCTGGCCCAGTGTCAGTGAGTTTGACAGCCTAGATTTCCGAAAGACTTATTTTGTCAGCATCTCTGACCTATACATCAACTTCTTCTCAAGTCCAGGGGAAACTAAATAATATGTGGTACCCTTTCAAATATTTATCTGCAGCTCTCCTACGGCATGGGACAAACCACTTAATTCCTGTGCCCTAGAAAATCTAGCTTTACTCAGAAGACTCTTAAGAGCAATAATTAGGCGGCACCTGTTCAGTGCGCAAAGCAGCCGGGCTTTGCAGCAAGATATACTGTACTGCTGCCTATTGCTATTATGTTTGCTGTAGATTTTTCAGAGGTCAAAAAGGACTCATTTTTTCAGCACTGAGGACTCTGTATAATGATTAGAACCTCTTGGAGGGGGACAAGGGAACAGGGAAGAGACCCCCTACAGCAAATCAAATGGAGCATCTCATAAAAGCCTTATACTGAACACAGTGATCATTATCATTTTTATAATCACCAATAAAGGAGTAGTTGAAAATGTATCCCTCCAAGGTTCCAAGTCCTATCCATCAAGCAATGGATAGTGGAAAGAGGTAATCATTGCAGCGATTTCCCTTCTTTTAACGCGCATCCTGCTCAAGTTGGTGTTTCTAAATGTCTGTGATAAACATTAATGCTTCCTGACATCCCGGCTACTGCTAAGGCAGGATGGGAAGCTGCCATATCAACTGACAACACAGCAATGCTACATTTCAGTCCTGACCAATAGACCAGTTAATGTCCATATTTACTTAAGAGCTGGCCTGCCATGAATAGATATCGCCAATTACTGCAGGAATGCACGTGAATTGAGTCAAGAGCATTTTCATAAGTCACGCTGAGACCAGCTAATGTGGAATTCTTTTGAAATCGGGGTGATGTTGATGAGCATTGGATTTATATATCTCTACATGCCAAAAAGAGGCTTCTAAGTGGTTTGCGAAATATAAAAACCAACTGCACATTAATAAAATACACCATAATTAAAACAGACAATAACACAGCTCGACTGAAACATTAAAAATCATCATAAAAATATACAATAAAACAATCCCATTAAAACACAACGATTAATACAGGTGACGCTGGTCAAGAGATCAAGGCAATGCCTGTATGCCTCTTCGACAGCTGGTGGAATGCCAGTACAGATGGCGCCTCTCGTATCTCAGCAGGGAGTGTCCTGAAACATCAGTGGAAAAGCTCACCTCTGTGCCACTACAAGCCAATAATTATCAAGCTGTGGTAGGATTCACAGGATCTCCTGAGTAGATCTTCATGCCCTTACTGGGCAATGAAAGGGTGGTGGTCTGTCTTTCAAGTAACCTGGTCCAGAGTTGTTTCGGGCTTTATGTGCAAGTAGCAAGACATTATAACTGGTTCAGTAGCTAGCAGGCGGGCAGTGCAGATCCCTTAGCACTGGCATGATATGTGCCCAGTAAGGGGCATCACTCGCCATCCATGCTGTGGCATTCTGTGCCAGCTGCAGCCTCTGAACCACCTGTAAGGAAAGCCCCATGCAGAGCACATTACAGAGCTCTAAACATGAAGCTGCCAGTGCTTGAGTCCCAGTGGCCAAGCTATCCCCACCCAGGAAAGGATGCAGCTGACACACCAACCGACGCTGGGGATATAAACCTTGCCACCATGGAAGCCCACCTCCATGAACAAAGATGGTTTTAAGGGCACTCCTAAACTGCATACCTGAACTGCATACCTGAGGGAGTGCAACCCCACAGAGAACAGGCAAGATGCCCAATTCCTGGACCTGGGAACCATTCACCCACAGGATCAGTTTCAGTTTATTGGCTCTCATCTAGCCACTGCTATATCAGTTCAGCTTGTGTACTGCCTCAAGATGCTGATGATACTGTGCTCCAAACCTCTGATGAATGCTCCAGTTTATGGTTTCCATGGTATGCGGCTGTTTAATTGGAAACATGATGGATGCACATTTCTAGATTCCTGTGATAATATTTTGTTTGTCTCTTATTCATTAAAAAATGTGCATTCAACCAATTGTTAATTGCCATGTACTTGTCACAGAGGTGCCGAGCCTGTAGACTGTGGTCTTGAAGCAGTGGTCTTTCCCATGTCAAAACCTTGTCGTTGATGTGTTACAATTGAGAGACATTTAAAATTACAGAAAAATTATGCAGCTTGAGCATAAAATGTAGAGAGTTCAAGAAGTCAGTGCTCTTTGTAAACAAGACATAGCATCATTATGCCTCATCTCCATCTAAAGCTAGACCTTCAAGGAAAGGAGATGTATAATGGCATGCTTACAACTAAAGTCTAACTTCTTTGTTGCCTAACAGTGGCAGGATGGAGAGTGAGGTTGCTTCCAAATGAACTGTTTATTGAGCATACGCCCTGATCTGTTTGTGGAGAAGTTAGACAACATTGCCTCAAGTGAATGTTATCCTACATTTCTTGGTGCATTTCCCCATCACAATCTTTATTGATAAAAGTCTGATTTTGGGGGGTGGGGAAGCAGGTTTGTTGTGCAGGATCTCCAAATGAAACCTGAATTGCACAACCTGAATTTCCTAGGATGTAACTGAATGCCACTTGAAAGTAGCAACCGTCAGGAAGGAATTGGGCTTCAGCGAGAGAGAGCTATATGAACATCAAATGAGACAATCCCAAAAGAACCTAACTAAAGCAGGGAAGAGCTTGTCCACAATGTAGCTAATTGCAGGTCAAAGGTGTAATGTCAATTTGTTGAATTACTGCCAAATAAAGCTCACTGTACATGTACCTTTAGCTGCTCCCAATCTAGCTATTAGTAATCCACGTCTTGAGTGTGTCAGGAGACATGGGGGGGAATGCATTACTTGCATGGTACATAAACAAGACATCATAACAAACTGCATGGACTGCAGCCTTTACATGAGCTTGTCCTGGCAGCTGTAGAAGCAGCTGCACTCATGCCATGAAAGGGGCCCCTCGAACTGAAATTGTTGACAGATGCAGCTGTGCAGGTTACTCAAAAGACAAGTCTTTGAGATGATTTTTTCTCATCTCATGCTCTCTGTGAGCATATGTGGGAGAAGGTTTTGCTTCTCCACCACCCTCTTAAGAGACCTCTGCTTATTTTTTTGCTTCTTTTTAAGCTTAGAAATAAAATTAAAGATGAGCATTTGCAATATTCTTCCAAGGAAGTTTTACACAAAGTTCAGACAAGATGACAGAATTAATGATGAACTATTTTTTTATATATTAAAAAAATACTTTGATTACCCAAATAGAATGGGAAACATAACCCAGTAGTAAAACAACTGCTTTGCCAGCATTTAATTCCCAGCATTTCTGTACAGGGCTGGCAAAAAACTTCTGTCTGAAACCCTAGAATGCTTCTGCTGTTCAATGTAGATCAGCCTTCCCCAACCTGGTGCCTTCCAGATAGTTTGGACTATAACTCCCATCAGATCCAGGCTGGGAAACCTGGGGTAGCCAATACTGAGCTGGTCCAATGCAGCAGAAGGCCACTCCTTAACTTTTGTCAAAAATAGAATTAGCTAGCTGCCTTTGTTGTAATTTGACAAGGCAAAGGAATATTTGGAGCAGGTCTGATGCAGAGCGAGAAGATGGAGCAGGTAGAAACACTGGGATTAGCAGACATTTGCATATTGTTTTGCATTATTGAAACCTATATTATTTAGGACATGATAGTAGTACTGCTCTGCCATGTTTTGGTCAGATCGCACCTAGACAACTGTGTCCAGTTTCAGACCCTACAATTTGAGAGGAATGTAGCACAACCAGAGCACAGAAACAAAGATGAGGCACATGGATAGCAAGGCCCATGAAGAACAGTTGGATGAATCGGGTATGTTTCTTCTGTTGAGAAGCTGATTAAGAGCTGATGCAATAGCCAGTATTATCATCATTGTTATTAAATCAATTTATTACCTGCCCTAGGTAATTAAAAGCTGTTTAAGACAATTGCAGTCACAAGAAACAGGGCAAGTCCAAAAATATACACATCTGAGGTGCCAATGGCCAGAATAAAGAGGAGTCTCTTTAGCATATGACAGAAACTCCATATTGAAGGGATTTCATGGAGATGTTGGAGCAAACCTGTTTGTTTCGAAGTGCAGAACCCAAAGCCAACAAGTTCTTATTCCAAGAAAAAGGATTTAGACTTAACATTAGGGGCCAGATTCAACTTAGTTCTTGCAGCAGAAGATAGTGCAATGAATCTTTGCCAGTGCAAAAGGACTTCCCACCCCCATTGCCTCGATGTCCTGCCCCAATCTGCTCAAGAGGGTTAGGAGAAACCCTCACAAGCTACTCAACAGTAGAGTAGACTGCCTTAAAAGCAAGTAGGGCTCTCCATTCTTTTAGCAGAAGCTGGATAACCTCTCAGGGAAGCTGTAATAATGAGTTTCTGGCATCCGCAAAGAGTTGGACTTTGTGGTTTCTTCCAACTCTATGGTTCATAGGCAGCAACAGCAATACTGTGCAGTATTCAACTAATTAACTGCCCATGGAGAAAGACTTCCATTTGCCCAGCAGGATGGTTGAAGGGAAACCCCCAAACAAATTTAAGGGGCACATGGGGGAAGTAGGAGTCCTGTTGTGGAAGAAGAAGTCGTTCTCACACAGTTACTCATATGAATACCAACTACTGTGGGACTGTGTCTCTGAGTAGTAATGGCTATCTATAAAAATCAAATTAAAGACTCCTTGAAAATTTGCAGGGGGGGAGGGGAGAGAGAATTGCATATGCTGCCTCAAAGAGACAGTGAGCTGTCACAACTGAAGACAAACATACCTTTACGTATTCCTTGGTTAGAGTCTTCAGCTGTGCCAAAAAATCTTCTAATGTGAAGTAATTGGTTACCTGGATAAATGCCCAGTAAAAATCATAAGGAAATAAGCTACAGTGTGCTTAATTGTTCTCCTGTAGCTCAAAGCAAAGACCTTCAGACAATATTACAAAGTAATTAAAGTAAGGGGAACTACAGAAATGCAAACACAAGGTTTCAGAAAACCTATTACAAATAACGTTAATTTCATAATGTAAAACAACTTCAGACATTTATCTAAGAGGAAAAGCCGAAATACTTTCTTCTTCAGTGATGAAAGCAAATCATCTAAGTTCTAAAACAATTGACATCTGTGATATTATTGAAATTTCAAAAGTTGAGTTTCGAGTCTGTTTTATTTTTGCAGGGAAATGCTAAATTCAGACAAATTAGCATTGCTTCTGAACCGGCAAAGTTTTTAAACCATCTGCAATGTCTCAGGGGAAGGTGGGTGTGAACAATTTTGCTTAATAATGTGTTCATGCACAAGTGGTAATGCTCTTCCAGAGGAGACAGACAGACAGACACCTGAGAAATTAACCAGCCTCCAGTGTGTAGGAGGTGAAATTGATTAGCAAATGATAAAATTAACTAGCTGATGTATGCTTTGGTTCTGGAAAGCCTGCAGCAACGTAAGAGTAAAAAGTGAAGTTCACAAAACAGTGAGGCATTGCCGCTGGGGCAGAATTTGACTCTGGCAATGTGTGTTGCCTTTCTTATGATGTATAGAAGAGGTAGACAACATGGTGCTTTCCAGATGTTTTGGACTATTACTTTCATTAACTCCAGCCAATATGGCTAGTGATCAGAGTCATCATCTGAGGCCCTTCTTTGGGCAGTAACATGAGAACGGGCCTTTTCTGCGCTGGCTCCGTTTATGGACTGCTGTCTCCAGGGAGGCTCACCTGGCATCTTCATTACATTTCTTTATGCGCCAGGCACAAACATTTCTCTGCACCCAGGCCTTGAGGTGATTAACATTCCATGCCCTTTTAAATTTGTTGGCGAGGGGGGTTATTGGTTTGTTTTTGTTTTATTATATATTATTGTTTTCTCATTCATTGTGTTCTCATTTTGTATGTTTATGTTGTAAACTGCCCTGTGATCTTTGGTTGAACGACAGTACTGTATAAATTTTTTAAAAATAAAATAAACATAAAATAAAAATCATTGTGCATGGAGTTCTGCAGAGTTTCATAAGAAAGACAGAGCAGAAGGATACACTGAACAGCTTGCAATCCAAATGACAGAAAGGGAGAAAGAAAGGCAAAGGTGGAACAAGAGTAACAATCAATGAATTTGAGTAAATTTCCTTTGCTGAGGAGACCAAGCCTTTATCAGGAAGTTTTTAATGTTTGATGCTTTATTATGTTTTATATATTCTGTAAGCCACCCCAGAGTGGCTGGGGAAACCCAGACAGATGGGCGGGGTATAAATAATAAAATTCTAGTTTTGGGGGGAAATATGAAGCAAGGCAGTGAGTTGGCACCATGAATGTGTTTGGTGGTTATGGAGGAAATCCAGACACAAGGGACCACAAGGAAGAGTGGAAGAAGTCCTTGAAAAAAGGTGGGAATCTTTGAGCACCTGAAGAGGCTGAGAACCCCTCCCAACTGGTGTTTGGGGGCCAGTGCATTCTTCAGCATGTCACTGATGCAATAATGGTGTATTAGTGCTGGATTTATACTGGACTGTCCACACAACCATCTGCTTTATTCGTTGTTCTGCTATGCCTCCTCCAGTTTTGTTGCATTTTTGCCATCTGGAGGGACAATCTTACCACTACAGGGCAAAAAGTAAACCAGAACATTTGTCATATAAAAAGTTATGGATTTCCTCAGGAAGCTACAGCACATACAGTCTTTGGAAATGATGCAGAATGTCCACCCCAGAAAATTTGGAGGTGCAAACAGTATTGAAAGCGGGAGCACGTATAACCAGCCTGATACCATCATGATCTGAAATCATCATGAATGGACAATAAAAAGGATGTCTGGAGAGACCCCCAGTGAGAGTAGCAAAGGTTTTAGTGAAGATAAGAGCCCAAGAAATGTTTAGAGAAGAACTGACTAACGTCCTTGTTGGACTCTTTTTTTACACCCTTTCCCTTCAGGGAAAGGAATAAAGGCTGTAGGGATCAATGCATAGCACATTCTTCCTGCTATAACTTCAGCCATTTCTCCAGCGCATCCAATTATTGCTGCCGTTGTCTCGCCAGCTACTAATGTGACAAAAATGTGCGGTCATGCCTGAAACTTTTTGTACTGTAGTAACAAAGACAAATATTAGGATGTTCTATTAGCTAAGGGATAATGGAAGCCTTGTGGTGCTTTATGAGGCAGAAATCTAAATCCTATGTTGCTAAAATAAGTCCAAAAGGCAGTTTATTCCAGTGAGTGGGCCATATTTTTAATGAGAAAAACAGCACAAACCTTCTGTTGTCACCAGTAGCATTCAAGGTATTGTAAAGAGTAATTTCCTTTTAAAAAGTGCATTCGGCCCCAGAGGCATATTTGGGTGAGGAAGCTAATAGCTGGATCTCCTCTGGATTAAGCCCCGTTAAACAGATTTCAAATCACATAAGTCTATTTTCTTTAGCTCAGCTTTGTGAGGCTTGATGGAAATAGGTCATAACAGGGTGGGGTTGTTAAACAGTGTCGTATATTAGTGCCATCTGCATACTATTTTCATATATCTGAAGCATGCATCACCTGCTGTGGAACAGTGTTGGGGTATCCTATGACAAGTTGACATGTTGCTATTGGGACAGCAAACTGCATTGCCAGATACACAATTTCAAGCAGAGATGCCTAGCACCCAAGGTTGATCAAGTTATTTTAGCTGAAAATCCCAGAAGTGGCTCTGTCCGTTTCTGGTAGTAAAAACACAATAATAATAAATTATACAACTACTTTAATAATTTACTGCTGTTTCATGACACTCCAGATAAGCTGCATGATGCATGGTGTAGGCCTGCCCATTTTTCCACCAAGAAATGAAAAGCCATGTTGGTGATTTAGGAGAGTGAAGTTTTGAAACAGGACCACCCTTAACTCTACACTTTCTTTCGTCTTGCACCTAACTTTTGCAGCACACACCATTTATACATAGACCGCATTCAAAGTGCTATCTGACCACTTTAAACAGGCATGGCTTTCCCCAAAGAATTCTGGGAGCTGCAGTTTTCTGGAGCAGTTGAGAGTTTTTAGGAAACCCCTATCCCACCTCCACCGAACTACAATTAGTTAATTCAGAATTGAAGCGGAGAAGATAGCTTCACCAATTTGGTTTTGTTTTCTTCCTGACTCTCCTCACAAAGCCATAAGAAGCCTTGAGGAGTTTGTTGCAGAGTGTGGGGAGGAAAGCTTGAGAGAGAACCAAGGAGAGTCCATTGCTAGCTTCAAGCCTTGTTCTTTTTCAGCAAAGTGGCAAAGTAGGTCACAGGGTGGCCCTGGTGTGTTTATAAAAGAGCCCATCTCATGCTGTTCAGTTGTCACTCTTTCCAGGGACAGTTCTTATGTCCTTGTTGTCCTGCCCCACAAGCCATGTCACCCACTGACCACATGTTCAGTGTGTTAATGTGATGGGGCCCTCCATAGGCACAGATGCACTTGCACAGGGCTTTTCCACATGAGTGGGAAAACTGACCCGTCTGTTGAATGGACACTCCCCCCCTTCAACACTCCTGCCAAATGCACAGCTGATAGTAATGTGTCTAGCAGGCCCATCAGGGTGAGACTGTCATCCTGATGCCTCTCTCTCTTTCAGATGCTTGCTTGTGTGTGGAGGGGAAGTTCTGAATGCACAGATCTCTTGTCAACCACTAGGGGACAGTCATTCACCTGGTTTACTGATGCAGCTCCCGTTATGAACCCAGGCTTGAAACCAGAAAGATGTGGAAATATAATATTGATTCCCTTCAACCACATGCTTAGTTATCTTGCCCAAAACATGGAGATCTGCCTTCTGAGCCATACTCCGTGATCCACACCACCTCTAAAAGTCATTGCCCTTTAGAGCAGCCTTCCTCAACATGGTGCCCCCCAGAAATTCTGGACCACAACCATGCTGCATGGGAGTTATAGTCCAAAACACCATGAGGGTGCCAAGCAGAGAAAGGTTGTTTTAGAGTAGAAAACAGGCAGAGTAAACTTACTGTACAGATTATGCTCCAGCACATAAAAAGCAGGATGTAACACCTAGCATTGTTACATCACACAGGACTGTGGATAACTTTGTTCATTTGTTTATTGCATTTGTATTTGTATTTCAAGGAGCTGAAGGTGGTGTGCAGGATTCTCCACCTCCTCTTTTAAGTCCCTCAACAAAACTGTGAGGTAGGTTAGGCTGAGAGGCTGTAACTGACCCAAGGTCACCCAGTGGTCGCCATAGCCACATGGGGATTTGAACACTGGTTCACGGGTTGTCTCCATTTTAAAAGATAGTATTAACAAATCTTTTTAGACTATAGTAATTATTTCTAAATATGGATGTATACATATGCCTTAGCACATACAAATCTGTGTCCCTTTTTTGGAAATGCATAACCGGCCACCCTAGCAGCTATGCATTTTGTCTGAGGGAAAAGTCTTTGGCCTTTACACATGTCCAAACACAATTCATTTCTCCTCTTCAGTCTTCCTCCACATTTCATGGTGACATTGTCTACTTCCCCTAGTCTAGGAGAACCTTAAGCCTGGGTGGGGCATGAGGCCCTCAAGACTTCTCTATCTGGCCCTCAAGACTCTTGCCAGGCCACACCCCTCAACAACCCTGCTTTCTTTTTTTTTTAATATAATTTTTATTAGGTTTATAATATTCAAAATTCAAATTGCAAATACATGTTTCCATAAATCTAATGGACTCCCCCCATCTTCCGATCACTGCATTCTCTGTAAATCCAAAACCTCAGCAATTTGTTGACTTATCTTAAACATAATAATATATCTTCCATTTTATCGTGATATCTGGTCTCTAAACATTTCAATCCAAATCCATTAATTTTTAGTTTCAACACAATAAAATTATTTCATTACACCACTTCTGTCTTGTTGTGCCTTATTTACCAATTCAAAAATTTACCGATACTAAAGCTGTACTTTCCTAGAGAGGAGCATTTTTTAACATTCATACAACTTATAATACTTTTTCAAATAGTCCTTAAATTTTTCCCAAACTTCCTCCGTTTCTTCTTCTCCCGAGTCTCGAATTCTGCCAGTCATTTCAGCCAGTTCCATATAGTCCATCAGCTGCGTCTGCCATTCTTCCAATGTGGGTAGATTTTGTGTCTTCCAGTGCTTTGCCATCAAGATCCTTGCTGCTGTAGTAGCGTACATAAAGAAAGTTCTATCTTTCTTGGCCACCCTCTGGTCTACCATGCCCAGGAGGAAGGCCTCCGGTTTCTTGGGTACGGTAAATCTAAGCACCTTTTTTAGTTCATTATGTATCATCTCCCAGAAGGCCTTCACCTTCGGGCAGGTCCACCAGAGGTGTAGAAATGTCCCTTCCTCTTCTTTACATTTCCAACATTTATTATCAGACAGGTGATATATCTTTGCAAGCTTGACTGGGGTCATGTACCACCGGTATGTCATTTTCATAATATTTTCCTTCAAGGCACTACATGCCGTGAATTTCATTCCGGTGTTCCATAACCTTTCCCAGTCTTCAAACATAATGTTATGCCCCAAGTCCTGCGCCCACTTTATCATGGAGGATTTAACAATCTCATCCTGTGTATTCCATTTAAGCAGCAAGTTGTACATTCTCGAAATTAGCTTAGATTTTGGCTCAAGCAACTCTGTCTCTAGTTTCGATTTTTCCTCCTGGAAACCCACTTTTTTGTCCGCTTTAAAAACTTCCTGAATTTGGGCATAATGCAACCAATCTCGCACCTTGTTTTTTAACTTTTCCATACTCTGCAACCTCCATTTATCTCCAATTTTTTCAATTATTTCCCAATATTTAGGCCAGTGGGCCTCCATATTGAGTCTTTTACGTGCTTTGGCCTCCATCGGTGAGAGCCACCTCGGAGTTTTACTCTCCAATAAGTCTTTATATTTTGACCAGACCATAAAAATTGCCCTTCTGACAATATGGTTTTTGAACAATTTATGAACTTTAACCTTGTCATACCACAAATATGCATGCCACCCAAAAGCATTATCAAATCCCTCCAGGTCGAGGACATCGGTGTTCTCCAACAAAATCCAATCCTTCAACCAGCAGAGGGCTGCAGATTCATAATATAACTTCAAGTCCGGCAGGGCAAACCCCCCTCTTTCTTTCGCATCTGTTAGTATTTTAAACTTTATTCGGGGCTTTTTGCCCTGCCAGACAAATTTAGACATATCCCTCTGCCATTTTCCAAAACATTCCACCTTATCCACGATCTGGAGGGCCTGAAACAGAAATAGCATTTTCGGCAATACATTCATCTTTATAGCAGCTATTCTGCCCAACAAGGAAAGTTTCAGTTTTGACCATGTTTCCAAGTCTCTTTTGATCTCTGACCAACATTTCTCATAATTGTCCTTAAACAAATTCAATTTTTTGGAGGTCAGGTACACCCCTAAGTACTTTAACAACCCTGCTTTCTGCCTTCCTTAAATGCTTTTGGCTGCCCAGAATGCATCTACAAATGTCGATAATGCTTCTTGCCTTTTTGGATGCAGTGTGTAAATGCATATAGAAACTAGCTAATGGTACAAAGGTAAACATTTGAATATGTTTCTCTGTCCACTTCTGCCTATGGGACGCTGATTCCCACCACCCTCTGACATTCCCCTGAAGGGAACATCACCCTCAAGCCATAGTCTAAAACCATGAATCCCTCCTTGTCTGTACATACATAGCACAGCTTCATGGTTCTCCCCCTATAATCTAATGTTTGTCTTGCTTCCTGTTTTTCATCCAGAGGCTGTGGTGGGAAACACACTGATAGTTCTTGGTATCTCATAGGAGAAACATTCTGTTTATTTCTGTTTGATAACTCAAGCATAGAAAATGCTCTCCCCCTCCCTTCCAAAGGAATCCATTTTGGGGTACTTGACTTTTCATTATCTCGTCTACAACACACAAAAAGAAATCACATCATATTAGAGAGAGAAAAATCTCTTCCAAGCAAAATAAGGTGTGTAGCACAATGTATCTCATTTAAACCCTTATTATTAAAGTAATATTTCCTTTGTCTGCTTAATGGTTTCTCAGGGAGGGGAACCATGTTTGTCAATTCTCATTCAGCACTGTAGCTTTAAGCTTGCCAGAAGATGAAGGTTTTTACTGAAAAATAAAATGAAATAAGCCTTTAAAATATTAAAGAGCTGCCTTTCACTCTTTAGATAACTATTCCTATTATACTTAGCATGTATAAAAAGCTAGACAAAACTGATAGGGCGAAATGGAAGAAATATCAAAATCAAGAGGATGTCAACAATTTTCCTTCAGGCATTGAATTTTCAGAGTTTAACCACAATTCTTATGGTTTATATGACCTCCACTGTCAGAGGCCTCTGAATACCAGTTTCTGGAAAGCACAGATTGGGAGAGCACATTTGCATTCAGATTGTGCTTGCGGGTTTCTCATGGGTATTTAGTTGGCCATTATGAGAACAGAAAGATGAACTAGATGGGCCCTTTCGTTGATTCAGCAGGACTCTATGTTTATCTGCAAGCCACCCTAAGTCCCTGTCAAGAAGAAAGATGGTCTATAAATAAATATATAATAAATAATAATAGCATAGAATTTCTTTGGACCAGTGTACAATTCCTGGGCCGCTGTCCTAATCACCGCCACCTGCTCAAAATGGCTTCCACACTGGAGATAATGGTAAAATGGCCTCCTAGGTTGACTTCAACAAAATATGTGCAAAATATATCCTAAATAATTTTATAACACACCCTCAATAATTGAACAAAGTATTTTTAAAAATACTTCTGGAGCACTTTTTTTTCTTTTTCTTTTTTGGCTAAAGTATTCTATCTGTATTTTGAATGCCAATTTGTGTATTTTTGTCCTTCATACTGAAGGAGATGGCGAGGGGGAGAAAATCACCTCGGTGCAGCCAGCAAAGGGAATTGTCCTACCTTCCCCCTGGCTAGGTGATAATTGACTCATTATTCGCAGCTGTAGCACTCAACTTGCCAAGTGCCAAATGCACAGTACTAGCCTTTAGAACATGGGACAAAGCAGGCCCCAAACAGAGGACACAAGATCAAGAAAAGAAAAGAAAAGAAAAGTAGCCAAGGAGAAAGGTTTCAGTGATGTGAGATCATTCAGCTGGAAAACACTCCCCCCCCCCCATGCATTCAGTTTTACAGCTCTGAATTTCTGCTGCCAGTATCTCAAGGCAGCTAACAAAGTGATAACAGGATGGAAGGGATTGTACAAAGTAGATTTGTGTCTCGGAGGAATGTATGTACCATGCCTCATAATCAAGTGTCACTCAGAACTGTGTTTCAGCCAGCAAGATGCCTTTCTTCCAAAAACACATCCAATCTGACATACCCAGTCTGCCCCTTTACCCGTCCATCTTTTTTGCTGAAATTCATCTCCGGTCTTCCATCTTCACCTGTTCCATCCCTGATTTCAAAAGTGAATGTGGGTCATTCACCAACAACCCAGCACAAGGCAGTATCAGAATTCCTGCTTGAGTGAGGTTTCTCTAAGCCTTCATCTTCAAATCTGTGTATGGCATAGTAGTGAGCGCTGTGAAAAGATTGATTAAAATATCAATTTTAAAAGATAGTATTAACAAATCTCCTTTTGCATGTCGAGGTCCCCAAGCCACCCCAAATTAACTCACACTTCACACAGAAATATTTGTTTAAGGTTTTTGGCAGAATTTTGGCCACAACTTTATTTAAATACTCAAACGTAAGTGGTTGCTTAGGTTACAACTATCTGTCCATGCCCCAGGGACAGAACTGACTTCCGGATTCCAGCAGAAGCCAGTCAGGGAAAACAATATTGGGGATCAATGAAGCTGGGCAACAGACCCTCACCTCTCCCCGCATGCTCCCAGGGGCTAACGCGGCCCAAACCCGATGCCAGGGATTTGGACGAAGGCATGGCAAGCCCCCGGATTCCTTTAACGGAATTCTCTTGCAGCACCAGCATTGGAGGGGTAAGCACTTACCCCTCCACCAACCAATTTTTTAACCAATGCCTAACCGCAAACCTTACAAATTGTGACAATTTGCTACGCTGTAGGCAAAAACCAAATGGTACCAGCTAATCAGCCAAATGGACAAAATTCCTACCAGACCCCTGCCCCAAAAGCAGGCAACCCCATGACAGGCATAGCAAGGTCAAGCGAAATAACACTCATTTCAGGGAGGGTGGGCAGGTGATCCGGTGCACGCAGCAAAAGAGAAAGTCCAAAGCTGTGTGACCTGTATTTAAAACCTTTGTGTCCCACCCCCAAATTGGCAACATTAAAATCTCCCCAGAAACTCAACTGCCCAATGACTGCCTGTGGCCATCCAAACAGAACTGCCCAGCAACAGTGGGGTGGCCTGCTAGACCCCACCGCAACACGTGCTCTCTGTTAGGGAGAACACGCTTTATCCAAGGAGGCATATAACATAATGAACTAGCCCATAAAGTCCCCCAGCTCCAGAATATTTTGGGTGCCTCCAGTCTGCCAGTGTTTTGCAGGGAGGATAGACCTGCGTAATAGAACTTTAGGTTTGCACATTTGAAGTGGATTAGAGCAATGTCAAGGATTCATTTTGGAGCCTCAGATATTGCAAATGTTGCCACAGACTGAGCTTCTTACTCCCTTATTACTTTTGCCCATTAAATAATGCAAACCACATAAAATAAGACAGCCTGTATTCTGATTCTTGTATACTCACTCGGAGTTTTGTAAAATTAAAAATCTAGGATGTGACTGAGAAGAAGCATTAGAAAATATTCCCTTCTCTCTACGCTGAAATGTAAAGCTCTAATCCTGCACACAGACTGTTGAAAGCCACTGCTATCCATTAAATTTAAGGAGCCTAACTATGTACAGGGTTGCATCTCACATCTGAACTAACTATAGATTGCTATCTGAGCCCAGTATTTGGAACGCATTCAACCCAATTACCAGGGGGTTGGGGTGTCCTATTTCCTTCTGTCAATAAGTGTGTGTTTACAATGCCACAAGCAGTGGCGTAGCGTGGGTTGTCAGCACCCGGGGCAAGGCAAGTAATTTGCGCCCCCTAACCCGTGGATTTGCGCCCCCTAACCTGTGGATTTGCTAACCCTAACCCCCAGATGTTGCGCCCGGTGCGGCCGGCCCCCCCTGCACCCCCCACGCTACGCCACTGGCCACAAGACAGAGTATTACACTGTCACAGTTGTCACGGTTGTTCTCAGTTCAGAGCACTCTTTCCTTAGCGTGTAAGAAAGGGTATTAAATATCTCCGAATTTGCCCTTGTATTTTATCTTAAAATAAATCCAATACATTTAAAGCCTTTTTTTTGTTATTCATCTATATTCTCAAGCTAGAAAACAGCAAGGTAATGAGCTGGTCATGCTTAGAGTAGACCCACTGAAATAAATCTAACCTAAGTAGGAGTGGTTAAGCCAATGATTTCAATGCAGCTACCCTAAGCATGACTAAGTCTGGATCCAACGCAATGTTTCCTGTTTGTGCCACTCCTTGCTCATCTGGCCGTATAAGAGAAAAATATGATTCTTCCATGGTTCAGCAATAGTATTTGTTGCTTACCTTCTATATTTGGATACATGCACCCCCTCAGTTGCATCACGAGCTTCTGCTCATCTGACAATTGCTATTTCTGCATGCTTGGGGGGAAATCTTACATTTTCCAGATAAATAACATACACAAAGGATTAGGTGACAAAAATGGCAACAAAACACTTATTTGATAAAGATATAATGCTCCACTGCATCTGGTTCTATTAATCATAGAATCACAGAACTGTAGAATTGGAAGGGACCATGGATGTCATCTAGGCCAACCGCCTGCTATGCAGGAATCTTGACTAAAGCATCCATGACAGACGGTCATCCAGCCTCTGATTAAAAACATCCAATGAAGAAGAGTCCATTCCATTGCGTCATAAAATTCTTTGTGATGTTTAATCGGAATTGTGACTTGAATCCATTGGTTTGGGTCCTACCCTTTGGAGCAGGAGAAAACAAGCTTGCTAGCCCTTTAGATATTTGAAGATAGCAGTGTTTCCCAACCTTGGGCCTCCAGCTGTTTTTGAACTACAATTCCCATCATCCCTGACCACTGGTCTTGCTAGCTAGGGATGATGGGAGTTGTAGGCCAAAAACATCTGGAGGCACAAGGTTGGGAAACACTGGAAGATAGTTGTGATATCTCCTCTCAGTCTCCTCTTTTCCAGGCTAAACGTACCCAGCTCCCTCAACCGTTCCTCATATATCCATACTTGGTCATCTTGGTTGCTCTCCTCTGCATATGTTCCAGCTTGATAACACCCTTCTTAATCACCCTTGTGATTTCCAGAACTGGACACAGTATTCCAGATGTGGTTTGACAAAGGCAGAATAGAATAGTACTATTATTTCTCTTGATCTGGATACTATACTTCTGGTGATGCAGCCTAGAATAGCATTAGCTTTTTTTGTTGCTGCATCACACTGATGACTCATGTCAGAACTCATCCTTCTTCTCCCCAAGACCTGATCACTAATTTTATTGTAGACACCAGTAAGCCACACAATAAATTACACCAGCACGTCTAACATAGAATATCTTGTTTGTGCATTAATCCTATTCACATGGCAATGGTCATCTCTTTCTGGGATTTTGTTACTCAAGCAAGGATCATGCATTTTGCAGGTCTCCTGTTCACCCATACAAAACCTATGTGCATACATTTGTACATGAAGAATCTCTGTTCTGATGAACACACAGAGATCAGGATAGAGGCAGTGACCATGTGCACACTGTTCGTCTCCATGCACTCAGATTCACAGATGAGCAGGGTTCCTCTGTCTCTCTGTAGCACATTCTGCAATGTGGGTTAATCATTGGAAGCAGTTCTGTGTATGGTAGGTGTGAGATCTGTGTATGGGAAAAGACTAGATGAGCATCAGTTACTTTCGTTGTTGCTGTTTAGTCATTTAGTCGTGTCCGACTCTTCGTGACCCCATGGACCAGAGCACGCCAGGCACTCCTGTCTTCCACTGCCTCCCGCAGTTTGGTCAAGCTCATGTTGGTAGCTTCGAGAACACTATCCAACCATCTCGTCCTCTGTCGTCCCCTTGTCCTTGTGCCCTTCACCTTTCCCAACATCAGGGTCTTTTCCAGGGAGTCTTCTCTTCTCTCAGTTACTTTTACTAAGGCTGCAATCCAATATGCACTCTCTTGGAACAAGACCCATTGAATCCAGTGGGACTTTATTCCATATACAATATGGTTCTTCCATGTATGTTCCTGCTTCCATATAAGATCTGGGTGAGCATTTTGAGTTCATACAAATTATATTGCAACTGCAGTCATCACAATTATTTTCTGCTATGGTATGAGCCCAGCTTCCTCCTAACTTCAGTATGCAAAAGGCAGAAAATCTACCCAGTGGTTCCAGTATTAACACAGTCACCTGTCCTGTTCCTCTTCCATAGAACCTAAACAAAACTTTCATAAATAGGCATCATAAGCAAACTAAATTTCCTTTCACATTAGTCTTAACCAGCACTAAAGACCAGCAGTAGAATGGAGAATGTTGATGCTGGGTTGAGAGATGCTGGCTTGAAATAAAAGATAAGTTTGGTATGTGGCTTGGTTTTCTTACACAAGTCAAAAGCAGAGGACTCTTGGGTGCAAATGCAGTTTGCTGGCCCTTCCTGTTCTGCTGGTTATGAATGCCCATTTATGGTCTTTTGTCCAGAGGCCTTCCAAATCCTGAGGCTGGTTTGGTACTGTAACACTGATTTTCATTTCACATCTCAAACTTTTACTTGATTTTTATATAATGAGGAAAGGAGATTGCATCAAGATGGTTACTAAATTTATGATCAATAGAAAATGCAAACCTTCGTTTTCTCCTGACAGATTCTTTCCAATGATCCAATGAAATGTGTGTGTGTGTGTGAACTGAAGCTGTTTCCTTATTTCATGCCCTGCTTAAATTCCCTGGGGATGACAGATTAATTTAATTAGTTTTATTGAACTGCCTAGTTGCTTTTATTGGCAAATCCACTCATACGAGGCCTTCTACAAATTTCTCTGGAGGATAGCGCCATCCTATTGGCCCATTTTTTAAATTAAAGTAAATTTATTGCCATGCCTTGCGTTATTTTCAGCTGTACTCTGTGCCATTAAACTCACATTTGTACAGTGCCTTCATGGCCACTTATACTGAGAAGTTTAAGGTTTGATTCGCTGCTCTCTGCCACCTCCCAGTCCCCAGCATGATTAACGAATAATAGGAAGCAAATAGATATTGCCAAATGGACTGTGAACTAAAAACACCGCTCAGCGTTCACTGGGGAATTAAATGACGCTGACCTAAACAGCACAGCAGATGCCAGCTGAATGCCACCTGGAAGCACAAGACTAGTCAGTCAGTTTCCAGCTTCCTGTTTTGTTTTTAACTAAAACAGCCTGTGCAAAACAACAGCATCAGAGGGCTGAACTGGCATTCAAAAACTTTGGTTTCTTAGATATGGTGGCACAGAGTTACACTCCTATCACTTCAAATCAAAGAATACAGGCTTCCCCCATTGAAGCAAAAGACAAGCTGCCTGACAGACAGCAACCACTCAAGTTATGGTAGTCCCGGTGATACCCCCAAACCACCCTAAAGCATAGTATCTGCCTACATACATGTTATGGGTGCAAGGTGGAAATTGTGACAAATAAGCAGTGGCTAGTCCATCCCCACACACGCACGCATGCACACGCACGCACATATCTTTATTTAAATTTTCAGATTTGCAAGCAATCATCAAGCAAACAAATAAAACAATTTCTTTAAGTTCCCTTGGACTTCCCTCCTCCCCTTTTGTGGGTCCTTAAGTTAACATTTTCTCTTGCATCTTCTCTGTTAATCCAATTCTATTAAATCTCTGATCAAACCACAGTCCAACTTTTAACTACAAGTGTCATTCCAATCCTACTAATAATTGTTCACAATGATTTTTTAGGTAAATTATACATTTCCCCCCATTCCTTATTGAAATTTTTGTCTTCCTGATTCCTAATTATTCGTGTTAGTTGTGCCATTTTTGCATAGTCCACCCCAATGCGTTTTGGTGCAGCTGCTCAACATGGGGTTGGAGTGATTTTCTCTGTACCACCCAATTTCTTTCTCCTGGCATAGAGGAGATAACCCCAACCAAGGGCCATAGGGTCAGTGATCAGTTGCACATAAACACACTAAAGCAGTGTCATTGGGGTTGTTTCCAACTTTTACTCAGACTAAAACCATAGGGTTGTAGGCAATGACTTGCATTCACTCCATGACATACGCTTGGAGCAGCGGAAATGCACCCCACTCTCCTCCCCCTCCAAACCTACTCTGGGCTTCCCTCCAGCCCCCTGGAGCAGATTTGGTGTGGGGAACAGGAGGAGGAGAGGGAGTGGGAGGTCTGTTGGGCAAGCAGGAGTTATTGCACACACAGGTTGACTTTGCTGGAATTGGTATTGAGGAATAGCCTAGTTGACCGCAAGCAACCCATGTCAGAACTGGGAGGCAGACTTCTGGTCACCAAACCAGTCTATAAGGGAAGGGAGTGGAAACTCATGGGCTGTTTTGAACATGCTAAGGGGCTTGTGTGTCTTCAATAGCCTCTGGGATATAAGCCTTGTGTACTGCATCCAGTATCAGAGGCAGTATGCTTCTGAATGCCAGTTGCTGGGAATTATACTCATGTTCTCCTTGGGGGTTCTCCTAGTATCTGGTTGGCCACTGTGAGAACAAGATGCTGGACTAGAGGGGCCTTTGAAGGAGAGGGTATATGGATATAGGTCACAGAAAGGATGGAAAAAGGACATCCAATAAGGAATAATTCATTCCCACTCAGGATCCAGAGTCCTGGTGCCAGATAGAGAGGGAAATGAGGACATGAGCCAGCCACGAGTTAACATATAGGTTTGCCAGCACAGTACCACTTTATTTGAGGTAGACGACAACAAAAAGTGGTACCCTTCAGATGTTGTTGGACTCCAACTCCCATTAGCCCAGCCAGCATGATTTTGGGTGCATCAATATGTATCAAATGATTTCTAAAATGTACACACACTTTGTTCAAATGAGTGGTTCAACACAGTAAGCATACATAGCACACCTAGGGGAGACATGCGTAGCAAGAAGATAATCATGTTAAATTTGTCGTGCTTGTGGAAATGAAAAGCTCTTCTTCCCCTGCTTACCAATAAACCCACAATCTCACCCATTTCCCTTTTTAAACCTATATTTTATTAAACTCCGAACGGCTAGTTTGTGTAGGCAAAATGAAGGCAACTGTAATGTGATACGCTAAAAAGCCATCTTTTTTGCTCTGAAAATTTCTGCACCCAAAGTGGAATTTTTGCAGGCCATTAGCTCATAATGTGAACCAAAGCCTTTGGGTATTTCAGATGCAGAAATCATATGCACAGAGTGAGTAATTTGTTTAGGAACAACGTTTCCTAGGGACATAGGAAGCTGCCTAATACCGAGTCAAACTACTGGTCCATCTGGCATATTATTGTCTCCACTGACTAGCCATGGCCCTCCAGGGATTCCAGGCAGGAATCTTTCCTGGCCTTGCCTTGAGATGTTGGAATTGAACCTGAGACCTTCTACAAGAAAATATGTGTTCACCAATGAGCTATAGTCCTCCCCCCAAGCTGTTGCAGCCATTTCTTTTCACTTGGCAGCAAATATACCATATTGACCCAAATATGCCACACTTTTTTTTTCAAATTCCGACTGTGAAAAATTAAAGTGCAGCTTATATTTGGAGCTGAGCGCCGGCACTGGCTTGGCCACCCCTGGTCCCCCATTCAGTGTGGTAGTGCCAGGAGGCTGACTGCACCCATAAATAAGCCTTGAATTTTAAAGGTGCGGCTTATTTGAGGGTGCGGCTTATAGTCGGGCCAATACGGTATTTATACATATATGCATACACTTGTATTTGGACATCACTGTAGAAAAGCAAATCAGCTGGGCTACATCCTGCATTACATTAACTGATGTATTTGGAAAGGGATTTGGTCAGGCGTTATACAGGGTCCAGTTATTTACTTGTCATTCTAGTCTAAATTGCTACCTTTTCCTGTTTCTGACACTGGAAATGTCACCATGGGTGCAGAGCTGATAGTGTTGATGTGCGCTCTCTCTCTCTCTCTCTCTCTCTCTCTCTCTCTCTCTCTCCACCCATTCCCTTCCCTCCCTCCCTTCCCACTAGCTTTCTTAGCTCCGGTGCCTGTGGCTGATGGACACTTCATTCTGCTTGAAGGACAAGGACAAGAGAGATGCTAAGCACCACTCAGTGGAGCATGCCACGTGGTGTAATTGGAAAACACATTGCTTCTGCAATAAGATGAGGTCATTACTCTTAATAGAATGCAGTTGGGCAATATGAACCTGACATGGTCATTTCCAAAGAATGATGTAAAGTACCTATCTATTTAGCACTTGCCAGTGAGATAGGCTTGACTACAGCGCTCAAATCCAGAGCAGAACGTGGCTCACAAGTGAAGATATTCTGATTTATGACATTGCTTTAGATCAGAGGTGGGTGACATATTTGACACTGAGAGCCTCTTCACATATTCACACAATCTAGCAGGGTTCAGGAGGCTTAAGAAGGATGCCTATTCTTCAGATATACACCTAATATGTTTTAAGTGCGAACCTACAATGTAGAGTGTGTGTCTGTCAAGGAGGGATGGGGGAAATTCAATTCACTTTGCATTTAAAGGCAAATCTACCTAATTCACACTTTCCTCACTGAACTTAGTGGGGATTACTTTTGAGTAGACGTGTACAGAGTTGCACAAGAAGACATGTCCCTGCAATCTTAAATTCAACACAAAGTCAACAGTAGAGTCAGTTTAAGGCCAGTGATGGGACAGCATTATTCACCACTCCTGTGACCAGTAGTCTAGCTTTGGGGTTTAAAGTCCACCACAGCTGTGTCTTCCAACCACTTAATGGCATTGTATCTACAAATCTCCAAGATATGAATTTCTAGAGTAATAGAGTACAGTGGTACCTCAGGTTACATACGCTTCAGGTTACAAACACTTCAGGTTACAGACTCCGCCAACCCAGAAATAGTACCTCGGGTTAAGAGCTTTGCTTCAGGATGAGAACAGAAATCGTGCTCCTGCGCCGTGGAGGCAGCAGGAGGCCCCATTAGCTTAAGTAGTGCTTCAGGTTAAGAACAGTTTCAGGTTAAGAACAGACCTGCAGAATGAATTAAGTTCTTAAACCGAGGTACCACTGTATTTCCAAAAATCTTGGTTTCCAGGCATGCTTGAACTCTGGTACTTTTATGATGAAAAGATCACCACTGCTGATCAATAAACAAAGACACATCAAATGTGCCTTGGGGTGTGAGTGCTCCTTAATGCCACCAATATATTAAAAAATCAGATTGTTATGTTTCAGAGCAGCCCACAAGACAGTTATTTGCAATGCCACATACTTCCGTGGGTGACTACTCCAGCACAATCACTTTGGTTATTGTACCTTAATCAGCTGGATGATTACAAACCTGCTGAGATATTTCTGCATCTTTGTGTGTTGTTTGCATCCTTCTATTCACTCATTGGCTAATATCCTCAGTTTAGTGAAACAATCTTCTAGCTGCCTCCCCACAGACAACGTCAGTGCAGTGTTGGTCTGAGATCACACTTTGCACTATAAGAAACAATCCTTCCACAATGAGTTGTATAATATGGAATTCTACTCCTATAGCTTGATAATTTGGTAACACAAGAAGAGGCATTAGTACCTGGATGGGCAAAGCATGAAACTTTGTTTGACCCACAATTGCCACACTTTACATGGACATTATTGTAAGCTATTAAAAATAGAGTCTATCATAATGGATATGAATAATTAATTATCTAGCCAGTCAAGTTTCTTGTCTTTGGAGGAAGGACCATAGCACAGGGGCCAAACATCTGCTTTGTACATGGATAGTCACAGTTTGAATCTCTAGCATCTCCAGGTAGGGCTAGGAATGCCCAATGTTTGGTATGCTAGAGAGCAGCTGAAAATCACTGTAGATTGAATGAGATGGACCAGTGGTCTGACTTGAAATAAGGCAACTTCCCACGTTCCAGTGTAAGATCTCACCCAGTAAAAACTTGAGTCCATCTCCCTGCTACTCCCTGCTCCTGATCTCAGTGCAGATAGATAATGCTGAACTCCCTAAACTGTGGAAACAATAAAGGATCAATGATTTCATTGAATCATAGAATTGTAGTGTTGGAAGGGACTCCTATGGTCACAAAGTCAAAACCCCGGCTTAAGAACCTCCAAGGAAGGAAAGTCTACCAGCTTCTAAGGGGTTCTTTTCCACCATCAAACAGCTCTTACCATCAGAAAGTTATTCCTGGTGGATAGTCGGAATCTCTTTTCTTGTAACTTGATTCCATTGGAATCCATTAAACACATAGGAAATGGCTATCCTCCTGAAATATTCATTTACAGTGGTACCTCGGGTTAAGTACTTAATTCGTTCCGGAAGTCCGTTCTTAACCTGAAACTGTTCTTAACCTGAAGCACCACTTTAGCTAATGGGGCCTCCTGCTGCCACCCAAGGTACCACTCTATATGTTTATTAGACTCATACCCTACCTTTTTTCTAAAGCTTCTCCCATTTGGATTAGTTTGAGTATATTGGGCTAGGATATTGGTCCTCAGACATCCTGTGTGCCTGATCGCTGAGTGGGACATGGAACACAGGTGCCTCTGGTCTATCATTCCTCAACATAGTGCTCTCCAGATGTTTTGGACTGCAGCTCCCATTAGCCCCATTCCACATGCAGCATGCCCACACTGTCTGCAGCTGATGAAAGAACATCTAAAGGACATACAGTTGAAGAAAGCTGCCCTAATCTTAATTTAGTCACCTATCTACTGAAGCACAGTGGCTGAATTTGCTTTGAAAATAGATGGAAGAAGAGCTTTGCTTGCAGTCCCAAAATAGAAAATGGTCTATTTTCTTCAATGCCATTGTTACTCTGTGGTGATGTTGGTAGCAAAAGCAGAGCATTGTTTTGTTTTGAACTTTTCTTTTTAAAAGACACCAAAATCTTTCCTTTTTTAGCTTTCTCAAAAACATAGCTAATATAAATCTCTCTAGGGACTGACTGTGCAGATAATCATTTACCAGACCATCGGAGTGGTTTATGCAAATTCTAGTGGTTTTTCAAGAGGAAGAAACGTTGTTTTATTTTTCATTACTGTTCCGTTATTGCAGTCATTACTCTAAGCACCATTCGTTGCATGGTAGGCTGGAGTACACTATAAGACCTTTATGAAAGAGTCTCATTTATAAAAAGAAACAACATAGGCGCATCCAGGCAATAATAAATAATCAAAGCAATAATTGCCACGTCTTGCCCTTCTACATCACCTCCCATTAGAGAATGTGAAAGAGCACTGTGCTGTTGAAAAATGATATCTTGAACTGTTTCTTGGATGCCAACATTTATGACTCTCATTAGCAAAAAAATGCACATTTTTATGATGGGTGACCTGTGTTTAGAAGGAAAGCTTGTATCTTGGGGCATCACAACCACTGCATGGTCTCTGCCAATTTAAGCCAGGCCACCAACTGACTGAGGAGGAATGCAGGACACCACATTGCCTATCCCTGGCCTGTTTTGTTGCCTACTCTGAAAATAAAAAATAAAATAAAATAAAATGGTACCCTGACAGAGCCTTCTGGACCAAAAGTAGGAACCAGCAATTCAGGATGGGTCTGGGTACAGAGCCGGTTCAATGGAGCTTTAGAATAAACAGTTGGAGAGGGAGAATAGGCTTGTACCCTGCTTTTCTGGCAACTGTGGGCCAAAACAGCAAAACTTTGGGCCAAAACCAAAGCCCCAAACAAATCCTCTTTTTCTGCTTAACTTCATGGACTGCAGAGATAAAGATCAGGAGCATTTCTGTGGCTTGTCTACATCCACCAGGCCTGTGCACATTGTTCCCAAGGGAACTTACTCTATGGTAAGTGCATTTAAGATCACAGCTATGAAGTTCTGGATCTTGCTCTAGGGATTGGGGTTTTGTTTTTTGTATATTTAAATTTTCAATGAAACGTCAAATGAACTTGACTTTCTCTGGATTGCACCACTGGTTTCTGCATAGAGTCACATTAATCAAATTTTTTAAAAAATAATTCCAGAAACCATTAATAACAAAACCTATCCTGAAGATTCTCTTAGGTGTAGAGAATGCCAAAGATTGGACTGCTTCTCATACTGGATGATCTAAAGAAAGTTTCCAAAAATGATTCATTGAAGCAGAAACCACTTTCTTTTCCTTTGAAAAATATGCATTTTTCTTGCTCATCCATCCAAGTTCCTTGTAATGAGGTTACTTGAGGCTATCATTCATTAAGCTTTGCTGATCATCAGCAGATTGTGCAGAATCAATTTATGCTTCCCCAAATGGGAATCTTCCTCCCCACTGTTTAAGTCAAATGAGGAATGCCACCGCTGAATCATGGAGGCAGGTCAGCTGAGGATTAGCATGCTTTCAATTACACAGTTATTAATTCCATTAAACAATGAAAAATGTAGTGTGGCCCTGCCAACAGGCTTCCCATTAGGCACGGTGAACTTGAACATTACACTGTGATTCTTATATCCCATGTTGTTTTTCCCCTCAACCTGCAAAGAGCAAAATAAGCACTTGGATTTACAGGCTAAAGCAGCAGCACCACACTGCAGCGAAAGCACACGTGCCATTGTTATTATGTGTTTTTTTAGCAAAGGACCAGTTTACACACCCATGAGGCAGAGGATTGTTGTTCCATGCATACATTCCTCCCATAGCCACTGTTTACACAAAGTAGCTCCACATAGGCTTGTAAGCATGGTGGTCCAACCAGCCCAGTCCCTTTCCATAATAAAGAGTAATCAGGGTTTCCAACCAGTTGTTCAATCCAGAGAAAGTCAGGTTCATTTGACATTTCATTCAAATAGATGAAATTCATCAACATCACATCAAGAAGCAGGGACATTTCACTCATTACCCAAAAATTGGGGGGGGGGCATTCAGCTGCAATCCTATGCATTGCGTTGTTTTCCTCCCATAGGAGCCAACTCCAGGGGGCTGTTGGTGCTTGGGCACCCACAATAATATAATTGTGGAGGGTGGGCACCCACAAAGTCAATGGAAAAGGCCCATACGGAGAGAAGCAGTTCAGCTCTGTCCTCCACAGCCAGCCAACGAGGAATCCTTTTCCCAAGCAGGGCTCAGGCATGGAGGCAGATTCTCTCTGCCTCCGAATCCCTCATCTCGGAAAAGGTTTCCTCGCTGACTACTGGTTGTGTGACGTCACAAGCACTACGTGCAGGCATGTGTGTGTGTGATATCACACGTCTGTGTGTGGCAGTGGACACCCACAATCCTGAGGGCGAGAGAAGAAGAAGAAGAAGAAGAAGAAGAAGAAGAAGAAGAAGAAGAAGAAGAAGAAGAAGAAGAAGAAGAAGAAGAATAGTAGTAGTAGTAGTAGTAGTTTGGATTTGATGTCCCGCTTTATCACTACCCGAAGGAGTCTCAAAGCGGCTAACATTCTACTTTTCCTTCCTCCCCCACAACAAACACTCTGTGGGGTGAGTGGGGCTGAGAGACTTCAGAGAAGAGTGACTGGCCCAAGGTCACCCAGGAGCTGCATGTGGAGGAGCGGGGATGCGAACCCAGTTCCCCAGATTATGAGTCTATCGCTCTTAACCACTACACCACACTGGCTCTCCTGTTTCCTCCTAAGTTCTACTCAGTCAGTTATTCATTGGGACTTCTGAGTAGACATGTCTGAGAATACAGCCCTAGACTTTTTCACTCTCATTGCCCCACCAGCTTCCCCATTATGTTCTTTGGACTGTAATCAAGGAGTTTCCTTTCCCCACTTGATTAGTGATATTGTATCTTTATGTCTAATGTTATTTCAAAATAAAAGCCCATTAAAGGCGGGGGGGAGTGGGCACAGGTGGCCAGGTGCAGCAGCGCAGGTGTTTTGTGGGCATTGTGGTAGTAGTACATGTTTGTGGTACTAAAACCCACCTTGCAATCAGCCGCACAGATCGCTCTTGATTGCGCAGCTACGCTATCCAATTTAATTCCGCCGTTTTGAATTCCAAATGGCTTCTTAAGTTGCTTTTCAGCTTGACAAATTACCAAGAGAAAGAAGATGATTAGGCTTACACCTAGGTGAACTCTCCCCCTGTCAGTGTGGCATCTTTGACAAACAGCAAAATAGGATGCTGCATTGCAATCTTCTTGCATTTGATGTAGGGATATTTGTTGCTGTGCTGCTCTCTTAGCACTGAAGAGCACCATTTGCTTCAAAACAGGAGGATCCTGTCTTTTGAGTACAGGCAGTTCCTCCTTATCAGCAATGGACAGCTAGTTCAGGGACAATTCACACATTACTTTTTTATTTTTTAGGTGTGAAAGTTAAGGTGTTTTAAGTGTACATCAAGGGTGGAAAAGTGTGGATACAGCAGACACATGTTTGCTAATGTGTCTGTTGTATGTATAAACATCACTACTGTATTGTGGTCGGCTTCAACTTTCTAATGAAGGTACCAAATTTCCTGTGTGCAATATGTGAAACAGCCCTTGGATAAGATGATTCATGGTGTTGAGCTGCAATCTTCTTTATAAAAGATGGCAGTCCTTGTCAATGGCCTGTAGTCAAATGGGACACAACCATATTTAGCATAGCTGCATCAGTTCTGTTTTAGCAGTATAATGTAGCTAGTCCCTCGTGTCCGGAGGATATATAAAACAGTACTGTGGAAAGACAGTAGGCAAAATATTATATTTCGCCTTTCGTGATATGGGTAGAATTTGGTGGCTGGTCAAACATTTCTTAACTACCTTAGAAAATAATTAACGGAGATGTCAGAATTTCTATCCCTTCTTATTTCCCTCACCTGCCACCTGTTATATGAGATTGAGGCAAGGCAGCATGCAAATTACATATATACTTATATAGCATAAAATAGGAATTATAGGAATCCTTCTCTAAGACAGTACAATTTTTCAAATCATTGGGCCTCCACAGTGACATTAAAGGAAAGCTACATTTCTATATACGCACACACACTGTAGCCTAAAACAAAAAAAAAAAGTTCCTGTTATTATTCAGGGCTGGTAGAGCCTGAAAGGGTTAAAACTGCAAGCTAGTGTTGGGTTTCCTTTTGTATCATCTGAAGTGGGGGAAATGGTCACAGTCAGTTAGTCACATCAATGAACACAGAAGCACATCTGTAAGCTAAGCCAACAGTTTCCCCTGCCTGCTTCTTTTCTGTGACACAAAGCAGTCAAAGAAGCATCCAAAAGTGTTGACATTTGAATCCCTATATTGATACAAACGTATCAGTAGGAAGCAAAAGTCTCCATTGCCCAGGTAGGTCCCAATGCTATCATATATACCCCAATGTGAAGGGGTTTGCTTATTTGTCTTTCTTTAATTTTTCTTTCTTGAGAAATCATATCTTCACATTTCTGCACTAGGATAGGCAAGGCAGACTAGAGTAGCACAGAAACCAGGTTGTAAAGTGTTTGGATACTGAATTGCCTACAGTGGATCTTTCAAGATTTACAAAACAAATACTGAATAAATGGGGGGGGGGCTTTTTAAAGGTAACTCTGACTATATGTATTATTAGTAGGACTATGTTGTTTATTCATGGTTGCACATAGCAGAAGATGACACACATAAGCATGCCAGCTATGTAGTGGTTCAGTGCAGGAAAATTCTGTGGCAATTGGCATCTACATACATCCAGCTCTGTAGAACCACTGCAGGACACAAATAATCTGCTAAAACAGAGTTAAGAGACCCTTCTGTTATGTTAGTCATATTCATAGTAGACCTATGAAAATCATTGGATAAAGTCCAGTGACTTCAGTATCACTAGCACTGGCCACCAATATACTAGTTGTTTCTCCTTATTTTTATAGCCTTTGGGTGTGTTTTAGTTCCATCAGGAGCTTCCAAACTTTTTAAAAGTTAAGATAAATCAGACTATTGTCTTAAACAGATGTACCTGGGAGTAACTCCCAATGAACTCAGCTGGACTTGCTTCTGAGCAGATATCCACAGAACTAGGATCCTAAAGCTGAAGGAAAAAACACACAACTTTTAGTACATGCTTCAAATTAAGTACTTTGAAAGGTCATTGTTTGCAGGTGATTGTTTGTTTGCAGGAGAGTGGGAGGGCTGCTCATTGTAAATCACTTCTCTGTCCTACTTCCCTGTTCTTGATAAGCAAGGAGTAATTTTGTACAGCACCCACCTCACTCCGTAAAGGTTTCACATTTTTCATTACTCGTGCGGTTTTTTATTTTTTCACATGCACATTGCAGGCTCTCGCTCAACTTATTAGGTCTGCAAGTATCCCGTCTTTGCTGGTTCATAGCAAAGAATCTTGAGTGTCAAATGACGACACTGGCAGACCAATAGAGACTCAGAAGTGATGTGTTTCTCCTCTTTATCTATTGAGTCTTATCAAATACCCGGTATACATGGGACACAAGTATATACACACATTTGTGGAGGAGGCTTATCATAAGAACTAAAACTGGGAATTGATGTTGAGGGGTGATTAACAGGTTTCCTGTGGCCTTCCATATATTGTTGGACTTCAAGGGAGTTACCCCAGCGAGCATGGCCAATGGTCAGAAGTGATGGGAACTGAACACATTAATGTTAATGTGAGCCACAGGTTCCCCACCCTGTATCTGTCTCCAATTTGCCATGTATACAGAGAAAAACATTACAAATAGGATGTTTTGATTCAGCAGTAGTCAATGGGGATGCTATCATCTATAACCATTGGCCATGCTAGCTAAGTCAAAAAGAGTTAGTCCAATGACATCTGGAGGGCATTACATTTGCTGTTTTTAACTAAAACAATACATTCCCTGTTCTGTTGGTCTCTTTAAACATCCTTTTATTTGTATCTGATATGCTGTATTGCTGGTCATTGCATCAATCTTTGTGTTGTGTTGTGTTGTGTTGTGTTGTTGTGCTGTGCTATGTTATGTTATGTTATGTTATGTTATGTTATGTTGTTATGTTATGTTATGTTATGTTATGTTATGTTATGTTGTTGTTATGTTATGTTATGTTATGTTATGTTATGTTGTTATGTTATGTTACGTGCCCCACCCTGGTGTCTGTCTGGATAAAGAGTGGATAGTCACTATTTTAAATAAATAAATAATAAGATGTGTTCCTAAAGATAAAGAGTGCATTCTTATATGACTGCTGAGGAGCTTACTCCCAAGTAACTCGGTATAGCATTGAAGCCTTAATCTATTATCATTTATGAGATTCTTTTTTAATATAAAAATTATCAAGCATGATATGTGTAATGCAGCCTCCCTCAACCTGGTGCTCTTTAGATGTTTGCTGCTACAGCTCCCTTTTCCTCTGACCATTGGCCATGCTGCCTGCAGCTGATGAGAGTTGTAGTGCAAAACATCTGGAAGCCACCATGTTTGGCTTATTGCATCCCTCCAGATGTTTTCTTGTTCTTGTCAATACTTAGCATGAACATACACACACATATGTACCGGTACACACACAGGTGCAAAGAAATATGGAGCTCTCCCTTGATAGACGGTGCTGAATACATGATAAATAAATAAAATTAACTGCATTGTTGCGAACACATAGCACCACACCAATGTAATTATTTGTTTCTGGATGTTTATAGTGAACAGCTGCACATCAGCAGCTTACCGCTCAGGTCACATCCTCACCTTACATTTAAGCCAATGTTATACTACTTTAATAGTCATATCTATACCCAAAGAATCCTGGGCACTATAGTTCATTAAGGGTGCTGAGAGTTATTAAGAGACACACACCCCTTCCCCTCACAGAGCTACAATTCCCAGAGTTGATTGTGAAACAACTCCAGGAATTGTTGATTGCTTCCTTGTAGTGCAATTTAAAGTGACTTCCTCATGGGACTTTTAACATGTGAACGGACTCTAAAAATGTACTCCAGTAACAGCAACAACAACAATTTTATTGCTTGCTTGCTTGTTTGCTTGCTTGTTTATTTATTATACCCCAGTTATTCTGGGTGGCTCCCAACAGAATACTAAAAACATGATAAAACATCAAACATTAAAAACTTCCCTAAACAGGGTTGCCTTCAAATGTCTTATAAAAGTCAGATTGTTGTTTATTTCCTTGACATCTGATGGGAGGGCATTTACAGGGCGGGTTCCCTGTAACCTCACTTCTCACAGTGAGGGAACTAGAAGACCCTCAGAGGAGGACCTCAGGCTGAACGATGGGGGTGGAGACGTTCCTTCAGGCATACTGGGCCAAGGCCGTTTAGGGCTTTAAAGGTCAGCACCAACACTTTGAATTGTGCTTAGAAACGTACTGGGAGCCAAAGAAGGCACTTTTAAAGCACACAGCTTCCCCCAAAGAATCTTGGGAACTATAATTCTTAGCACCATTAACAAATTACAGTTTGCAGGATTCTTTGTGGAAAGTCATGTGCTTTAAATGAGCAGTGTGGATGTGTCCTCTGTACTTCTAGTATGATGGCTTGTTATGCACATATCATGTTCCACGTTAAGTTACTTACTTTCCCTATGAGGAGATCTCAAGAAAAAAGACTGTGAAGGACTTCTGTCTGAGATCCCACAGTGTTTATATTGACTATCCACCAAGAGTGACACTTGTGGTGCCTGCTAGAGGGCAATGTTGTTTTATTCTGCAAAGTCAACCAATTCCAATCCCCCAGTGTAAAAGCATTAACCTCCCAGTCGTGAATCATTACGTGAAAACAAATTTCACTGGCCCTCTAATGCCGCTTACTCCCAGGTAATTGTGTATACAATTGTAACCTACATTTCTGCTCTTCTTAGGGTCTGCGAGACAAGAAGAAATGCACCCCCTCCGTGCACATTTTCCCAGCATATTTGCAACCTTTCACATAAATTTCAAGATTTGATAACACACAAAGCAAATGCAGAAACAAAATTTCTTTCAGATAGATGGGAGATAGATGCCCTAGGCTCAAGTTTTTGAAATAAAAACTAAAGTTTTTGGCCAGTGCAAACCTGGGAAGCCTTTAAGCAAACAATAAAGAGCCTGGCAAATCTATGCCATTTGCCACATCACAACTTCTTCTTGTCAGCATCCCAAGATATAAATGATAACAGACAAATGATAGCATCCTGTCAAGGATCATGATGCCTCTCATAATACAGTGGTACCTCGGGTTACATACGCTTCAGGTTACAGACTCCGCTAACCCAGAAATAGTACCTCGGGTTAAGAACTTTGCTTCAGAATGAGAGCAGAAATTGTGCTCCGGCGGCGCAGCAGCAGCAGGAGGCCCCATTAGCTAAGGTGGTGCTTCAGGTTAAGAACAGTTTCAGGTTAAGAATGGACCTCCGGAATGAATTAAGTATTTAACCCGAGGTACCACTGTAAACTATGGCACCTCTATTATGGTCATACATCTCTAAACTGAAAAATGCTGTTGAAGTATGCTAGCAATGTGCTGTTTTTGTTTCTGTGTAATGCAGCTGGTCTGAACATTTAGCAAAGCCAATGGGAGGCCTTTGTCAAGCCTAACTGCTGATGCACAGGAGGAGAAGCAACTAGTCCCCACTCAGCTATACTTTCCTCCCAAATATGTCCCCTGCAAGACTGTTAGACTTGAAAACAGCATCTCATTGGAGCCAGTTGGAAGCCCAAATAGGAACCTCTCATGAGGTGCATGTGGCCTGCAGGTCAGAGGTCCCCCAGACTGCATTTAAAGTCTAATTTCCTCCCCTAGCTCTATTTAAGATAGTAGTGTTGGACAGCTAGATAACAGAGAGGGAAGGCTTGGGGTTTCTAGCCTGTGATATGCATGTGATGCTCTTGCTGCTGCCTAGATCACATGCCATCTTCCTTTGGAGCCAAAACCTCAGGGGAACATTGTGTTGAAATGAAAAAGAGGTGTGGCTAGCATGAGAATTCCTTTTTAGCATCTTTCAACAGAGTTGGTGCAAGAATATTTCCAGGTGGACTGTGCCCTAAGTTAGCCAAGGCCTTTGACTTGATATTGATTCTTTGTAGCCTACCTAAACTCTTCATTTCTCAAAAGGCTTTCCAGAAGGACTGATACCACTTGATGAATTAATCCTGAAACTGGTCCCTGTTTCCAACCTCTTCCTCCTTGTTGCTCTGTTGTTAACACTGAGCAAGGGCTGGCTTGAAATGACATCCTTACGGGCTTACGTGCACTTGCAGCCAGACCTCTGAAAGTTTACCACTCTAGATGAGTGCTGAGCTATATGGCCTTGCTCCCTCCAGGAGAAGATATAAAACAAATGTCACATCTTATTTAGCCTTTTGATTGCCTTTTCTACCGTTCTTTTTCATGTTGTGGTTCTCACAGCATTTATCCCAGAGAATTACTTCCATTGACAGGCAGTGACACAGGGTGAAGAGCAGTGACCTGATATGTTCAAGGTCGCACAGCCAAGCAGTAACTTATTTAATCACCCTGCAGCTCACCTTCTCATTCTCTTTTTTCCAGATATTGACAATACCATGACTTGTTTGCCTGAGAAGATGCCTCTTCAGATGATATCGACCATTAACAATTCTTCACTGATCCAGCCAGGATTTTCACTGCTGAACTTTGATGGCCGTGTTTTCTTGTTTGGACAGAAAGGCTGGCCAAAGAGGTCCTGTCCGACTGGAGTTTTCCTTCTTGATTTCAAAAAGGAAGAGCTGAAACTGAAGCCGGCATACTTCTCTAAGGATTCTTGCTACCTTCCCCCTCTGCGGTACCCTGCCATCTGCACTCCCAAAGGCAGTATGGTCCAGTCTGAGAAGTGTCCATACTTCATCCATGGAGGGAAAACACCCAACAATGAACTTTCTGATAAGCTGTACATCATGAGCCTAATCAGCAAGAATAGCAAGAAATTCACATTTAGGTGTACTGAGAAAGAATTAGCTGGGGAGGTCCCGGAAGCCAGATATGGTCATACCATTAATGTGGTTCATAGTCAAGGTAAAAGTATAATTGTTATAGTTGGGGGGAGATCATACAAGGCCCTCGGAGAGAGGACAACTGAAAACTGGAACAGTGTGGTTGACTGTATGCCATACATATTTCTGGTTGATCCTGAATTTGGATGTTGCACCTCACATGCTTTCAAAGAGCTTATGGGGGGATTCTCCTTTCATCTCTCCCTTGCTAGAAATGACACCATCTATATCATAGGAGGCCATTCCATTGAAAGTAATACGAGACCCCCAAATCTCTATAGAATAAAAGTTGACCTTCCCTTAGGAAGCCCAGCTGTGAACTGTAGTGTTTTGTCTGGTGGGATCTCAGTATCAAGTGCCATCATGACCCAGACTGGAGACCAGGAATTTGTCATTGTTGGGGGCTACCACTCTGATAACCAGAAGAGGATGGTTTGTAATACAATCAAGCTAGAAGATAACAAGATAGAGATAGTGGAAAGAGAGGCACCAGAATGGACCCCAGATATCAAACACTGCAAGATATGGTTTGGGAGTGATATGGGAAATGGAGCCATACTGTTTGGTATACCTGGAGACAACAGGCAGCTAATTTCAGATGCTAACTACTTTTACTTGTTGAGATGCAAAGAAGAAAGTGATCAGGACCCAGAACAGATGGCACAAGTGTGCAGTCAGAGTTCTACAGAAGATGCAGGAGAGTCTACGCCTTTTGAAGATTCAGAGGAGTTCACTTTCAGCTTTGACATTGACACCTATAATGAAGATGATGAAGAAGATGAGTCAGAAACAGGCTATTGGATCACCTGCTCTTCAGGCTGTGATATTGATATCAACACTTGGGTGCCCTTGTACTCAACAGAGCTCAACAAGCCAGCAATGATCTTCTGTTCAAATGGAGATGGTCACTGGGTCCACGCTCAGTGCATGGACTTATCTGAAGACATGCTTATTCACCTTTCACAGGTAAACACCAAGTATTTCTGCCCTGAGCATACCAGTTTGGCCAGGGGACTGCAGACTCCCAAGGAGACTCCTCCAGTAGAAAAGCCACCCATGAAAGCATTGCACAGGAAAAAACCCATGACAATATTCACTCCTGCAAAAAAGTCCTTTATCCGGAAGCTATTTCAATAGTCTAACAGTAATGAATGGCATTTTGGTATGAAAAACTCTGAGATCCCAGTTCAGTGACCAGTAACAAATCAAAATAGTTTTAAGATTTCATAGTGATGCTTTGGTTTCATTTTTTTTGTTTTGTTTGTAATTATTTGGATTTATTTCAGTTTAATATGATGATCACAGTACTTGAGACTTGTAAAAGACTCCACAATTCCCTGTATAGTTCCATATTTGAGACGAATATTCTTCTTGGCTTGGCTTCTTGGCTTCTTATTCTGTGGATAAAATGTTTTAGAGATGGTAGGCTAAGTGTTTTTCTTGGCTTTTACCAAGGGTGAAGGTTGTGATTGTTTTTAGCCGTCAGGGTACTCCCAGCTGGTTGCCCAGGAAAGTATCAATACAAGGAAAAGTTTCTTACAGTCCTTGTTTTATTTCAGACTATAGAACCCAGCCCACTACCCAACTCTTGGATAGTGGCATCGTCCCGAGTAAATCTCCACCCCATTTCTCTCCCACTTCCTCATTTGTCATCATCATCATCTCCTCTACGGATGCCGCTAAATGCCCTTTGTCTTTGAGCTCTTTGCTCTCCTACTTTTAAGGCTCTCTGGGTTCCAGGAGATGGTGGGTCTGGAATGCTTTCTAGTGACAACCTGTCAGCCAGCTGCTGCTCTGGCTCTTCCTGCTCATCCTCTCCCATTATTTCCCACCTTTTCCCCTCATCTGCCTCTGAGCTGTGACCTCCTCTGCTCAGCCCCTGACATCAGCTCTATACCATTGTTGTAATTATAGCTTCTGTATTTTTTAAGTTCTAAGATTTTAAAATAAAATAAAAAGGAAAGACAAATGCTGCTCCATTTTATAGCATCATTAGAAATGCATTTTACCGGATCAAAATGGTTTTGCTTAAATTCAGCAAAGCAATGATTGTATTAATATAATGTGTGGTATGACCAATAATGCTATCTCTTCTGAGATTCTAGCCACATTCACACTATACAGTTGAAGCACTATGATACCACTTTAAATAGTAATGGCTGCACTCTCCCGGGGGTGAAAACTACACACACTCAAAACCAAACCACATGGAGAAAATGAGAGGACAGACGAACTCATGAGAAGAACTCCAGTTTATTCAGGGGACAAAAGCCTGTGGTGACATTTAGAATCACCATACCTTGACTTTTTCTCAAAGGTAGCTGAGCAAAGGTACAGATGACCTGGCTCCAGGTACAGCATAAAATAAGAATATCTCCACTGAGTCAGACCATTGGCCCATCTGCCATCTAGCATAGGATTATCTCATTGACTGGTGGTGGCTCTTCTGGTTTTCAGCTGGATTCTTGGCAGCCATTTTGTGCTGGCACCCATGGCATTTTATCGATATATGAATACCAGCACCTTGCTTTCTTACCCAAAAAAGCACTGCCCAGAGCTAGAGGTGATTTGCATAAGGTCTTGTTCTGTATGCATATATATTACTATGCAGAAGAGTTTTAAAGCTTAACCAGAAAATTCAAAAAAGTTATCTAGTCAGCTTTCATATAAAACAATCAGTAAACCTGATTCAATCAGCAGTGAATTTACATGGCATTAAACAAGACATAATGGTGCAGAAATCTTCCTTTTATTTTTTTTCAGCACAGAATAATATGTTTGAGTGAAAGATGCCACACATTAGATTTATTTGTAATTAAGTGGAACCATACATACAAATTTGTGCATAGAATGCTTTATTTCCAAAAATGCAAAATTGCTTTAATTTTGTATGAGGAAATGCTGTGATTACTTACAATCTTTGTAAATTAGAAATGTGGAGATTATTCAATGTCTTGTGGTGACATGTATTTTGGAAGTTGGCACTTCATTTTTATTGAATTTGTATAAAAAAAATTGGCAAGAATATCCTATGGTTTTTGCAAGAACAATAAATGCATTAAATTAAAAAAAAGAATAATGTGCTTGAGAACCAGTACCATCATGCTTAGGATTTAACAGGTTTGATAACCGACACGAACATGGATAGGACTGAACATGCTATTAAGCATCCAAAAATGAATGCTTTAGATCCTATACATGTTTACTCTGAAATCCCATCGCATTCAGTGGGAGCTTAGGTAAAGGTAAAGGGACCCCTGACCATTAGGTCCAGTCGTGACCGACTCTGGGGTTGCAGCGCTCATCTCGCTTTATTGGCTGAGGGAGCTGGCGTACAGCTTCTGGGTCATGTGGCCAGCATGACCAAGCCACTTCTGACGAACCAGAGCAGCACACGGAAACACCATTTACCTTCCCGCCAGAGTGGTACCTATTTATCTCCTTGCACTTTGACGTGCTTTCAAACTGCTAGGTTGGCAGGAGCAGGGACCGAGCAACAGGAGCTCACCCCATCACGGGGATTCGAACCGCCGACCTTCTGATCGACAAGTCCTAGGTTCTGTGGTTTAACCCACAGTGCCACCTGCGCCCCTTCAGTGGGGGCTTAAAAGGTAAAAGTAAAGGTAAAGGTACCCCTGCCAGTAAGGGCCAGTCATGTCCAACTCTAGGGTTGCGCGCCCATCTCACTTAAGAGGCCGGGGGCCAGTGCTGTCCGGAGACACTTCCGGGTCACGTGGCCAGTATGACGAAGCTGCTCTGGCGAGCCTGCACCAGTGCATTACACGGAAACGCCGTTTACCTTCCCGCTATAAAGCGGTACCTATTTATCTACTTGCACTTAAGGGTGCTTTCGAACTGCTTGGTGGGCAGGAGCTGGGACCGAAAGATGGGAGCTCACCCCGCCGCGGGGATTCAAACCGCTGACCATGCGATCGGCAAGTCCTAGGCACTGAAGTTTTACCCACAGCGCCACCCGCGTCCCCCCTCAGTGGGGGCTTACTTGCTGCTTAATGTGTTTAGGATTGTAGTCACTGATACATGTGCATGGCTTGATATCAAAAGCACTGCTGATTACTCAAGGCTGCCTGAGCTGATCCAAAACTCCCTCAGGGAACTCACTTCCATGTAGGAGTTTACATGGAACTTGCAAGTAGTTTCTTTTTTATGTGTTTTTAATGTTTTCAGATATTTCAAATACATTTTTAATTTTTTAAAAATTGAATGGTTTTAGCACTTGGCCCTGGGCTCTTTTTGGAGGAAGGGCTGGATAAATATTTAGTTAATGAATGAATGACTAAATAATAGAGTGCATGCAGCTTTCTACAGGAATGGCAAAAGAGTTAGTTTGCTAGAGCTGATAGAGTGTTAGAATTTAGCAGGGATGCCTTTGCTTATCTCCCCACTCAGGTATGAAGCTCACTTGTTATTTCTCCATTTCATGTACCTCACAGGATTGTTGAGAGAACAAAATGGCACTATTCTTTTTGATGCACAACAATACTACAATTTTAAAGGCACACAGCATAGAAGCAAGGAAAAGGAGTCACAACCTTTTTTAAAAAAATAATAATCTTAGAATATTGAAGACAAAGCTTCAATTTTCCTAAGAAAGGTTCTGATTCAAACCTGACACAAAGCTGGTGGCCTCCAAAACACTCCAAGCCAAACCAGGCCAATTTCGGATCAACAAATTAAGATTCAATTTTCCTCCCCACTACTGAAAACACTGAGTGATATCCAACTAAGTCATTATCAGAATAGACCCAACAATTGTAATCAGCAGGCCTAACTTTGTCCACTGAGTTCAATGGACCTACTCTGAGAATTATGTAATTAGGCAGCACCTCTTGGACTGTGGCTTGCTGTGGTTTGAATTGTGTGGGGGTTCATGTGGGACCAGGATGGATGTTATTGCTCTGAAGCAGGTGCTAGTAGTGCCATTGCTTCCTTTCCATTCTGTTAATGTTGTCTAACGTAATCCATTCTGGAAACCTGTTAAGCTTTGTGATAGGAATTTTGAGGTCTTAGATATATGGTAATTTTCATAAGTGTACCAGCCAAGCATGTACATAGATCAGCACAGGAAGACCAACCTGGAACCATTTTGATTCCTAAACTGAGCAAATGTTTTCTCTGCAAGGTCAAAGTGGGAAACCTCCCCCATTGTCTCTTTCCTCACAAATCCCTCACAAATTAAGGGCACATTTAAGATATGAATAGGGTGTGAGCCTGTAAACTGGCCCAGGAACTAAGTATTTATCATTACAAAAGACTGGCCAGGCTTCCAAGGCAATCCAATCAAGAAACCTGCCAGACAGGAGATAAACAATGACAGGAGAAAAACAATATTCAAATTTCTGTTTTAGACCGCCTTTTATGTGATGTAGGTGTGAAGTATCTGGAGGGTGGTCTTGGGCTACACCCCTTCTGTGATATATGTATGATGTTTCTGGAGGTAGTCTTGATCTACAAGGTGGCAATTTCAAAAGTCTATATAAGGCCTTGTGTGCCATTGTTCTGGGTTCCTTCTCCTTTCCTGCAGGTGAGGGGAGCACCCTGTTGCAACAGATCAATAAAGATCAAGCTTACTAGCTGCTTTGCTTCTCAATATTCTCTGGTTGGCCTCTGTTATTTTCTTCTACCAATAGGGAACCTACGTAAGGACTCTATATTGGCTCTTGGATACCCCATAAGGGAAAAGGGCAATTTTTGTTTACAACAGCTTAAAAGTTCAGCAATCAAGGCATCAGCTTCTGAAAACATTCAAAAACCAGAGCATTTACTTCCGGGTTTTCAGTGTTCGGGAGTCATAGCATTCAAAAATGGAGCCGTTCGGGAACCAAGGTTTGACTGTATTCCTTATCTCTCGCACCCTGCTGATTACAGTGTCAGGAGGACTATGGGAGAACTGGGGGTAATGGGTTTCTTGTTCTGCTCACACAGCCAACTTATGCTTGTGCAACAGAACTTCCCCCATATCTCCTCTCAGTCTCCTATGTACCCCAACGAGTGTTCCAAGGGGTTCAGAGACAGACAGACACACTGAACAGATTTTGGGAAGGAGGAGATGAAGTGGAAGTCCAGCTGTGTGAGTGGAACTCTGCTTGTGCAGCATTGTCTGAAACCCTAACTCCTTTTTGCCCCCTCTCCCAATAAGAAAATAAGAAGTGTCTGCTGGATCAGGCCAATGGCACATTTATTCAACAGCATTCTGCCTTCGAGAACCAGGGCAGAGCATCTCAAATACAATTTCGCAGTAAACCATAAGAAAGGGACACGTTAAATATTTCTCAAAGACTTTATTTATAAGAACAATTTTAACAATAACATAAAATGAACAGAAGAAGAAATAATATTGCTTGATATAACCTTTGAAAACATTTTATTGGAAAATATGACACTGGTGGCCTCCTCAGCTCTCTGGTTCCACTGCAAAGCAAAGAGCTTCTGCTAAGTCTCATGATGTTATCATCTCAAGATGTTTCTTAACTCTTATAACCCCAAGATTAGGATACAAGTCATTGCTTTTATTTTTTAGTATATGTGCTGCCGAAGCGAGCACACAAGTCATTGCTTTTAAAAGCTGAGACAATGAGAATCACAGAATAAGCTAATAGATCATGTGTGTAGCCAGGATTTTTGTTGGGCGGGGGCAGGACCTCTGTTTGCTATGTATTTTTGTTGATTTTTTATTGATTTAGCGATTGGCAGCTGCCCCTCCATGCCCTCTGCCTTAGCTACGCCCCTGTAATGGTTTCTTAACAAAATAAAATAGTGCTCCGATAAAGAAATACCTTAAAGTTGCAGGGCATATGATTACAAGGACATCCATCCCACTTTGGCATGTGTTCTTGTTTTGATTTACTGAAGTAACAGAAAGTGGTTCCCTGTTTCTAGATTTTTGGATTTTACAGCCAGTGTTTGACTGCTGAATTGCAGTATGCTCTCTAAATCCTTAGAAAATGACAATGAAATAAATTGGGCATCCACATTTGCTTTAATTTTGGAATGATCATTAATGACACAGTTTAGGACACATGGCCGAGTCCTGAGTTTAGAGCATTTGTAACTGGCTACCTCAAAATCAAGCACAAATCCTTTTCGTCTGAAGCAATAAGGTAAGCATAGAATATGGCGAAACAAGAGAAAGCAATGTCTGTTGGTAAACTGCCCAGCATGTAAGGTCCCAGCCACTGGCCTCCTGAACCAAACCCCAGTTAAATCAAAGTGGCATTGGTAGGATCCAGACAGCTAAATTAACACAATGAATTAATTGTTAGCTGAACTCCAAGTTTCTTGGTTGGGGTTCAGCCTGCCTGTTAAAACACCTTGCACAAGTCTTTCGACAACAAAACTACAGAAAATAATTGCCAAGAGCTGAGTTTCAATACAATTTAGCAAGAACGATTTAAAGAGGGGGGGGGACAGCTTCCCAACCAACAGAATGAGCATCTGAGGTATTTATATCAATTTAGAGTAGAAAGGAAATGTAATTTTGAAGAAGAGAAAGAATGTAAGTGCTTCCACTTATTTAAAGCTGCTTCAAAGCCCCCAAAAGCTTCACAATAAACCATTTGCCTAGCCGTGGGCCAACACTGCACATCTCTTGGCAAATAACAAAAATCACTCTCATTCAGATGCAAGGCTGTGCAGTTTGTCCTATTGTTTTTCTCTCTACACTTCACTAAAGGAATCAGTTGCTGGAGACTTCCTTTTGTCTAAATGAGTTCAAAGCCTCTCAACCAAACAGACACCTTTATTTAAATAATGCAGCAACAGAGACAAAGAGAACACAAGACTAATTTCAAGTTTGTACAGGAGAAAGACAACAAAACAAAACCAGCCTCAACTTTCCCCGATAGCGTGCGCCGAGGAAATCAGATGTCAACCCCCTCCCCTAAGTGTCTGGGGGATTTAATAGTGTAACTTCCAGACTAATATCTCAAATGAGACTCTTTGCAACAACCCACACGACTAAGGAATCATACAAAAAAGCAGGGTAAAATAAGGATAGAATTTTTGTGTGTGTGTGTGCGTGTTTTTAAGAGTAAAGGACCCCTAGATGGTTAAGCCCAGCCAAAGGCGACTATGGTGTGCGCAGCTCATCTCACTTCAGGCCAAGGGAGCCGGTGTTTGTCTACAGACAGTTTTCCAGGTCATGTGGCTAGCATGACTAAATTGTTACTGGTGCACAGAGTGCACAGTGTGATGAGTGCTAGAGCGCACTGAAATGCCATTTACGTTCCCACCGCAGCGGTACATATTTATCTACTTGCACTGCTATGCTTTTCAACTGCTAGATTGGCAGAAGCTGGGAAAGAGCAACAGGAGCTAAATTCAGAATACTTGAATATCTCTAAGGCATGTATAGATTGAGTTGAGTCATGTACAGCTTTGTTCAAAAGAAGAAATCCTAACTCAGACTTTTTAGAATCAGTAGAGAAAATATTAAGTATGAGGTGGGCAGAGCCCAGCACCCTAATTTGCCCCCTGCAAGTCCCTGGTCATCTGATGAGCCCAAAGAAGGTAATAGTCCCTCTGGTATTTGGAGCTGCATGGATCAGCTGTGTGCCTGCCCTTATGTGTGTATGTGTAGGAGAGAGAATGTGTGAGAGAATATCGGGTAGCTTTTTGCCACGTGCAACACTGGCATGTAGGCAAAAACAAAACAAAAAAGCCCCCAAGCCCCCTCCTGCTGAAGTTTACATGTACCAGGTACTGCCAACGCATTGCAAAAGATGACAGAAATATATTGAAGCAGATTTGGCATGCAGATTACAAACTCTGCAATGTCAGGTTCCAGATAAAGTAGGAAGCAAGCAGCAGCATGAATAGTTCAGAACTTCAGAGTTGTGCCAAAGGAAAGGTGCAGATTTTACTGAGCCTTCTGGACTTGTCTGTAAATAAAATTTTCACAGTGGGCAGTAAGATCCCTTTAAGCATCAATTGGGTTTATTTATAATCAATCGAATTTATTAAGAGCCATCTACAGATGGTCCTGAAAGCAGACTCTTAGTGCATTGTGAGAGTCTCAGCAATGGGATGCTTGGGGAATTTTATTTTTTGCAAAACTCTTGAACCTCACCTTCCAGACTACTGTTGGACCCAAATGCAGTTGTTGTTGTTGTTGTTGTTGTTTTTGAAGTTTGCACCTCTTCAATTTTGCAATATAGCTCTCAGCTCCAAAATTGTACCCAAAGCATAGAAAGATGCATATTTTCAAACAAATACATACTGCAAGAGAAATTACATATATAAGAATAACATTTGCTTATTACCAAAAACAATTTGCAATCTGTTAAAAAGCTAAAATATGTTAAGTAAAAATACAAAGGAAAACATTTCAGGGTTGTTTTTTTAAAAAAAATCGTAACCCTTAAGCAAACATTTTTAAAAGAAACATAAGATTAGTTCAGAAAACAGTAAAAGATAAAATCACTGCTATTGTATCAATAAAATTACTTGTCACAAAACTTGCTGGCAAAATATAAAAGAGACTGTCATAAAAAGCATATGCTGTAGTTATCTGAACAGCCTGGATAGGCATTATCCCAGTGTGCAAACAATTTTATAAATACTGTACTGATGCTAATAGATGAGCAGCATTGCAGATGTGTAAATTAAACTAATCACAATCCAATAAGGTATTTAAAACAAAAGCTTACATTTAAAGCATGCTGAAACCATTAACAATAAATTCACTGGGACTTCTTGCAAACCTATAGAAGATGGTCGTTTATTTAGTAAGTGGTGTTAAGAACAGAAAGATGGGTGTGCCTACCAATAACCTGCAACCCATTGTCTCCTTCTTGCCCTCTTCCCATGATCTCACGTAAGTCTGTGTGCATGCTGTGACATCATCACAATTCAAGTTTTTCCATCCTGCTCCAGTTCATTGGTCTTTGCTTGTAGAGTCAAGGAAACTTGAAATGTGATGATTTCAAGCTTTCAGTTTCTGGTGTTGTTCTTACAAGGACATAAACATGACTGATTTTTTTCTGGATTGAAGCCTATAAGTTTTTATTTTATCCTATATTGGCACAGCCTCACATCTAAGTATTAGCAACATTTAATGAACAATAAGGGCCAAATCCCTTCATGTTGCTATTAGAAACCAGAGGCCACTGGCCACCAATAAAGAAAACTCAAATTTTTAAATGAAATATTTATATTTTATCTATTAAATGAAGGTGTATTCTACCCTTAAGATGGATTCCCATGGTGAATAAAATATAGCTATAAAATGGGTTCCCAGGGAGGATAAACTATAGCTATGAAAACAAGCATTCTATTATCTCTCTGCATTATAATCTTCATTTGATGTCTCCACAAACTTTTCTAAACTTCCAAAACTTTGGCAAAAGTTACTACATGATAGAAAGAAATCAGAATAAGATTCCTAAAACCTTTCAACTTTCCTCTTACAAACTGGTCAGTAATTCACACCAGTCTACTAACACGCCTTATCATATTCTGGAATATGTTACCCAGGACAGCCCACCATAAAATGCCGTCAAAGGCAGGACTCTCTACCACTCATTGTAAACAGCAATGCTATTTCCAAGTCTGCCTGCACTAAAGGCAGTTCAGCTCCAGGACCAATGCAATTTTACCCTCTGCTTAGAATTCCATGGAATCAGTAATTTCTAATGAGTCTTCCAGTGTCATGAAATCTCCCATACTCTGCTCTGGATTTAATGTGAACCCCTGGCTTTTCAACATATTATGAGCATTCATGAACTTCTGCAAATGTTTTGAGGTGTACAGCCAATGGTGCTTCAAGACATCCTCCATTTCATAGCATTTTGATTGCCTGGCGTTCATTTTTCGAAAGCGCCTGAATAGCTTGTTCCCAGATTCATTGCCCTCACTTGCCCAAGCACCAATGGAGCCATCTCTTTCAATAATTTCAGGAACATGAGCAAGTGTTTTATGAAAGTAATTTGTGATCCTTCCCTCATATCTGTAACTGAATTTTGTGGACAGCAACTCTGCGAAACGTTGAGAATGGAAGCTGTACTGGCAAACAAGTTCTGGGCATTCCTTGGTGGGACATGAGGACCGCCATACTGGCTTCATCTTAAGGTAAAGGTCCATGAGTTCTCTAAGGGCTTCCTGTCTCTCATCACACTTTATTAATTCACAAACTGCTTCCACAGTCTCTTTGGTCATGAGTTTTCTTGCAAAATTTCCATTCATCCTTGTCATGGGCTTTAAGTTCATTTTCTTTCTCAGGAGCTTATCAAGAGTTGATTGCCACCTCTTTCTCTCTTCTTTGGATGCGTCAGGATTTTTGTATACTTCGCCAATCTCAAACTGGAATATTTTGTAAAACTCGGCTGCATTGCCAATGTCACAGTGCAATGCATCTATCGAAGGAACAGTCTCAATAAAAGGCTTGGCAGAAACACCCTTCACTCTGTCACGTAGTTCTTCAACAGTCTCGTGGAAAGGGTTTGACCTCCACACCTCATAGCGCTCTAGGTTTTCAGTATGACTTCTAGTTATGGAATGGAGGATCAAGTTCTGAGATGCTTCCTGGCGTGTTGTATCACAAAGTGTGCAAATGTAAGTCGAGCCAGAGGCTTCAAGGCCCTCTACTTCACGGACAAGCTTTTCATCATACCCAGTGCCCCGAAAGACAAATTTGAACATTCTGGGGATCCCAGCCATATCAAGTATCAATACACTGTTTTTCATGGCCTCTCTTTCTGCCACAAGAGGGCTCAGTATGGCTGTGAGTGTCTCATGATCTGATTCGTCAGCCAGCATGAGGCACAATGGTTTGCAACACAGTTCTGAATTGGGCTTGCTTTCTTCAAAGATAGTGGAGCTTCCCTTGTCATGAGCTACTGTGATGCTCATGAGTGTGAAAGAGAACCGAACTGCTTTCTCAGGGACCGGTGGGCCACAGCCATGCTTTTCACTGACATCTCCCATTCCATCACAGGACTCTTTAATCACCACGGTGAAAGGGCCTTTCAAATAGTCATCCAAGTCCTTAGTTTTCAGCCCTTCCATGATGTCTTCTTCCATATCCATCAGGGCAGAAACCAAAGCTGCATCATATCGAAATCTCTTGGCAATTGTGTCCACTGGGTAGTCGTCAACCAAACACTGTATGCCTGACAGCCCATCAATAATGCCTACTTCTGTGTTACTGGAGACATTTTTCAAGGGTGGCTTCCACTCAAATGGATGGTAACCTGGGAGGAGAGACTTTTCAGCAGTTCGGAGGGCATGCAATGGCTGAAATATCTGCCTTCCTGTTATTGCTTTTACAGTTCTGTACATTTTATGGTATTGGCTACAGCTGAGAAAAGTGTTGACCCGAATTGCCAAGCAAACAGCTGGGTGAAGGCCTGTTCCCTTTCCTTGCATCATAGCTTCCAACTCATCAGCTTGTCTATGTTCATTTCTCGCTCTCAGAGCCAGTAGGAACAAAGTTAGACACACAGACTTTACATCACCCCCTTCTTCTTTCTCAGCAAAAGCTTTCACTTGAAGCTTGAGTTCTCTTAAGCGGTGCTTTTGTGCCCTCCGGGTCAATGAAAGTAAGTGTTGTCTTGGCCGGCCACCTTTGTTTACATACACATAGCCCTCTTTGTCTTCTACCTCTTTGTGGATGGAAAGATGGTGGCAGTATTTTCCCAGGAGGACCTCCTCATGACACCCTTTTACTGGACATCTCACAGCCAAACTGTTGAGGATACTCAAGAAGGATTTAACAGGACTCACCAGATCTGTCGGAAAGCAAGGATAGCGACAGGCTGGGCAATAACTTCCCATCACTTTGAGGCATTTAAGGATGCAGACTCTGCAGAATAAGTGCCGACATGTCGTTTCTACTGGATCAGCCAAGATATGCTCACAGATCTGGCAAGAGATCGATTTTACAAAGTCCACAGGATAATCTACAGCAAGGATCTTGGTACTGAGGTGTATCTTGTTGCAGTTGGCAATCTTTTTCATTAAAGCCTTGTGGTTCACTCGTTTCGTATTCCTTACGCGCCTTATTTTTCTAGCACGCCCAGCTGCGTTCCTGAGCTTTTTGCTCATCTGTGGATTCAGGGCTTGCTTCTTTCTTTTGACCCCACGGAAGGCAGTGCCACACACCTCACAGCTTGGGGAATGGGGATGCCATTCCATGGTGCCATTCCTTGGGAAATACTCTTCACATGGAGAATTGCTGAATTTCCTTTGAACAACATTCCAGCAGTTGTGGCAAAAATTAGTAGGATGGATTGTGTCAATGTCACCTCTCACGTCTATCTTGAAAACCTTAGCAAGGAGATCTGGCCAGGATGTGGCCCTTTTCTCCTTCTTTCTTAGAAGGGCTTGCATCTCATCATCCACTGGCCCATGAACTGGGTGGCTTCGCTTGTAAGGGTCAGTCTTAAATGAGCCTCCACAGATGCGACAGAGGTGCTGCAGTTTGGTTTGGTGAGTTTCAATCTCCCTTTGGTTCACAGGAAAGGCATTTTTATCTCTTGGCTGCACAGTGCTGTTGACTTCCGTGACTGTTTCAGAAGGTTCTTGTGACACGGAAGTAATCACATCAGCCTGCTCCTCGGTGACATTGTCCAGAGAGGCTGCCTCTTTCCCTTTATCACTGTGAGCCAGGTGACCGTCTTCCAGAAGCGGTTTGCTAAGTGATCTCACTTTGAACAGCTTGAATTTCCATTCAGAAAACTTCATAGAGGGCGGCTGGAGCTGCTCCGACACAAAGCACAAGTTCATGCTTGGTGGTGGCAGCATCTCCATGCTGGGAGATGTTGACTTCCTATGATGAGGGAAAGAGAAAGAGAAAAAGAAGAGGGTTAGGAATTCCAGTGCACCAAAGTGAATGCTATGATGAAAAACAAATGGGGGGGGGGAGAATGCTAATATATTCCATATTCCTAAAAAGGCCAATGCACATTATTTGATTGCTAACAAAATGCCAATGAAATATTTAATTTACTTATAAAGAAGCCCAGGGAAGGAAACAGAAAAATGTTTGTACACAACAATTCAGTCTAAAAAACAAATAAAAACAACTTAAAACTTAAACAACTTAAAACGTAAACAACTTAAAACATCCAACAACATTTAAAAGCAATTACATACCCTCACAGTTATGAATGCCATACCAATTCAGTTGTGACCATGTACATAGACTGGTAACCAAGTCTTGAATACTGTATGTATATTCAGAAGTATAGTCCAATGTGCTAAATGGGGCTTGTTATTATGAGCCTGTGCATAGGATTGAAGCCACTCAGCACACTCCTATGCACATTTTCTCAGGAGTTACGTCTTGCTGTGTTTAACATGTGCATCCTCATGCAACTCTGCCCAGGGCTGCAGCCTGAATGCTTCAGAATTTGGTCCTACTTCAGAGATTCTCACATACACCAGTAGCCTGCACCCAGGGTGCATCCAGTAAACAGATCACAAATATTAAAAGTTTCCATCATTATTTGAAAGAAAGGAAAGGATTTCACTGGATTCGGTCCCCTGCCCACATGCTCAACTTAAAAATGCATGGAAATTGTACTTACAACTCTACACTAGTAATGCTCTTATGAGCAACATGCTTTATTTTAAACCTATTGGATTTGGGAAAAGGCTCCTTCAGACAGTACATCTGTTTTCCATGTAGAGAAGTTACAACCTTTGATTAGCGTTGTGCATTCTGTCTATATTCAATGAAGAGAAAGCCACCAGCAGCTCTGGGGACTATGTGCTGCCGATCCTGTGTCTACAAAGAGTTGCCAGATTGAAGGGGAAATGTTGTGGCACCTTAGAGACTAACTTGAACTTTTATAGCTGCCAGACTACTTCATCAAGGTATGTAGTCTGCATATGGATACACCAGAGAATATCCCAATTTAGCAGGATGTACGTTAGAAGACCAGCTTCTTTGTTAAAAACAAAAAGAAAACCAGAGTGACAGAATGCAAAGGAGACAGCTGTGCAGAAGCAGAAAATTTTGGCAAGTACAAGTTTGTCATGTACATACAAGGGAAGCTGAATCTGCTGCAATTCACACTTCTGCACAACTATTAAAGGAACGGGGGCAGGTTCTTTGCCCTGTTGGGCCGAATAGTCTAATATATAGACCCATATAACCCAGATTATGTTGTGTCCCACAGAGTGCTGTCCTAGAGGTGTGTAGAGTTGCCAGCTTTCAAACTGGCCCCTCTAAAATTACTTTTTGATTCATAGCTATTAGCAGGTGACATCGACTCTGTCGGCCTGAAAACAGCATGTGGTGTGACAACCAGAATTACATTTATTAGCCAAACACAAACTACATGCATGGACTACTCTGTGTGCTCAATGTGGGCATATTTTGCCTCTCTCCACAGATTTGTTCCTGCAGGCCTGTGTGCCCAAGGAGATATCAACATATAATAATAGTTGGAGGGCAGGACCAGTAGGCGTTATCCTAACCCCTGTCCCTGAGATATTGTACTTAGTCTCAGCACCTTAGCAGAGGCCTAACATTTACCTGCTGGTTTCTGCATAAAACATTGCTATTAAATGCACACGTGCAAATCGGCTGGTGATCTTAAGCACAATGTCTTAGAAAAAACAAGTAATAAAGCCCTGCAGTCTATGCCTTTTGTTACAGAAGACAAACAAGCACAATATATTAGGCACTGGAGTGTCCACGTCTTTCCAAGGCAAAACATTCTAAGCATAATGAGTTTGTTAGTCACAGTGTAGAAACTTAAGCCTCTTTTTTCTCTGAATAATCTCACTGCTATTAAGACTATATAATTCAATCCTGTACATACTGCTTACTCATATCAAGCCTCACTGAGTTCAGTGGGATAAGCATGCATAGAGGTACAGCAACAGAGTTCAGAGTAGCTTCCCCCAGTGCTTGTGTATATGCTGACTGCGCCCTTGGGTCACAATCCTCATACCACTTAATCCAAAACCAGTGTGACATAATGGCTAGAGTGCTGGACTGGGACCTCGGAGATCAGGGTTTGAATTTCCGCTCAGTCATGAAGCTCACTGGGTGACCTTGGGCCACTCACCATCTCTCAGCCTAACCTACCTCACAGGGTTGTTGTGAGGATGAAATGGAGAGAAGGAGAACCAGGTACACCACTTTGAGATCCTTGGAAGATGAAGGTGGCATATAAATGTAATAATAATAATACAGTGGTACCCCGGGTTAATAACTTAATTAGTTCTGGAGGTCTGTTCTTAACCTGAAACTGTTCTTAACCTGAAGCACCACTTTAGCTTAATGGGGCCTCCCGCTGCACCGCCAGAACACGAGTTCTGTTCTAATCCTGAAGCAAAGTTCTTAACCTGAGGTAATATTTCTGGGTTAGCGGAGTCTGTAACCTGAAGCGTATGTAACCTGAAGCGTATGTAACCTGAGGTATCACTGTAATAATAATCCAACTCTAGCTGCATTCTGCAAATTATTCAAGCTAGTTTACATGACACTTAGGACTTCTTAGTCTCATTGCTTTCAAGGAATGAGGGGTCCTAACCATTGACCTACTAGTTAAGGTTAATGGGAGCTGAAGTTCAACAACATTGTGGGGAAGGGCTACAGGTTCCCTGATCCACTTTACCAGATGTGCTGTGTGATCCACACAGGGGGGCAGCTGCAAAAAAAAGAGGACAGTGCTCTTACACATTCAACAGCTAAACAGAAGCAGGAACCACAACAGGTGTAGCTTGTCATGCAACCCACACCTGCTGAAAGCCCTGCTTCTATAGAACTATCAAAGGTGCAGGAGACCTGCCCTTTTCCGCTGCCTACCCCCAGCACCGTGGATTCACAATGAAGCTATTTTATAGTCTGCTTCTAACCATGTTGCTTGAACATAACAAGAAATGGTGGGTGGAATTCAGCGTAACGCTAAGGAGACCGCTCCATCAGCACAACTGTTTCTGCTTGCCTGATGGAATGATCTTTCTGTCCTTCCCCTCCACACTGCTATGGGCATTCTCCTGACCCCCTCCCCAAAGGCAAGGGTTTTTGAGGAGCATGCAGGAAAGCCCCATTGTGCCAGCCGGAATCGTTACACTGGCTCCCACTAGGGCTACTATTTGTTTATTTATGAAAATATTTATATACCACTACATCATGAAAATATATCACAATGGTCCACACTATACAAACATAAAACCAGACAGTAAAATCACTAATAGACATTCTTAGCCACAGAGGACCCTGGGGCCTCTAGTGACAATGATGTATCCAGGAGTACCCTCAAATTGTGCACTTGTTCCTTCAGAGGGAATGCATCTCCATTAAGAACAGGTAACTTGTCAATCCCCTGAACATGGGAGGAACCCACCCAAAGATCCTCCATCTTCCCAGGATTCAAACACAGTTTATTGGCCCTCGTCCACCACCACCCAGCATCCAGACACCTATCCAAAGTTTTCACTGCCTCCCCTGATTCAGATGTTACCAGCATCTGGCCAATCATCTGTATCCTTTCAGCTTCAAATCAGTGACACACCTATATTGCAAAATATAGTGCCATATAACCTCTTCCCTTTCACAATATCATTGGAACAAATATTCATCCATCCTCCTTCAGTACTGGAAGATCCCTAGGATTTAGATTTCACAAATAACAGATAAGGCAGTAAACCTGTGGCAGGAAAGTACCTCATAGGACTGTGCTGTTAAGTGTATCCAAGTGTGGGCTTAGAGCTCAGTCCTAAACATGCTTACTCAAAGGTCAGTCCCACTGAATTACATGGGATTTCATGAATTAATAAGATTGTTTAGAATTGCCTTGCAGCTGTTAATAGTCCTGCTAATACAAAGTTATTCCTTACACTTAAGAAACAGGCATGGGGGGGGGGCTCATAGTAAAGAATCGGATTGCAGTGGGTGACATTAAATCAAAGCAGTTCATCACGTCATCTCACCTTGTCTCAACCTTCCACAATGACTCATCCCACATCACACACCTAGGCCTAATGCTTGCTACGGTTATGCAGCTCAGGTGTTACATGAGATTGATTTCATCTCCTGCCTAAGAAAAGTTCAAAACTAAAATGCCAGGAGAAGATTTCCTAATCCCTCTGGCCTCCTCGTCAAATACTTTCTCTAGTCTCAAGGCCTCAGGTAATGTAACTTCCATCTACTTGCTCAGGAGATTATTCAAAAGGTCTCACCGTGAGGGATTTCCTCTCGCTACATCTGCATTTATCTGTGCTCTGTTGGCTCTAATTAAGCTCTGTGAGGTAATCCTACCCAAGGGCACGAGCCACAGGGAAGATCTCATGTTCAAACTCCTTCTGCAGGAATAGGAGCTGCAGCAAGAGGACTTCCCAGTGTCCTTGGTGTTTACCTTGACATGCAGTTGCATATTGCCACAATTACCTCACTGTATTTGGATAGATTGGATAGGGTTTTTTTAACTTGGGGTGCAGGGGAATGAAAATAATTATCAAGCTATTTCCCTCGTAATATGCAAAATGGCTAGGGTGGTTTGTTTGTTTGTTTGTTTGTTTGTTTACATCCCTGGCATTTGCTTAGAAATGCACAATCAGATTTGTATTCTGACACAAAGTTCATTTCAATTGCAATAGCTCAAACTGGTCCTAGAAAGCTGTTGTTTTTCTGTTACTTATGCTGTGGAATGGCACACTCATCTGACACACTCATCATGAACCCTTCCTTCTTCCATCTCTCCTGATGTGATGCCCCTCAGATGCTGTTGGGCTACAAATCCCATCATCCCTGATTATTGGCCATACTGCCTGAGCCTGATGGTACCTGTAGTCCAAAACATTTGGAGGGCACCAGGTTGGGAAAGATTGTCATGTTCTGTCAGCTTTCTCCATAAAATGAGCTCTGTACTGTAGAGGAGATGCTACTGTGTGGATCTGGTGAGGAGAAACAAAATCAACAGAAGCTCTGGGAAAATAAAATAATTTAATCCAGCCTTAGAGTGCCCATAATACACTGGAATAATGTAGAGAAGCCTACCTTGTTTCCACTCCCAGCTTCTAACGTGCGTTGTTCGTATTATGTCTGCTCTGTTGATACCAGGCTCTCTCATTCAAACACAGACATGCTTCCCACTGCACTTTTAAAGCTCCTTGTCATGTTATTCTGCCCTCGCTTGTCCCTCCCAACTCCCTGTACCGTTTGGTTACTAACCACAAGTTGCTTACTGTCATCCACAGTTGAGGAGGCCCAGCTCCAGCTGACACCTGCTTTGCTTTGTTTTTTTTAATGTGTCGATGCTGTACAGCTTAGCAAAACAACACCTTCCCATGGGACAACCACAGTTCATAGACACAATTGAATTTTGCCATTATTTTTCAATTTTCTTCTGTGTTCTGGCATTGGGACCTTTGTAGGAGGTCAAAAACTGGACTCCTGAATTAGGGCAATAGTTAAGAGCATGTGCGCCTGCATCATATCTCCCTCTTTTTATTATTTATTTATTTTGTCCAGCTGCAGCCATTACAAGATATAAAATACATCAAACAGAATAAAATACATTACACAGCTAAAATGATGATTAAAAACAGACATTCTGTCAGGCAAGAATTTGCTGCCCCTGAGAAATTGCACTCAGTATGTGATATTAGAGCATGGATAGATAACCTGCTGTCCTTCAGACTGCAGCTAGGATGGCCAGTGGTCAAGGATGATGGGATCTGTAGTCCACCTGACCCTGCCTAACTAGTATTTTTTCAGAATTCTCCCCTCCTGAAATGGGGATAATTTTATGGGCCAACCTTACAAAGCTATCTCAAGTTGAAGGCTTATGTGAAGCACTTCAAGAAAACCTTTGTAAACACTTTCATTCTTATACTATTAAAGGCAATGCACAATGGTACATCTATGTTTTAAATAGGTTTCAAGGACAAGTCTGAAAGTATGAAGCCATGCCATTACACCATGTTGGTTAGCGATGGGGGGAAATTTGGGGCTGGGAGAGTTCAGATTATCAACTCCTCCATTCAAAACCAGGTCCAGGAACCTCCAAATTCAGGTCCAGCTGAAAATGGAGTTGACTCCTGCACCACCTAGCCAACCCTCACAATTTGCTTCCCAGATATTTAAGTCTGAGAAGGGCTTGCTAGAGAAAAGAGAGGCCTACTGGAATAATGGGGTTGCAATTATCTTTGCCTCCCAGTTTGAATCTGGAGTCAGAGGACAGTACAAAAGATGGACAGATGGGACAGTGGAGGTAGCACAGGGAAGAGGGGCCTGTTGTCCTCCCTATGTAGTTGGACAACAACTTCCATCATCAGTGGCTACTAGTCATGTTCTGCCTCCATTGTCAGAGACAACATATCTCTGAGCAGCAGTTTCTGGGAATCATAGGTGCTGTCGCACCCAGGTCCTCCTTTCAGCTTTCCCATAGGCATTGAGTAGACCACTGTGAGAATAGGATGCTGTACTGGGCTGATCCAGAAGGGCGCTACTTACATTCTTATTGCATTTTGTTGTTGCTTTTTTGCTGAGATTTGAGATCCCAAGGTCTGGTTCAGACGATGCAGTAAGCCAAACTATGGCTTACTAGGACCACATGAATGTATACATTCCCACAGAGAAGGTTGTGGCTGCTTAGCTCCTCTCTGGTCCTTTTTGTGTCACACTTAGCCACTGGCATCTGAACGTGGGCTCATGGCTAGGATTTCTCCTTATGAAGCATGAGCTGCAGCCAAGGTTTCAATAGCTTGCTTTTTCAGCTGCTGACTCCTGTGGTTACTGACTCCTCTCTAGTCTCTACAGCATCCATCAAAGGGCTCAGTACAGGTGGGCTGGCAATCAGGTAGGGTTGACGATGAGGTGGCTGCTGCCACCACAGTAGCTGCTCTCTCTCTCTCTCTCTCTCTCTCTCTCTCTCTCTCTCTCTCTGTCTGTCTGTCTTTCTCTCTCTATCCACGTATTTCATTACCCATGTGTGCATGTAAACCCTACAGCTGCTTTTTAGGGACCGTGTAGCACTGTAGTCTAAACCACTGAGCCTCTTGAGCTTGCCGATCACAAGGTTGGCAGTTCAAATTTGTATAATGGAGTGAGGTCCCGCTGCTCTGTCCCACCTCCTGCCAACCTAGCAGTTTGAAAGTACGCCAGTGCAAGTAGATAAACAGGTACTACTGTGGCAGGAAGGTAAAATGGCATTTCCATGTTCTCTGGCTTCCATCATGGTGTTCTGTTGCACCAGAAGCAGTTTAGTCATGCCAGCCAGATGAGCCGGAAAGCTGTCTGTCAACAAACACAAGCTCCCTCAGCCTGAAAGCAGAGACGAGCGTCGCACCCCATACGCACCCCATAGTCAAATTTGACTGGACTTAACCGTCTGGGGTCCTTTACCTTAGAGCTGATTTTCATAAACGATTATCAAATGGAGACTATTTGGAGATGGGGTGATGGGCTTCTTAACTGTATCCCTGCCCACTGTTTCTCTACTCCAAGGGGGAGCAAATTGGAGAATGGGGAACTGCATTTGCTTACTGGAAAGGGGAGTTTAGTATACAGTGGTACCTCGGTTTAAGAACTTAATTCGTTCTGGAGGTCCGTTCTTAACCTGAAACTGTTCTTAACCTGAGGTACCACTTTAGCTAATGGGGCCTCCCACCACCACCACATGATTTCTGTTCTCATCCTGAAGCAAAGTTCTTAACCCGAGGTACTATTTCTGGGTTAGCGAGTCTGTAACCTGAAGCGTCTGAAAACTGAAGCATCTGTAACACAAGGTACTACTGTATTGTGCCAGCAGGCCTGCATGACTTGTTGGACTGTGATAGCAGAAGAGAAAGGATAAGGCAGATGTGAAAAGGGCATTCCACTGGCCAGGGTGAGTTAACTACTGCAGGTGGCAGGATTCACAGTAACAGCAGCTCCGTCCTCTACAAAATGCATTGTCTGCTGCTGCTGCTGCTGCCACAGTGGCAGTAATGGGTGTGGCATGATCCTTGGAGGCCAGATCTGCTGCCACCACAGCAGCCCTCCCCATTGCTGCCACTACAGTGGCCTCTTGGCAAATAGGAGGCACTGCTGGTCTCCTCTCACCCCTAGGGAGGAAGTGGTGGAAGCTGCCCTCTGAGATCTCCTGGGGTCTGTACCTGACTGGCGTGATTCAGAGTGGACCCCTTTTCCCCACTGGTGTAGGAAAGGGGGCGCTGTGGGTGCGGACCGTCCTGGGTGTCAAAAATATGTGTTTTTAAAATAAGAAATTCCCATCACGGAAAAAAGGTTTTAAGTGCTTATGCTCACAATGTGAAGTAAATAAACCAGAAAATAACACCTGCAACTGTAAGTATCTTATTTTTCCTTCCATTAATAATTTCAATGTCGGGGGAGGGTGGCAAGAAATTTTCTGCACCAGGTACCACCTGACCTTGCTATGCCACTGCTCCTCCCCTCCATGACAGCCTTTGAGTTCCATTGAGTATGGTTGATATGATTTCCACCCCTCCTTGTTCTCAATGTAGATCTTCACTCACCCCTTCTCCCCTGGTGTGAAATGCCATTTTGTGGTTCGCCTCAGGTGCCAAAATGTATTGTGCCAGCTCTGCCAGTGGCAGAGAACTTCAAGGGGAAAGAGACTTGCAGACGGGGAATAGAGTGGTCATCTCTACCAATAAGGTAAAGGGTACAGAGAAGAGGATATACAGAAGAATAGGCAGGAACAAAGCTAAAAGCAGGTTCCAGAAGCTGAAAACAGAGAAGAAAGAGGAAGCCTGTGAAATGGGGGGGGGGGGAAATACATGAGTGACTGATAAATACCCAATGGCGGTAGCATTTATAAGCCAGATTTATGCAAGGGGAAAGAATTACAATGTTCAGTCTACAGGAAGCAATAAGGGAACTAATTCTTAATTCCAGATCTTTGGGGTCTGATTGTGGCCACTTCCATCTTGAGGGAAATGCTCTCTGTGCATGGTCAGATGCACCATTTGTTTTATTATATCATCTGTCCCAGGATTTCTCAGCTCTGGTGTTGGGAAACCAGCCATGGTTTTAATTTATCCAGGATTCTAACCAGGTTTGGTGGGAGGAAATCAGGCTCCATGCATAGGGTGGTCAGATTCATGATCTTCAATCCTCCCCGCCTTTTTTTTTTTAAGGAAAAGAGAGAGACTTTGCAGAAATGCTTTGTTATGCTACATTGCTTCAGATGTAAGGAAACAACCTACCTGCCAAATATTTCCTTTAATTCTGCCCTTACAGTGTATGTATATATACAGGAATATTCAGCAATCAATCCCAGTTTGTGTGTCTGCTTTACATGATTGTGAAAGTCTATCTTTTATCACTTTGATCACAATTGGGTTAAACCACAAAAACCATGAATGCTTCAACGGTTACCACAGACTTGATGACACACAGCGTCTCTTTGCTTTCTGTGTTCTGTTAGCACCATCATGTGGTGGATAGCATCTCTGCATCATGAAATGTCACAACATATATTTATGGTGTTTAGCAGGTAATTACAGCACAATATACATTAATTTGATATAGCAATTTCAACTAGGTTTTTAAAATTGGTAATTTCAGCTAGTTTTTTTAATATAATTCTTATTATTATCTTGCTATTGACATTTGTTAAATGAACCGATTTTGTTACCATGGCATATCAAGTACATCACATTCCAAAGAAATAGGTAGTTCTGATAGTTATGATTGCCTCTTCCTACCATCTTTTGTGGTTCGTTATCCATAGATCTTCCATAACAAATAATTACTAGAAGACATTTTGCAGCCAGGTTTTCTAGCTGTATCACTAATACCAATTTTCCTGTGCTTCCAGTCATCTTGTGCCTGTGCTTATGCAGTCAGAACTGCACTACAACCAACACAAAAAAGAGGTTTGGGCAAATTCAGTGCCCCCCTCAAAAAAAATGTTGGAGAACTTTGATTCCTCCAGGAATATATGGCAAAATGGTGCCTGCAATTTCCCTGCCAGCAAATATTGTACAGCCCTAAATAATGTATGCCTTAATGACTGTCTGATTTCTTTCGCACCACCTCAATCACTGAGATCCTCTGGTGGTTCCTCATGCCTCTGATATTCAAGCATCCTTTACTTGGGACTGAGCCTTTAGTGTGGCAGGCCCTGTGGAACTCCCTGCCACTAGAAGCTCGTCAGAAATCATCCCTGCCTACTTCTGTTTGTCCCATGGTTTCTAGTTATGGGTCCAAGAGGTTTTAGTTTCATCTCACTGCTTTCCCTGGGAAAACCTGATGTTTACTGCTTGACTGGAACAATCCACCCAAAAACCCATTGGTGTTCATTCTGATGCAGCAGTAAACAGCAGGTTTAGTGGCAGGACAAAAGAAGAATCTTTAGATTTCTCCTCAAAACTCGGTTATTCTGACAGGCCTTTGAAACACCTTTCTTTTTCCCAACTAGCTTTTTTTATTAATCTTACTGTAATTTTGTACGGTGTATACTGCCTTGCTGTAATTAGAAAAGTGCGGCATACACACACACACACACACACACACACACACATTTTAGGACATCGGGTTTTTGTTCTGCTTTATAAATTGATTGTGGTTCTTCTTCTGAATTCAAAGTGTGAGGTTGAGAGTCTCAGATGCTGAGCAAGTTTGAGTCTCCATTTCACTAGCCAGGCTTCGAACCCAGAGGAATGCTCCATAAGCCATTGTTTTGTAAAGAGAAATGGTGTCTCTAAGTAGCACTTGTTTGTTTTCTTCCCTGTATCATCAGAGTGCCTCTCTGGAATGGGCACTTATCTTTGAAACCAGAAGTAGTGGTTCATGCTTTCCGGATAAGCTGCTTTTGTCTATGTACTTCAGATCTGCTGTTAAAGGGACACCACTGGGGACCTTTTGAGTTGAGTCCACACAATTCAGAAAGGGCCAGTTGCAACTGTGTGATACAAAGCTGCTGGATGAAACTGCCAATTCATAAAAATCCCTTGAACAGCTCTCAGGTCATAACAAACCTGTTGCCAAACTGAGCTGACTCCAAACCAACTGTCTAGGCCCGGAAGCACAGCTGGTCCACTCGATATATCTCATAACGGACCGTATCTTTGTAGAAAGGCTACAAACATATTGTTCTCCTGGACACAGCATGAAAGGAGGTTGCCATGCCTATACCTTCAATAGTTGCTCTTATCAGGAGTGCCTTTTCCAGGAGCTCATAGCCAAGTTTCAGGACTGAAGTGGCATCAAGGACCCTGTTTCATGACTTTCACTGGTCAGACAGACAGGGAGTGTGATCAGTGGAGGTTGGCGCCGCTGGGAGTTGTAGGGCAGAAAACCGAGAGGTCAACAGCAGGTGGAGCTAAAACCAATGACAGAGGACGTCAGCCAATTCTAGATTTGTCTCCATCCATCTCCTTCTCTAAGGGCAAAAACGAGATGTAGGAGGAAGCTGATAGGCAACACTATCCCTTGGCGCAGGCATCCCCAAACTCGGCCCTCTAGCTGTTTTTGGACTACAATTCCCATCATCCCTGACCACTGGTCCTGTCAGCTAGGGATGATGGGAGTTGTAGTCCCAAAACAGCTGGAGGGCCAAGTTTGGGGATGCCCTCCTTGGAGTGAGAAGGTAGCCAAGAGGGGGGCGGCTGTCAGGGAATGGTCTGAAGATAGGACTGGGGAAGGCATTCTATGGCAGACCAGCTTCTCTCCGATGGAGAGCTGGAGGATGAAGAGTCACCCCTCTCCTTGTACACAGCATGTCCAGAAGCAGAGAGAGAGAGAGAGAGAGAGAGAGAGAGAGAGAGGGAGAGAGAGAGAGAGAGAAAAGCTGAACAGCTTAGGGAGGAGTTACCGAGTTACAAGATAATGACAAGGGAGCCAGAAGGGAGGGGGCAGCTAGTCAAGACGTTACTTGAGAGTGTGGGGGACCCCCCACCACCACCATGGACTCAGAGGTCTGAACATATCAGAGAGCAAAGGAGGCAGAAGGGGGGGGGACTTCCCATTGGCACTTTAACTGCTCCGGAAGTCAAGCAGAATTTAGAGTAGCCAACGGCCCTCCTTGCGGAAAGCTGCATATTTGTGCTTGCAACATTAATCTGTAATAAAAGGACTATAAATCTATCAGCTGCTCATTAATTCTTATCTGTGAAGTTACCAATTGGAGAGGGGGACTCTCCACACCTGACAGCAGCTGAGGGCAGTCTGAGGTTGGTGGGGCAGTGCCCCCTTTGCCCCAATAGGCCGCCTCCAGTGACTGTGACTTTGTTGATTAACCAGACCCTTTTGGTAGCTTTCAGTATTATTAGCCATGGTATCATTTGGGACTGTACGGCTGGGTTGGGAGGTGAGGGGTATCATATTACAGTGATCCATTTCAACCTAGCAGGCAGCTTGCAGTGCTGATGGTGGGAGATTGTTACTCTGTTTACTAAGAATTGTCCTACAGGGTAACATAACATTCTGTTTATTTGTTTGTAGTAATTTTTAACCTAGTTTTCTAAAACCTTTCAGCATTGGGCCATTAAAGTAAAATATAAAATGAAATATTGGTGTCATCACCAGTGGCTGCCATCTATACTGGGGGGTGACACTGGGCCTGATCAATATGTTTGAGGCAAGGAAAAAGGGCTACCCCTATGCTATCCATATAATCAGTTATCAGGAATCAATATATTCATATATGCTCACATATAATCAGGGCTTACAGTATTTTATAATCCATTTTGAATCAAAGGGAAGCTGTGCCTTAGGTAACTGCATACTGCTTGAAACAGCAAAATTAGGAGCCGACCTTTCCCCTACAAACATCCATGTACCCTGGACAAGGGGAAGACGTGGATCAGAGATTCTGGTACAAAATCCCCTCAGATACGGCTAAATTAATCCACAGAACAGGAAGAGCAAAACCACAAAATCTCCAAACTCCCTGTCCTGTCATAACTAGGGGAGAGGTTAGACAGAGCATCACTGTAAGCATCGGAAAGCAGAACTAGAACTTCGTGCTTGACCAGTGCTTGACCAGGAGTTGGTAGCATGGCAAGAAGCTTGCTAATTGGCTAATTTTCGCTGACAATATTGTGACTGTCTCATGGTTGTCTCATGATCTATGATTTGCTGTGATCTGCTCAGGTATAAATACCTCTGGATTTCTGTCAATCGGGGTCCCAGTTCCTTTTGGAAGAGATTCCAAACTGGGTCCTTATTGCCTGGCAATAAACTTCACCTTCTTATTCTCCATTGCTGAGTCTGCCTGATCCTTATTTAACACCAAGCAAGTACCTGCTTACGTTCACGTGCTTCATGTTGATGATGAAATATTGTTGCTGTTAATTTTTAATTTAAATTGTTTTTAATGAAAAGTTCTATCCTTTTATCGTGTTCCTTTACATGCTTTAAAGGTAAAGGGACCCCTGACCGTTAGGTCCAGTCGTGAACAACTCTGGGGTTGCGGCGCTCATCTTGCTTTACTGGCCAAAGGAGCCGACGTTTGTCCACAGACAGTTTTTCCGGGACATGTGGCCAGCATGACTAAGCTGCTTCTGGCGAAACCAGAGCAGTGCACGGAAATGCCATTTACCTTCCCGCCAGAGTGGTACCTATTTATCTACTTGCACTTTGACATGCTTTAAAACTGCTAGTTTGGCAGGAGCTGGGACAGAACAACGGAAGCTCATCCCATTGAAGGGATTCGAACTGCTGACCTTCTGATCAGCAAGCCCTAGGCTCTGTGGTTTAGACAAGCTTTAAGCACACCTAAAAGTTATCTCTGTGCTTATCTCTCCATACACCAAGTAAAAATATCTTGAATATGCTCAAAGGCATTCTTGGTGGCTTGACCCCCATAACTGTGGAACAAGAGCATTGACAAAGTCCAAGAAAACCCTGAAGAACTACAGTGGTACCTTGGGTTAAGTACTTAATTCATTCCGGAGGTCCATTCTTAACCTGAAACTGTTCTTAACCTGAAGCACCACTTTAGCTAATGGGGCCTCCTGCTGCCGTTGCACCGCCGCTGCACGATTTCTGTTCTCATCCTGAAGCAAAGTTCTTAACCCGAGGTAATATTTCTGGGTTAATGGAGTCTGTAACCTGAAGCATATGTAACCTGAAGTGTATGTAACCTGAAGCGTATGTAACCTGAAGCGTATGTAACCCGAGGTACCACTGTACAAGATCTGTTGCTTTCCAGCAAGATAATTTTTTTAAAAATCCACTTTCCTGTCCCTGTGGATTAGACTTAATAAGAGGTGACCCAAACCCAAAAAGGATCTTCATTCAGGAAACACATATCCCACTTCCTGATCAGATCTTCTGCAAGGCATGTTATACAGGGAAAGAGTTCCATCTCTAGGCCTGTACACGTAGCTTATTTTGCTAGATTGGGCTGAGTTCAGCACCAAACAGATGGTTTGTCCTGCCAGCTCTGACAACTCACCAATCACTTCTTGTAGGAATGATTCCAAGCAACCCCACACCAGCTTCACACCACTTGGTAATCAGTGTTTCTAAAGGTGATCACGCCAACCATCTGCTTAGTGTGGAGCTCTCAGTATGTAGTAGTGTGCTTGTAAATTGCTGCTCAGTGTGAAAATCTCCAAATTGTAGTCTGGATATATAGATAGCTGAATGAAATTGCATTCCATTTTGCAAGTCAGAGAATTGCTTGTTCTGGTGTGTCTGGTCTGCTAGTTGCAACCTTTCTAAGAGGAGCCGGACCTGACACCAGTCACTCATACCTGTATGCTGGTCTACTGCAGTGCATTCTATGTGGGCCTGCTTTTCAAAGTATTGATCCAAAATGAAGCTGCCAGAGACCTATCTAGGGCTCATCAACTGGGGTATACAACACTTCTCTTAATATATGGGCTACCTATTTCTTTGGGATGTGTGAAGCGTTAGGGGAGGAGGAGGGAACATGTCCCCTTTGGTAGGGGACATGTTGTGCTCCTTCTGGGGTAGTTTGTCCACCTTTGGTTCCCACCCTGCACTCAGCTCTCACCTGTGGCTCCTAGAAGCTGTCAGCATACGACAGCAGCCACACTCCAGCAACAGCTTTGACTGAGCAGCTAAACCAGGTGAGGGTAGCCAGTGGGTCTCAAACCCTTGGTGAGGTAGGAACTTTCCCTGCATGCATAAGCAGGCTCCAGTGAATTGAGCAGACAAAACCAAAAAAGGCTAAGGAATAAACCCTATATAAATCCTGAGTGGAGCCCTTAAGATGGTTGGAAGGCACCTTGTATGCTTCCTTCCACAACTCCCACAGCCAAGCTGCTGCCAAGCATATTGGAACAGGTGGTTGCAGACCAGATCCAGGCGCTCTTGGAGGAAAGTGATTTTCTAGACCTATTTCAATTGGAGTTTAATTATTGTTGTTGTTGTTGTTGTTGTTATTATTATTATTATTATTATTATTATTATTATTATTATTATTTCTTTGTACCCTGCCCATCTGGTTGGGTTTCCCCAGCCACTCTGGGAGGCTTCCAACAAAGATTAAAAATACATTAAAATGTCACACATTAAAAACTTTCCTAAACAGGGCTGCCTTCAGATGTCTTCTAAAAGTCTGGTAGTTGTTCTTCTCTTTTACATCTGGTGGGAAGGCATTCCACAGGGCGGGCGCCACTACCGAGAAGGCCCTCTGCCTGGTTCCCTGTAGCGTTGCTTCTCACAGTGAGGATACTGCCAGAAAACCCTTGGCGCTGGACCTCAGCGTCTGGGCAGAACGATGGGAGTGGAGACGCTCCTTCAGGTATACTGGACCAAGGCCGTTTAGGGCTTTAAAGGTCAGCACCAACACTTTGAATTGTGCTTGGAAACGTACTGGGAGCCAATGTAGGTCTTTCAAGACCGGTGTTATGTGGTCTTGGTGACCACCCCCAGTCACCAGTCTAGCTGCCGCATTCTGGATTAGTTGTAGTTTCCGGTCACCTTCAAAGGTAGCCCCACGTAGAGCGCATTGCAGTAGTCCAAGTGGGAGATAGCTAGAGCATGCACCACTCTGGTGAGACAGTCCACAGGCAGGTAGGGTCTCAGCCTGCGTACCAGATGGAGCTGGTAGACGGAATTGACCTGCGCCTCCATGGACAGCTGTGAGTCCAAAATTACTCCCAGGCTGCACACCTGGTCCTTCAGGGGCACAGTTACCCCATTCAAGACCAAGGAGTCCTCCACACCTGCCCGCCCCCTGTTCCCCAAGAACAGTACTTCTGACTTGTCATGATTTAACCTCAATCCATTAGCCACCATCCATCCTCCAACTACCTCCAGGCACTCGCATAGGACCTTCACCGCCTTCACTGATTCTGATTTAAACGAGAGGTAGAGCTGGGTATCATCTGCATATTGATGGACACCCAGTCTAAACCCCCTGATGATCTCTCCCAGCGGCTTCATGTAGATGTTAAAAAGTTTAAGCCCACTTTTGGCACAGAAACTGCTTTGGTTACCCTGTATAATGACCTTTGTTGGGAGAGAGGTGAAATGTGTCCTGGTTAATTCTACTCAACCTCTCAGTGGCTTTTGTTTTTTGTTTTTGTTTTTAAATATATTTTTTATTAATTTTCCAATATAAAATTATACAAAACAAAACATACAATTTATCACCAACATCCACTTTTTGGACTTCCATCAACATGTCTCATAGTTCTCTGTTTTGCTCACTTCTTCCACATTTCTTAATTTAATATTGCACTACATTAATATCTTATTTTACCTTGTTTTTTAAACAATATTTCTACTATACATTTTCACAGAGCTTCCTGAAAACTTACAAACGTTATCTGATCATCACATAAACTTTTCACAACCGGTAATCTGTAAATTTATTCCAGTCTTCAGTGAATTTCTGGTCTCGTCGGTTCCAGATCCTCCCTGTTAGTTTATCAAGTTCTGCATAATCCATTAATTTCATTCTCCATTCTTCAATCGTACGTAATTCTTCTTGTTTCCATTTTTGGGCCAACAAAATTCTTGCTGCTGTTACTGTGTATAAAAACAACTTCCATTCTTTTTTATTAATTTCATTTCCTATTATTCCTAATACTCAGTGGCTTTTGATGGATCATGGTATCCTTCAGGAGTGACTGTCCAAGTTAGGGATGGGTGGCATCGTTTTGCGGTGGTTCCAGTCCTACTTATATGGTTGGTTCCAGAAGGTGTTGCTTGGGGGATGTCTTTCAGCCCCAGTGTGGGGTTCCACAGGGCCCAATCCTATCCTCAACATCTACATGGAACCACTGAGAGAGGTTATCTGGAGGTTTGGAGTACGTTGTCAACAATATGCTGGTGACACTCAGCTCAACTTCTCATTTACATCTGCAGGTAAGGCAGTGGAAGGGCTGAACTGGTGTTTTGCCTAATAATAGACTGGATGAGAGCAAATAAACTGACTCTCAATCCAGATAAGACTGAGTGGCTGGTCCCTAGACCAGATGGCTGGGTGGTTGCCTGCTGTAGATGGGGTTACACTTTCTCTGAAGGAGTAGGTCTGCAGCTTGGGGATGCTCCTGGATCCTTTACTGTCACTTGAGGCTCAGATGGTCTCAGTGGCACAGAGTGCCTTCCATTAGCTTCGGCTGGTGGTCCAGCTGAACCCTTATCTGAACAGGGATAGATTAATAATTACTGTTGCCTATGCTCTGCTAACCTCAGGGTTAGATTACAGCAATGCGTTACCTACCTCTGAAGACTGTTCAGAAGTTTCAACTAGTGCAGAATTCAGTGGCCAGGTTGTTCACCAGGGCAAAATGGTTTGAGCATATTACATCAACAGTGGTCTGACTGCACTGGCTACCAATTAGTTTCTGGGCCCAATTCAGAGTGATGGTTTTGAAATATAAAACCTTAAACGGCTCAGTACCTCAGTACCTCAAGGACTACCTCTCTCCATATGAAGCTACCCGGACCCTGAGGTCATAAAATGAGGCCCTTCTTTGTATGCCTCCTCCGCGAGAGGTCTAGAGGGTAGCAACATGCGGACGGAACTTTTCTGTAGTGGCTCCCTATTTGTGGAATGCTGTTCCAGGGAGGCTCACCTGCCATCTTCATTATACACTTTTAGGCCCCAGACAAAGATCCAAGCCTATGGCTGATTGACATCTGATGCCCTTTTAAAATGTGCTGGGGAGAATAGAGGGATTATTGGGTTGTTCTTGTTCTTGTTTTTATTTTTAATATTATGATCATATGTCGTGAAGTGCCTGAGACCTGCAGGCATAGGGTGGTATACAAATTTAATTGATGATGATAAAATCAGAATAGGAGGGGAAAGTGGCTTCATAATTGGATGGAAGGTGGCAAAGGTGCTTAGTAGTTGCAATGCATGGGAAGAGGAAGGTGCAGAAGTTTACCATGGGGGTAGTTTGTGCGCAATGGTAGCTTTACAAAAGGAGGAGGCATGGGCATGAAAGTGAAAATGAGTGCAAAGCAGTGGTGCAAAATACAACAGGGAAGGGGCTTCAGAAGTGGGGCTGGGAAGGTGAAAAATGAACTTAGTTGTTCCTTGGGATAGGAAGGAGAAGCTCAAGGGGGTTAATGTGTAGGGAGCTGGCATGAGAAGCAAGCAGGAGTGCAGCCCTATTAATAATATTATAAATGTGCAATGTCCCTTATCTTCCTCTCTTATTTATCTTCCATATCAAAGTTCTACCAGAGAAATATTTCTATTGATTAGTCATGCTTTCCCCCTTACCTTTACAATTTATTCTTATGTTAAACTTTGCCAAGTATTTACAGTGTTTTTCAAGGGAAGTGCCAGAAGATGGCATTATCGGCTTATAGAATTGCTGTTTCTCTGTCTACTCCATTCTTGAGGCACCTTAAATAACAATGAGAGAGAGAGAGAGAGAGAGAGAGAGAGAGAGAGAGAGAGAGAGAGAGAGAGAGAGAGAGAGAGAGAGAGAGAGAGAGAGGTGTCTTCAATAAATATCCCCTGGATGGCTTACAAACAAAATATTATTTAAAATAATATATAATAATTAAAATCAACAGTATTAGGACTAAACTGTTGTTCCTGAAAGATGTCAAGGATCTGTTTCTGGGAGACCAAGGAGGTACAGAGCAGACTGCAACTGCTTTTCAAAAATGACTTAATGTAGAACATACCTGCTAAGTCTTTCAGATCTGAAAAAGGGCATAGATGGTACCTTTGATTTGTGTCTAGAATTTAGTTTGTCATCAACATTCTCAGATTGCCCCTAGGGCTTTCAAGAAAGCAGTTTGGATGCTGGAGCCCAGTATAACTTGTTCCTGAAATGTCAGAAAGTAATAGTATACTACATTACTCACAAAAGTACAGGCTACAGCTTCTAAGCAAACTCCAAGGTCAATATCAGAGTGGTTATCAGAAGCACTATAATGTATTTCAGGCTAAGCCTCAAGGTTATGAAGGCATAGGTGACAATTGTTTGTGAAAAGGATAAATGCACTCTTACTTGTATTCAACTAATTGTGCATATGACCAAGTTAGGTCCATTAATTTCAATGCACCTACTCTTGAGTAAAACATAGTTGACTACCACATATAGTAAACATAGAGGGCCTCATATAATTTTTCTGAACTGAAGACAGTATCTTAAAAATAACCCTTTTAAATCTGTTTGTGGGAGGGGTGGCTATTGGTTTGTTTTTGTTCTTGCTTTTATTATATATTTAGTGTTTTTTATCTTGTATTTTTATGTTGTGAACCATCCTGAGATCTGTGGGTGAAGGGTGACATACAAATTTAATAAATGAAAATAAATACAAAAGCAATAGAAAGTCTTTGCAGTTCTTGTGCTAAGTTTCAGATCACAGAACTTGATTTATCTGATAAAATGAAAGGTGCGGCTCTGAGATAATCAGGGCATTGTCAACAGGAAAACTGTGTCTGTGCAGCCATGGGACTTTCCAACTTCTTCAAAATACTGAATAGAATTAATCATGGAGACAAGATTGCCACCATTTAAAATAAAACAGGAACTGCTTGTTCAGGAAACTCCTATGTAGCACCATAACTGAAGCTACAATTATGGTTTTACAAAGTGATTATTGCTGTCTGAACATTTTTCTGTTTGAACATTAACCTTCTCTTCCCCCTTCGGAACCTCATGCTAGCAAGTAATTGCTGCTATTGGCTGGTGTTACTTGGGTTCAGAAATATCAATACTGTTGTCTCAAGGAAGTGCTTGGAAAGAATAACACTTCCTCTTTGCTTTTTTCTTAACAAGAGACACCTGAGTTTTCCATCTTTTCTGTACTTTATGTCCTCCAGTTCACTCCTAATGTTTGTTCCTGATTTATTGCCTTCGGTTGAGAACATCGCACTCTCTCATTCTCACGGGTTTTATTGCAGACAATCTCCAGTAAAAGCAGCACAGGAACAGTGCTGTGGGCATGAAGCAATATAGGGGGCTGATTCTACAATGTTACTACACAGAGCATGCAGAAAAAATTCTGTGGTTTCCTAGACTGTCCAAAAACACAAGTGATGGCTGGTAGACATTGCACCTGATGGGGTGATTAATTAGTGGTGTTATGAAGGGGGAGTTCTTGGAACAGGGCAAGGTGGGGAGGGTCACATTGCTATCCACTGAGGTGACACTAACAAGGAAAGAGCAACCGTAACTAATAGAAGGAATAATAACTAACATGGATATGTTGTTGTTTAATCGTTTTGTCGTGTCCGACTCTTCGTGACCCCATGGACCAGAGCACGCCAGGCACTCCTGTGTTCCACTGCCTCCCACAGTTTGGTCAAACTCATGCTGGTAGCTTCAAGAACACTATCCAACCATCTCATCCTCTGTCGTCCCCTTCTCCTTGTGCCCTCAATCTTTCCCAACTTCAGGGTCTTTTCTAGGGAGTCTTCTCTTCTCATGAGGTGGCCAAAGTATTAGAGCCTCAGCTTCATGATCTGTCCTTCCAGTGAGCACTCAGGGCTGATTTCCTTAAGAATGGATAGGTTTGATCTTCTTGCAGGCCATGGGACTCTCAAGAGTCTCCTCCAGCACCATAATTCAAAAGCATCAATTCTTCGGCGATCAGCCTTCTTTATGGTCCAGCTTTGGGACCATACATGGATATAGCGACATACTTTTAGAAGGGCTTGAACAGGTTTATGACTCCTTCAACTTCAGCTTTTAAAATGCTCATTCATTGATCCTCCTCAAGAGCAACATTAGCTGCCATGGTGGAATAATGCATTACATCAGCAAGGAGGTTATTATTATTATTAATTGAATTTATATACTACCCTATACCCGGTGGTCTGAAGGTGGTTTACAGAATAAAATCAAGATATAAAATCACAAAATGCCTAATAAAAATAACACCAACAACCCAATATTCCCCCCCCAAAAAAAAAACATTTTAAAGGGGCATAGTATGTAAATCAGCTCAACCAAAGGCCTGGTTGAAAAGCAATGGTTTTGCCTGGCGCCTAAAGGTGTATAATGAAGGTGCCATGCAAACTTTCCTGGGGAGAGCATTCCACAAATAAGGAGCCACTACAGAGAAGGCCCGTTCTCTTGTTGCCACGTTTCGAGGAGGCGGCACGTAAGGAAGGGCCTCAGAATATGAAATCAGGGTCCAGGTGGGTTCATATGGAAAGAGGCAGTCCTTGGGGTATTGAGGTCCTAAGGCTTTATAGGTCAAAACCAGCACTTTGAATTGGGCCTGGAAACTACCATATTTTCCCGTGTATAAGACTAGGTTTTCTTACCAAAAAATAGGTTTAAAATTGGGGCTTGTCTTATACACAGGTAGTACTGAGGAGTGTTTTCTTAATTTGGAGTCCCCAAAAATAGGGGGCGTCTTATACATGGGGGCATCTTATACATGGAAAAATACGGTAATTGGTAGCCAGTGCAGTTGAACCAGGATCGGTGTAATATGCTCTTGCTCCGGTGAGCAACCTGGCCACTGAATTCTGGACCAGCTGAAGTTTCTGAACCGTCTTCAGAGGCAGCCCTATGTATAACGCATTGCAGTAATCTAACCTAAAGTTCCCAACCACTGGGTTTTATTAATAAACGACAGGACAGCAAGAGTGGGAGATGAAAATAAAATTTTGCTTTGGTGAACTACTGGTTGTAATCCAAAAAGGATCAGAATCAGACCAAGAATATAATACATTTAAATCAAAACACAGAAATGATGAAAATATACAAACTCTGCAATAACTGAAATATAAGAGTCAAAAGAATAGATGAATAAAATATGAGAGAGTGGATTACTAAGTCCTGAATCACATCCTTCTAAAAATTGGAATGGTGAAGTTTGAGCCTCTCAAACAAATAAGCAGAAGATAATATCAAAATTAAATTATTTTTGGGGGGGGAAATAAAACCCTATAAAAGCTGCATCTATTCAAAGCTATTCATGAACCAAGCATTCAGATCCAAAAAGGAAGCTCAGAGTAAATGGCAAACAGAAGCTACAACCACAGACCAGCATGCTGGCACTGAGCAAAGTACCGGTAACTGTGTTTGAATCCCATCTCCAAAGTGTAAGCTGGTCTCTCTTTTTTTCCTTGTAGCCACTATGGATACGACTTTGCACATTGACTTCAGTTGAAGCTTCCAGTACCCCTAGGATTTGAGGGGGGAAACTTTTACCCTGTAATGTAAGGTCTGGGCACATACAGATCAAGGTTGTGCAGCTGTTAGGATGGGAACATTCATTTCACCGGTGTCTCTGCCACATATTTCCTGCGTAAACATATAAAAGTTAAAGCTGACGTTCCTGTCTTTTAAATAAAGCTACAAGTATCAGGGGAATGGTAACTGTAAATCTTAGGCAGGAAAACTCCAAGCTCCCTGTTTGGAAAGCCTCGTTTCCCTAGCTACTTTGCAAGAATTTATAGTCAACGGATCATAAGAGAAGTCAAAGTTGGCTTCTTCCAGTTAATTTCCTTGGGTGTCTAACATTACACCATTCTCTCCATGTGGGCTGCTGTTGTTTTCTCTTTTAAAATTGATTGTTACATGCTGACAGTATGCTAGCTCCTGGTTTCCATTAGAAACTATCCTTGCAAAAGATTAATTGATCAGTTTTTAAATAATGGATGTGAGATCCTGGAGGCATGGCAAGTGTTCTCTTCCTTCAAATTGCAATATGTTTGCTTTGCTCAAAATGGTACCTGTCCTGTTGCCACTGAAAGAACCCTCTCTTTGGTCCATCTAAGCATATATTAAGGGATGTTGGAGCATGCAGACGTACAATAATCATAATAGGTGAACAGATACTCTAGTCCTAAACCCTGGAAGTCAGGGCTGTATAGAGAATCAGGTGCTTCCTATACGCAACCTTCATTCTAGTACAGTGGTACCTCAGGTTAAGTACTTAATTCGTTCCAGAGGTCCGTTCTTAACCTGAAACTGTTCTTAACCTGAAACACCACTTTAGCTAATGGGGCCTCCTGCTGCCACCGCACCGCCGGAGCACGATTTCTGTTCTCATCCTGAAGCAAAGTTCTTAACCTGAGGTACTATTTCTGGGTTAGAGAAGTCTGTGACCTGAAGCGTATGTAACCCAAGGTACCACTGTATAGGTTGTAGCATTATAAACCAGTTTTGTTTACTAGTACTCTTAAAATAATAATAAATAAAATAAAACTTGCCTATATCAGTTAAAGCAGCCTTTCTCAACCTTGGGTCCCTAGATCTCATTGGACTACAATTCCCATCATCCCTGCTAACTAGGAATGATGGGAGTTGTAGTCCAACAACAACTGAGACCGGAGGTTGAGAAAGCCTGAGTTAAAGAATAATAAACCAATCTCTGCTAATTAAATTTGGCACTTGAATGTCTCCATATACATTATGAATGAAGCATAAGTTACAGTGTGGCTTTTGCAACTGGACCTTGGGTTTCTGTTAGAGCAAATGTGGTCCAACAGCTACTTGAGCTGCATTATAAACCAGATATTTGTAAGATCAGAAATAGTTCTCAACTGCTTTGTTTTTCCACTTCTTCAATAGCAAGCTCCTGAGTCATAGTCCCTATTCCATTGAAAAAAAAGTAAACACATTCAGCAAGTTCCTCTTGAGGTTCAAAATGAAGTCTGCTTCCTTCTAGATGCAGGGCTGTGGACTTGCGCTGACTAATTTAATCTCGAATGTAAGCTTCCTATTTTCCCTTAACTGAAAAGCAACACTCCAATATTTCACCCTGCCTGACTGCTGCTGTGAATTTAGCAGTCTAAAGCCTAAAGGTAGAGGCTCTTTTCAGTTATTTGGTAATAACCTGCTACTTTGCAATTCAAAGTCATTGTTTGGCAATATATACTGTCTATATTGTGTACCAAGTTTACCTTTACCTTACCAAGTATAGAGTGGTGCATGAGGTTTTGTCCACTCCAATACATCCATCCAACTGGACTAAAATATAGCATGTGTAGAAGAATTATTCGAATAGCTCAAATCTGTGGGTATAAGATCAGATCAAGGAACATAGCCTGCTATACAGCCCCAAATTACTGTTTCTCTTGCCAAAGCTGTCTTGAAATGTGGTTGACTCCTTTCACTTCATTTGTAGAAGAGGAGGAAGAAAAGTTATTTGATGTTAAAGAGGAACTTTGTTCATAAAATATTTGGTACTCCCCCCTGACTCATATGCCAAACACAGAGTTTCCCACATACAAAGGGAAACAGTTTGCAAATGACATGCCCTCAGTGGGTTGGATCCACCGTCTGCAGAATAAGGTCTTTCCCAGAGTGGTTTAACTGTCTGTCTGTCTGTCTGTCTGTCTGTCTGTCTGTCTGTCTCTCTCTCTCTCTCTCTCTCTCTCTCTCTCTCTTTCTCTCTCTCTCTCCACAAATAGAGAATTTTACCTCTCAGAGAGAAACAGTTATTGCCTAACAAATTGGATCCTCCTAATTGAGGGTCCACGTTGCACATGGGCCCAAGATGCCCCCCCTATCCTGGGGGGGGGGTTGATCCCGGCCCACGCGATGGCCCCATGATCACAGCATGGCCTATTGGCCAATCAGAGATCGGTGGTGTGATCGTGGGGGCATATAAAAGGTGGTGACGCATTTCCGGGGATTCACTTGGCTTCGCAACGCTGAAGACCAACCAACCCACCATGTATTTTAGGTGTCTGCTTTGGCCTTTTTCTAGACTTCGGTTGGTCACCTGTTTTGGAACAAGGGATGGGTAGGAATTTTTTTTCCATTTGGCAAATTGGCACTGGCCATTTGGTTTTCGCCTACCCCCTTAGCAAGGTTTGTAAGGTTTGGCAGCTAGGCATTGGCTTATTGTGATGTGGGGGAGGGGAGGTGCAGCCATCACCTGCCCCTCCAGGTACAAGGGAGGAATCCGTGGGTCTGGATCTTGTCCGAAGTCCGCTTGAGGGGCTAGGGCCATGCCAGGACCCAGCGGGAACCCCGGGGTGAGCTTCAGTTGGTTGCCATTGACGGAGCTCCCTCGTTTGGTTGTTTACCCTTCCATAATTCCTGCAAGGTGGGTAGGAGTCAGATATAGTTATTGCCAATGCCTAAGCCAATACTACTCACACTGCTGTAATCAATCAAGTTGTGGCCTAAACTTTTGCCCATTAACCTTAAACTAAAATTCTGTGTCAGTGTGTATTTATTTATCCTTGAGGGTGCACCAGGGTCTTGACGCGCAACTCTCAGTGCCCTTAACTACATCTCCCAGAATTCTTTGGAGGGAATAATGGCTGTTTAAAATGGTATCCTAGTGCTTTCAACATATGGTGTGAATGTGGCTTAAGATTGCAAACACTGCCCACGCCCCAGTCTCCAAAAATTGAACCTATATGCATACTACATAGAAGTGGTCTCTCTCTCTCTCTCTCTCTCTCTCTCTCTCTCTCTCTCTGTGTGTGTGTGTGTGTGTGTGTGTGTGTGTGTGAGAGAGAGAGAGAGAGAGAGAGAGAGAGAGAGAGAGAGAGAGAGCTTTCACCCCTCAGCTTCCATTTGTTCAATTCTACACGGATGAACATATAAACAGGGCTAAAAGTTAAAATGTTAGGGAAACAATGGAGACAGCATATTATTAGACCTTCTGTTAAACCAGCTGTGGGGAACTGTTGGTCCTCCAGATGTTTCTGAGCCACCACTCACATTACCCTTGGCCATTGCTCATGCTTTTTGGGTACGATGGAAGTTGTAGTTCAGCAACATCTGGAGAACCAGATGTTCTGCACACCTATGTTAAATATTCCAAGGCAAACAGCTTGAAGAACACATCTGATCCCTTGTTGTTGTGAGAGTAGTGCAAGTCTTCATCAGTGCCTCAGCTCAGACCTCACTCTTATTTGCTCTGAAAAAGGGTGATTACCTGTTTTAAGAGCAGGCATCTAGCGCTATTTTTCTAGAAAAAGAGGTGCCAGAACTCACCACGTAAAGCCTCAGTCTTTCTCTTAGAATGGCAATGGCACCTATCTGAGAGGTGCCGGAACTGAGTTCCGATGAGTTCCAGCTGGGGGGGAAAGCCCTGGGCATAACAATACTTTGGTAGTAGTCAGCATATTACTAGACACTTTGTTTAAACGGAGTTTATCAATACAGTATACTTGAAGCTGGGTCCTTACTGTAACGCTAGGGGGCAGTGTTACTCTATTAAATCTGGAGCAGCTGTTCCTGCAAATTAGAGAGCTTTGCTGCAGTTTTGGGTGATGCTGATCTGGCAGCTTGAAAGAAAGGTTTTTCTAATATATATATTTGTGTGTGTTCAGTAAGTTAACTGCAACCCTGTTTAACTAAACATGTGCTCTCGCTGAAAACCATGAAATTCCCCCCTGCAGCACTTGGCAAAGAGTTGGTAAGTAGTTAGAATTTTAATGTTTTCCTTTCGCATTAAGACTGTATGTTTTAACTTAATGGTAGATAGTAAATAGAAAGCTAGCTAGTGAGGAGATACCTAAGCATTACAGCCCGAGATCTTTAAACACACTCTGTGAACACTGCAGGAAACCCTTCAGTAACACCACCTCTTCACCTTGTTAACGGGCACTTAAACTAGAGCAGATGGCAGTTTGTTTGTACATCTATATATATATATGAAAAGAAGTGGTTAAAACCTAGCAGCACGGGAACAGAAATGGCACAGAAGTTGTGAATGCAGCAGCTGCCTGATGCAACCCAGATTCTGCTCCTGGCACATCTGAGGCAAGGGCTTGGCAGCAAGCCTCAGTCCCCTTCAGCGTAAGCAAGCCCCTCTCATCTTCCAATGTATGTATCCCAATTTGAGACGGAAAAATAATGCAAAGCGGGTTCTGAACTTTGCTACTGGGGAAAATCTAGTGTGGTGAAGTCCTCTGGTTCTCAAGCATTTCGTTCCCTTTTACCACCACCACTCCCCCAGCTGGCTTTAAAGCAAGGGTTGGAAACTTACAGCCTGGGCGCTAGGTCCAGCCCAGGCCCTTGACCCCTTTGCTGAATTCTATCCTTTCCCCTTGAGCAGAGTTGTGAAGATGGAGATCAAGCCATACTGGGGACTGCCAGGCAGCTGAAGAGTGTGTGGGGGGAACAAGGGGGCTGGAGTCTGACTCTGGAGAGGGTAGCAGTGGTTTGTGGGAAGCTGTACCAGCCAGGAGGCAAGAATGAGAGGCAGGGGAAACTTCAGAGTTGGAAGGTGGAGCACAGGATGGGTAAGAAGAGGAGGAGAAAGAAGCAGGTCGGGCAAGAGAAGGACTGTGTCCCTCTCTTCCACCACTGTCTCCCAGAACCAGGAGGGAATTGAAAAGGGATGCACAGAGAAAGTTTCCACACAGGAGCTTCAGCAGGAGTTTGCCTGGACCTATGTCAACTATTTGGACAATCACAGCTCATTTGACATATAACTTTTGGTTCCTTGCAATGGGCTTGGTCTTCTGAGTCTCTGTTCAGAGGATCAAACAGTGTAAGAAGCTTACATTGGCCCAGTTTTAGAGATGCCTTGAAGCAAATCTGGGGATGTTCTGGCCCAGCACACAGTGAAGATATCCCACGGGTAGTATCTCTCTATTGTTAGCCAATTATGCAAGTAGTTTGCTGTTCTGGAAATTTCAACACCACCATCCCAAAGTGCAAAAAAAAGCAGGGTTGGGGGTGATTGGCATGGCATACCATCCAACATTTCTCCAATGAAAATAGGGACATCCTAAGGAAAAGTGAGACATTCTAGGATCAAATCAGAAACTGGGATAGCTTCTATACATCCAGGACTGTCCCTGGAAAATAGGGACACTGAGAGGGTCTGGCATGAACAGGCGTAAGATATTTTAATGCTGAACTGAGATGAGCAAGCTAATGAAATCTTCTATAACAATGTACCAGATGTCTCTGTGTTACAAAAACACAGACTAACAGTATCTTATATAAATTTAGAATTTGGATGCAAGCAACGAGTATAAAACTATGTGATTCTTTTCTTTTTCTTTTTTTGTCCCCAAAGAAAACTCCATAAAATTTTCACAAGCCCTCTGTCTGTAAGATCAAGGTGATTCATTTATTAGGGGTTTCCAAATCTGATTTCTCTTTCTTTATTCAGACCAGGCTGGATGAAAACCCAAAGGAGGGAGGCAGCAGCTCCTTTTCAAATGATGACTCCACATGCTTCCCCCTGCTGCGAGGCACCTGCTGCTAGCAATGACAGAGCATTATTAGGGAGGGATTTATGAGCTGTGGCCAGATTAAAAATTAATATAGAAACTGGCCTCATTCAATTTTGGGAGGCAGCATTTGTTTTCAATAAAATAATTCATACTGCTTAGGAGGGAGAGAGGGGAATTTTCACTAAAAACAATGGCATGCAGTGGGAGGCCCCTTTTAAAGAAATCTCTTGGAGATCCATGGCAGTATCTTGAGAAAGCACTAACCATGGATTAAGCTGAAGCCAGAGGGGCTGCCACAAGTGGACAGGAAAGTGGGTGCCCGGGTTATTGCTACATGGATCTAAAAGGACAGTTGCAAATATGGTTGACAGTATTCCAGGTGTGATTCCAATACACCTTGTGCTTGCTGTGTTGTTGCTGGGCATCCGTCTCAAGAGACAATGGGGCATGTCTCTAGGGGTGAAGTCAAACTGCTGTGTTAGCAGCACCAAAGTGACCTCCCCGGGGTTCAGGCCTGGGCAGTGCATATGGAGGTCCTGGGCTACCCAGATGACAAGACCCCCCTCTTGGCCTTGATGATGTGATGCTCTATAGCAGGCCAGTCTGTTTGTCTGGTCTGTCCAATGTTGTCTACTGGTTGCAGCTCTCCAGAGGGAGTCTTTCCCATCTTCAACTACCTACCTGATCTTTTAACTGGAGATGCTAGGGATTGAAGCTCATTGCTTTCAGCATGCAAAACATGTGCCCTACTACTGATATGTGCCACATTTTCCTGGAAGGCAGCCAAGATTTTCGTTCTGGAAGAAGGTAGATGCAAGGTTTTAGCAGAGGAGAAACTGTGGCTATGTGTGGTCCCACAACAGATCCACTAATATGTTTGTAATTATACATTAGGCCTGCTCTTGGTAACACAAAACCTGCTGAGAAGATGGTGTGTGAAGTTTGGCTCTGCTAGACTACTGCTTAGTCAGCCTTTCAGCTGACTTCCTTCACTGCCATGTTTACTGTACTTTGAGGTTTAATGCACCCACAAGCACACACCCTTGATTGGAAGAATTGGTGGCTGGATGGAAGAAGAAAGAAATGAATGTCTGTGGGAACTATACCTATGAGCAACAGAGAAAGAATGTACACTTGTGCATACACATGGGGAGGAGAAGGCCAAGTGGATGTAATATAACAGGGATTTCAGCAAATTAAGGCAAGCAGAAGACAATGCAGTGGATAGGCATGAGAAAACACAGACATCTCTGCAGTAGGCTTCATCAAAGCTGTTTCTTGTGAATATGTAAAATGAAGGCAGGCAACAAAGGTTCCATTTAAATAAAAGGATTTCTAATTGAGGACTCAACACCGGTTCCTACCACATTTCCAAACATTAACTTTTTCCCTCTTTGTGAGCTTCCATTAGATATTCAGAGTAAAGCTCTCTTACCAAGTTAATCCTTGCCATGGACTTGAGTGGTAACCATCACTGTGGCTTGGCACAATTCCACCAGGGCAAGCATACTTGGGAAATTATACATGCCTTTTAACATATACATTCAAATCAAAACCAGAAATGGACACGTAGTGGAAGAATAAAGGGGAAATGTTATCCTTCATTCCAAATTAGTTACTTGGAACATTTTATAGAGTGAAGGCTGTAAGCCTATACACTTGCGGTTGAGAATCAGGCTTTAAGACTAGGATTTACCTAGCCTTTGTTTATATCTCATTGGGAGCCCTTATTAGGGCCTGGCCACCCACAACCCCATTCATTTTATTAAGCTGGCTCTTTTACAGCTTAAAAGTTTGTTCATCATTGTGGGCCTCTGAAGCCAAATCATCAAAGAGGCGTTGTCTCTTGTCTGTGCACCTATTGGTCTAATGTGACCACCCCTGCTCCTTAATTTTATCAAGACAATTTAATTCCTTGGGTTGCAGTCTACTTCCATAAAGAGGTAACTGTTGCAGAACAACTTTCACACACTGTTATGATGCTTGATTTAAAATAAAAAAGTAAAAACCTGGCTATTTCAATTGCTAACAGGTTCTTGGAATTGGGAGAAGGAGAACCTGAGGAACATCACCCCTACCCACCCCCATGATAACTTGGATTACCAAAGGTATTTTGTAACAGAACTGTGTTGTGACTGAAGCATCAGGTTTCTAGAAACTGGAACCCAGGACTCCAGAAAGACACCACTACACAGCTTCCAGAAAGCAAGTCTGTCCTGGTGCTGAGCTTTGTGTCAGAGGTAAGAACATAAGTATAGAAGGCATAACACATTCTCCATACCAGTCAACAAATGGCCCTGTTTTACAAGAGGAGTGTTGCCCCCAAACGAGGTTAGATCCCCATCAGTCTAAAGTTTCCCATATGTAATGGAATCCCATTGTTTAGTAAGAAAGCTGGGTTTCTTTCATTCTTGGTGTTCATGGAAACAATGGGTAGGGTGGACAATTCTCAGTTCTACATGTTAATACATGCATAGCACCATTGCCACTCCATAGTGGTCCCACTTAAAGTAACCAACATGACTAAATTAGGTTCATTAATTTCAGCGGGTCTCCTCTGAGTAAAACTTAGTTAAATACCACCCACAAGTTCCTTAGCATGAGATCTTTAAAAACAGCCTCTTCTCCAATTGTGACTCCTGGAATCTAAAAATTTAGAGAGTCTTTCCCAGCCTAGTTCCTTCCAGATGTCACTGGACTCCAACTCCCATCACCAGACCATTGATTATTCTGGCTGGGGCTGATGGGAATTGGAGTCCAACAACTGGAAGGAACTAGACTGTGGAAGTTGAGCTTAGATTTTTCTTTGGAATATACATAAGGGATCCCTGAGAAGAGCAATGCTGAAAAAAAAAACCTAAAAATCCCCAACATTCAGAAATGGCTTGTGCAACCTAGTCACCAGCTTTTGCTGCAGAATGAAGCAATGTTCGTTCAGTATATTATAGAGTTTTAACTCTGGAAATTGGGTGCAGTTTCACCCATCCTGATGGTTCAGACTTGAACCAGCATGCTTCATAGCTGGCCTCCTGCATGTGCCATAAAGTGTTGCTAGGGGAAAGTGTGTGCCTAATAGTATTGGATCATTCTCCCCTGATTTCATAGGACACCACACATAAGATGCGACAAAAGAGTGAAAGACCAATTCAGGAGGAGAAAAGGTCTGAAAAATCCAAAGAAACAGAAAGGGAAGGGATGTTGGAATGCTTGAACGTAGCAGCTTTGTACCTTGAAAATAATCTATATAAGCCACATAAAATTAGAACCTGGCCTGGAAACTATTATTTCCAAAAAGTCTTCCAATATTAAGTTAGGACATGGCATGTTGATCTCATTTCTGGAGTTTGGCTCCTCCACTGTTCTCAGCAAATAACAAAACAATGGTTTGCCTAACACACTTGGTCCTTCGTCCCTCCACACGGCATTTCAGCAGACAGATGTGCAGTTCAGTTCCGTGGGTTCCTGCATGGATGCTGTCCCCAGCCCTTCCGGTCCATCTACTATCGTGGGCTCACTGGAACATTGCCTGTGGTTTAAGCTGGGCTGCAGGAGGAGGCATGTGTCGCCACTGTCTGGTTCCTCCACCACCATCCCAGAGTGCATAATGGAAGCCATGGCCAACAGCTGGATATCAGAGTGAGCGTTGGCCACAGTGTGGCGGCGGATGTTCCCACACTTCTCCAGATATGCCTCGCCCTCCTGCTCAGTCAAAGGCGTCAAGGCAGTCTCGCTGACTTGTCGGTCTGCCACAGCGTGAGAAGAGAAGCTCAGCCCATTGGGTTTGGCACGAGGTCTATGATACCTTCTCTCTGGAAAATAAGAAGGAAGGCATGCAGATTAATTGTGGACTGCATACGAATCCAAGAGCAACCGACAGTGCAATTTTTCAGAAAACTTCCCTAGGCTGGGTACCATCCCTACCCAGCTGTTTTCTTCCAATGTGGGCTGTGACATATCTTTGACAAAGGAATGTAAGAAAGTTCATCATTCTGCCTAGGCAGGAATAGTCATGTATGTACATGTGAATGTATATATACACCGAGAGAGAGAATAAAAAAACTATTTAATCCTTCCTTCAATATTGTTATCCAGCGGAGGAATGGGGAAGGGATTATGATTGTTGTTCTTTTATGTACATATATAATTATTTCTCCAGCATTGGTAATTTGTTTACAAACATTTGCATCAAGTGACTCCAGAGGTTGTAAAAGGTAAAGGCACCCCTGCCCGTACGGGCCAGTCTTGACAGACTCTGGGGTTGTGCGCCCATCTCACTTAAGAGGCCAGGGGCCAGCGCTGTCCGGAGACACTTCCGGGTCACGTGGCCAGCGTGACAAAGCTGCATCTGGCGAGCCAGAGCCGCACACGGAAACGCCGTTTACCTTCCCGCTGGTAAGCAGTCCCTATTTATCTACTTGCACCCGGAGGTGCTTTCGAACTGCTAGGTTGGCAGGCGCTGGGACCGAGCAGCGGGAGCGCACCCCGCCGCAGGGATTCGAACTGCCGACCTTTCGATCGGCAAGTCCTAGGCGCTGAGGCTTTAACCCACAGCGCCACCTGCGTCCCCCCAGAGGTTGTACTTATTTGCATAACATTAGTTTCTAATCTTTCACCAAATTAATTGAGTTGAATTTCGCAACAGGGAAGCAGGTTTTTTTTATTCCTGTATTTTCTAACCATGCAATCCGATCTTTGAGTTTACAAGAATCTGAAAAATGACAGCCTTCATCTGCACTGCTGTTTGTGCCTTGGGTTCAGGATCACATCTACACACCCATCCATATGCAGCATCCCCGTTTTTAGACATTCATACCAAATGTGCAAATGTCAGGAATGGAGATAGAAAGCATGGTCCCAGTTCCCCCTACATGTGGAGAATAAGGACCATGATCTGTGAATAAGGAGCACGGCAGTAAAAGTAGCTTATTTCGTTGGAACTCCAATTCTCTTCTAGTTGTAGGCCTGCCTTCCCTGTCAACAAGAAAACTGCTGTTCCAAGAGCCCCAGTATTGTATTCAACTTTTAGTCAAAGTAGACCTACTGAAATTAATAGATCTAAGTTTGCTGTGACCACTAATTTCAATGGATTAACATTAGTTGACTGAAACCCTATAAGGACTGCTTCTTTACCCACCTGCCATGAAATGCTGCCATGAAATGGAGGGGAAGGGAGATTAATAACAAGGTACAGATAATGGTGATCAGCCAAATGATTCATGAAAGCATGGTAAGATGCTTGTGATGCTAGAAGGATGAAGGTGTCCTCTTGGAAGGAATCCAGTCTGAGACCTTATGTGCAGGATGTCTTTTTCATTTATCCACTGGCCTACTAGGGGATGACCGATAATTGGCTGGTCATACTACACAGTTGAGCACTGCCAACAATCACAACCGAAAGGTGTCAGCTAGGGAGAAACTGAGGGCTGAAGCCAACACTCCTCTCTTTACTCCCCAAAACTGTTCCATAGAGTTAGGGAAACCCTCATAACAGATTAGGGGGCACACAAGGAGAGGAAGTCCATTACAACACACACACACACACAGAGGAGATGAGGTCTCTGGCTAAGGCTTGTTTGTATATCTCTTGAAATGTTACTCCAACCCTTGGGTGTATTAGAGTGATATATTGCACAATGTTTTTAAAGCCACATAATCCACCTTCACTTTGAATGTTAACACTGCAAAATAAGCAAACAGCCTCTAAGCTTAAAACAACCAGCATTAGTAGCCCGAGGGATTTACATAAAGCTAGTATAAATTTACTCAATTCAGTAATCTTCATTGCATCAACTTCATGGGTATGGCTAAGTTATCTAATGAAGTCTTGAGGGACTAAGTCCTCTCAGGACCAGGTCAAGCATTTGCTCTCTCCTCCGCTCCCTTGCCAGATTCAATCTGCAGAAGATGGTAAAAGTTGCCATAAAGTTAAGATGGAAAACACTAGTTTTTTGGCTGCCAGTATTTTTTATGCTGGAATTTGCAATGCTTATAAAAGAACATCATCATTATTATTATTATTATTATTATTATTATTATTATTATTACTGATTATAATGGCAGGAGGTTGAATCCGGAGCTGCCATACTACAAAGAGAGGAGCCTTTTCTTTTTGCTGATTTCCCCTTCAAATCCCCACAACTGTTCCAGAGCAGATCTTCAGGGGGTACAGGGAGAAGAGGGGAATCAGCAAAAAAAAAAAAGAGAGAAAAGTCACCTCTTCCCTTCTTCCTTCAGTGTTCTGTAAGCAGAGTAACACTGACAGGAACTCTGGCTCCAAGCCAAAATAATTATTGCAAAATTTTATTACTGCAATAAGTTGCAATAAATAGTTGAAGAATATAAAGCTCTTTATATTAAAGTCTTCTGGCACACTCCCAGCAAGCATGAATGGGAGGCAATCAGCACACAGAGAGAAAATCACAGCCAACTATTCTTCATGCTGTGCCACAGACACTTCAGAAATTGTTCCCTGGAGAAAAACAAAAGTGAACTTGATTTGTACAAGACACCAGATTTTAAGGACAGGCAGACCTGGAGTTTGGGGACTTCAGATAGTATCCTTAAATGATAAAATTACCCTGGATCTTTAATATTTTTGTTCAATGTTATTTGTACCAAAATTAAGCTTTCTGAAGCTCAGTTCAATTCCAAGCTAATATGCCTTTATTCTCTCAACTATCACCCTAATTTCAAATATAAAAGGTTGTTAAAGAGTATTGAATAAACTAGCCTGCATTCCCCTTCCACCACCACCCCCCCCAAAAAAAATCTTCCAAATTACCATCTCTAAATGTTGATAGCAAGTATTTGATTGACAACAATAAACATGGTTTATGAAGCTAAAAACAAGGATTGGGACCAAGTACTCCTCCCTCATCTGTCCCCTTGCATGCTGCCTTCACTTGTCTGTTGCATCCAAACTGGGAAACTCTACCTTAATGTCAGTTAAACCAATAAGCCAGGATCAGAGCCAGACTTATTCTCTTTTATCAGCAGCAACTGAACCACAATATATGCCTTGGTGTTACTTCCTAGCTTCATAAACCATAGCTGAAAAAAACGGGGAAGTTTGTCCCAGCCAGACCAGTATCTGCATGGCAAAGTGCACCTAAGCATTTAGTAATATCCATACTAACTTAATGCACCCGGGAAACATTTCCTTCAATCCATTTCCTGGTGGTTATTTGAAAAACTGAAATTAAAGTTTAGTTTCTGAAATTTGAACATGAAAACGTGTCAAATTAGGACTTCAAAGTCTGAATTGTACGATTTAAAGAGGGGTCAGATTTCCTAAAAATACCATTTCAACTTGTAGGGCTAAGGACACAAATAAGAAGAGTCTTGCTGCATCCAACCAAAACGCCTTTTTAGTCCAGTATCCTTTCTGCCAACCTAGTTGCTCGGATGCCTATGGGAAGACCACAAGCAGCACATGAGCATAATAGCACTCTCCCACTAGTATCCCCAAGAACTGGTATTCAGAGGCATACTACTCACCTGGCAACAGTTATTACACCAGGCTGCAGGACAGGGGGGAAAGAAAGGTGTGCAGGGCCACTCAGTCAACACAGCTGAGAGAGCAGCAAGTTTTGACACCTGCTCTGTTGGAGCCCTTCCACTGCAGCTGGTCATTAGAGAAATTTATAACTAAGATCTTCACCTCCCTCCCTCCCAATCCATTTTCCTTTTGTGTTGTGTCTTTTTCATAGATTGTAAGCCTGAGAATAGGGGCTGGCCTTTTGAGTGATCTGAGACTTTGTTGGCTGAAGATGGGAGAGACTTTGACAGGCAAGGCCTCCTTCCACTTGCCTTGCTCCACCCTCTAGTCGCTGCTTCTCAATTTGTATTGTATTATTTTATGTACTGCGGCCTCTTGTTGTTTTATTGATTATAGTTTAGAAAGTATTTAGTGTAACTGTTGAGTGGATTTCTGTTTAACTTTTATATGTTGATATTATTATTTTATACTAGTCTAATGATTGTTACTTTTTTGATGTAGGTTGCTTATTTTAAAGTTTTGTTTTATTATCACATTTTTGTATTGCATTAGATTGTTATAAGATGTACATTTTTTGTTTCTTCAGCTTGTAAACCACCTTGAGTATTGTAAGACAGAAAGACAGTATACAAATTAAAAATGATGATGATGAATTAAAAATATTTAAATAAAATATTGTCTCCCGTACTGGAGGTAATATAGCCATGAAGGGTGTATTCTTTATGCAGTCATTACCTTTTATTCCCCATGAATTTGTCTAAATTATCTTAAGTAAGTGCTCTCATGGTTGTGCAATGTTTTCTTTCCCTGTAACCAATGACTACCTGTGCAAAACATTACATCAGTTGGGTTTTGCACTAAAATAGACTCCCAGCCACAGTTCTTTCCAGCAAAATCCTTATTGATTCTTTTCATTGTTAACGTAATGTGTTTCACATACACAGTTTGATGAAGTAATAAGCTGCACGAAGATCAACACAGATTACATGGCACGGTATCTAATAGTAATGTGGCAGAAGAATACATAGCTTTTGAATATGACTACTCACATGTTTAGGTAGGGCAAAATCCAGCATGCCTTGCTCAGACCCATGTCGCAGGCCTCATTCTCCTTCTTCTGAACTGCAACACCCCTAAATCTGCTGAGGATGGTCCCCCAACCACCAAGAGTAAATACTGGAGTTACATGGGAGGAGAGGAAGGGGAAGTCCTGCTGTGCAAGCAGAAGTCCTTTCCACTCATGCATGGACACCATTGGATTGAAGCCTAAGTCATTCAGGTAAATCATGAACAAGTTGTTCCCCTTTCATCTCTTACTTTTATTACATACAACAGAGAACTATTAATATACATCCATACAGGCAGCCAAGCTTGTTACTTTTAACCCTGCCTGTCTCCTTCCTTGTGGAACACCCTCTCTTCAGATGTCAAGGAGCTCAAGAACTACCTATCTTTTAGAATACATCTGAAGGCAGCCCTGCATTGGGAAGTTTTTAATGTTTGATGTTTTCCTATGTTTTATATATGCTGTTAGCCGCCCAGAGTGGCTAGGGAAACTCAGCCAGATGGGCGGAGCATAAATAATAAAGTTGTTGTTGTTAGCCCTTAAAAGCTCTAACACAGCTCCTGAGTGTCTCACGGAAGGGTCATTTGAAAGGCAGTACCTCATCTTTGAAATTCTCCACCTACACACAGATGAAGTCTCTTCATTAAATGGACTCTCCTTCCTTGGCGGTTTTTAAGCAGAGTTTGGGTGGCCATCTGCCACAGATGTTTTAGTTGAGATTCCTGCATTGCGGGAGAGGGGTTCAACTTGATGACCCTCTGGACACCTTCCAACTCTACAATTCTATGATTTTATGAAATGATATTTCGCAGTTGGAATAAAGCTTTCCTATTTTAACAAGGCTATGAAGTTACTGTTCAGTCCTTCTTACCGTTTTACAGCGCAATCCTAACTAAAACCATTCAGAAGTCCTACTGAATTCAATGGGGCTTACTCCCTGATAAGTGCGACTAGGATCACAGCCTTAGTGCGGAATTCAACATCCCACTGTGGTGAATGTCCCATCCGTGTGACTTGAAATGCAGCAAGGGGAAGTGAACTTGCTGAGTTTTAAGCTGCTACTGTGTACACAGCCTTCATTTTCTCAGTGCTTCCAACTGTATTTCCCACTGGGTGGAGGACAGAAAGGAGAGAGACTCCAGCCTCCCTCCCTATTCTGGGGTGGCAGCAGGAGAAAAGGCAGGTGTGCAGTACTGGCCAGAGCTGTGACTACTGGATAAGGGGATTCGGGAGCTCATGGCAGAGCATGGGGGTGGTAGCAACTACTGTACTTTTCTGTCTATAAGACACCCCCATGTATAAGATGCCCCTATTTGGGGGGAATCAGATTTAAGAAAATGGTGGGAGATGTATACATGTATAAGACACCCCCTAATTTTTGACATTATTTTTAAGGGGAAAGACCTAGTCTTATACACTGAAAAATATGGTACTTTGAGTTTTTCCCTGCTGTCATTTGTAATTGCTGGTCCCAATTCAAACTGAACCTGGGAGAACTTGGCCTTTTCTCCATGAAGGGTTATGAAGTGAGACACTAGCAATACTTTGCTTTGCAGCATCAATAACTGATGCTGTGGAATCATAAGAAGTCTACGGCACTTTGGCTTTGCACACACACACACACAAAGGTTAGAGCATTCACTCCCACGCAGGGGCTCTCCCGCTGGTACGGTAAAAGCTGCGCACAGCGAGGCTGATAGCAGCATTGTCTGGAATGCAGTCTATCTTTCTGAGCAGCAAAGGGAAGATATTCCTCCAGTTGTCACTGTGTCGTGTATCTCTTTCCCCTCCCGGCCTTTCAGCTGGAAATGAATATCTGCTTCATTGTCCGCGCTAAGAAATCGTTCTAGGGTGCCGCTGGAACAGCAGATTTCTGCACTGCATCATGGCAAAGGCCGCATTTCAGCAATTACTTATCACCGGCTGAAATAATGTGGCAGAGGGCAGGGGTCGAAACATGACGGCAAAAAGCAACTGCCTGGAGATATGAGCAAAGTATGCCTCTGCCATGCTAAACTAGCAACCTGCCCTGCTGATGCCAAAGCATGAATGTATTCCTAGCAAGTGGATTGGAGCCAAGAGAGCTGCCAGAATTCAACACACACACACACACACACGGACATAACTAGTCCAGGGAATGCCCTACTGATGGTCAAAAAATTCAAAAGTCATTGAGGCACAGATGGGAAACCTGTAGCCTTCCAGATGTTGCTGTACAGGAACAAAGGAAGCTGCCTGGTACTGAATCAGACCATTAGGACCATCCAACGCAATACTGTCTACACAGACTGGTAGTGCCCCTCCAAGATTTCAGATCTGTATCTGTCGCAGCTTTAGCTGGTGATACCATTGATTGAACCTGGAACAGCAGGTGCTCCACCACTGAGCTTCAACTCCCATCGTGCCTGACCATTGGCCATGCTGGCTGGGGCTGCTGGATACTGGAGGGCAACAACATCTGGAGGGCACCAGAGGTTCCCACCACCGCTATGGCATGTTGAACAACGGGGAAAGACAGGTCTCCACCCCCCTCTGTAATACAGGAAAAGCTTAATAAAAAAATTCCTTTCAGTAGCACCTTAGAGACCAACTAAGTTTGCTATTGGAATGAGCTTTCATATGCATGCACCCTTCTTCAGATACACTGTAACAAAAGTCACCAGACCCTTATATATAATGAGAGGGTGGGGAGGGGTATTAGAAGGGTGGTGGGAATGGGTGATTGGCTGATAGGTGTGGTAAACCTGTTGACAACTGTTAGTGACAGTAGAAGCATGTTATGTATCATGAAAGCAGGTGAAAGCAAAGGATTTTTTTTATTCCAAAGCAGCCATGTGGGGCCTCAGTTCGGTATGTACTCCTGATCCAGACTGGGAGCCCATGCTGGTTTTTCTTAGAAATCCGCTCCCCACTGCACTTTCTCTTCAAAGGTACAGTTTGCTATAATCACCTTCAGCGACAAATAGCAACTATGAAGGGAAGGGGTAGTGATTTTCAACAGACGCAGACCTGGGCCCAGATCGCATCCCTGCACAGCAGTTTCTCCTTCAAAATAAAAGCAGTCAGCCTGAGCACACTTTTCTAAAATGGTGAATAATCTAATGCACAGTTTGACTCTTAGCACCACAGAGCATTTGGACACTCTGCAGACCAGCTCATGGAATCAAGCAATTTGTTGCTGTGGAACTTGTTGCAGTTGCTATTTATTAACTGCCTTCCACATAGATACCTCAAGGTAATGTAAAAAGAAAAAAGAAAACAAAATGAAATGAATTGAAAACAGTTAAAAACACAAAATACCAACAGAATTTGTCGTGGATGATTTAGCTGAGATTCCTGCACTGCAGGAATTCTATGACTGTGAATTTTAAGAAACAAAAAAAAGTATGTACACCCATGGCAGAAACCTATTTATCCAGCTGGAGAAGCTTGTCTGAAGAAAAATATATTCAGTTGCTTCTAGAAATTGCAGATAGTTTCTTGACTGCTTCACAGAACACAGGCGGCCACACTGATAGCCCACCTCAGTTACTATGGGGCAGACTTCCAATATCTTTGGAAACTTGCAGGAGAAGCTTTCTTGCAGACCACAGTGACCTAGGAGTCAGCTACATTAAGAAACAGTGATTTGAACATGCTAAAAACACATATTTCCTGCACCAGAGAGCAGGAAATTTTAAAACACAATTTTCCATACAGATTTTTTTTCTTTTGTTATAATGATCTAATTTCTGACTTATTTACAGTGTTCTTCCCTTCCTGTGTCTAGATCCACACTTAATCTCTCTAGTACCCTGGTCTGGATCTATATAAGGCCTTATATGTTAATACTAAAACGTTGAACTTGGCCTAGCAAGGTACTATATGCTGATGGCAGTTTGGCCTCACAAACATCCTAGCCCTCACATTATGCACAAGCTGCAGCCTCCAGATAAGCCTCAAGGTTAGTGTCACATAGAATGTGTTGCAGTAATACATCCTTAAAGTTATCCATGAATGGACCACTGTGGTAAAGCCAAAATACAGGAAGCTTATGAAAAACATGGTTGGAGAAACTCTATGGACTTTGATAGAGAAGCTTCCAGCTTACAAAACTCAGGTCTCTCCATGCTGTTCAAGTTTTCTAGGCCAAAGCTCATTTAAATTTCTGGATTCATTTTTTTCAAATCAGATGAGATGACGAGGCATCCAAATAGATGCTTTCTGCTAGCCAGCATATGATTCCACTTTTCAAAATTAGATTTTGCAATGGTTTCCTCCTGTATCTCATTTTTCGGTGGTCTCAACTCATTGCCTCCAACAGTCCCTTCCAACTTAGAGCAACAGCGATAAAAAGCAGCTGAAAGTGTATCTTGAAGGTGATGCATTCCAAAATCCAATAATGGCAAAATGGAAGCAACTGAGCGAGCAAAAAGCAAAACACTGCAGGCTTTGTTCCACAGCCCTGTACTACTATGACAAGCTACCCATAATCTTCTTCTGCTACGGCCAGACAACTCAGCAAATTGCTGCAGGCTGACTAAAGCAACAAGGAGAGAGAGATCAACAGGTTCAGCTAAGCAGATAAGGGATGCAACTAAAAATAGAAAGCAGGGTGGAACTTGGAAACACAGTTTTGGCAGATGGGAGAATTAGCATGGAATCATGCTAAGATAAATAACTTCCTGTTTGTCTAGTGTCAGAATTATTACACTAACTTTATCTGAGTTAGTTGCTTATGCTATTGCATAGGACTAATGTCACCTGAGGAACATCCAGTTCCCAGGGCCAGCTCAGGATATTTTGCAGCCTGAGGCAAATGGTAAGATGGTGTCTTCACACAGCTTTCACAGCCAGAAACCAGCTGGAATGCCAGTTGCACCTTCCTTCCAACACCAATGGTGGAATAGCATTCTTCTCTGTACCTCAGGCAGTAGGTCAAATTTGAGGGGGGGGGGCGGGACAGGCCCCTCTTAGATGAGGAACTCAGAAGGAACAGGCAGGAACTGTTGCTGCACCCTAGCCATCTGCCTCTTGAGATGGTTCCCTCACTTTGCCTAAAGCCAGGCTGAGGGACCCCTGGTCCCTCAGATGATGTTGGGACTCCAACTCCAATGGCCAACAACATTTGGAGGGCCACAGGTTTCTTCTTAGGCCACTTAGATACAAGTATGAAGGAAACTACACGTCCACATCAGGCACCATGAGAAACAGACAACAGACAACTAGTATGTAGTACAATGCAGTGGTGCTTCTGCACAGTAGGCTAAGATGCAAATGAGTTTCTGAGAGAATTAAGTTAAAGCCAGGGTTAGTAAGATGGTGCTGCAAGCAAAAGGCCTACAAACTAGAAGAATGAAGCAGAGGTGGAAAACAATATGAGGGGAGGAAGCTGATTCAGCTTTTTTGTTTCCACTCTCAGCTGCCACCTCATTTCCACAAATCACTTCTCACTGAAGTAATCATCTCACACACAAGCCCACAAATCCAGGCAAGATCACAGGAAGAGCGGTGGAAGCATCAAACATTATATAACCAAGATAAAAAAGCAAAAAGAGGCTGTAAAAGTGAGAAAATGAAAATGCTTTGTGCAAAGAAGAGATCATGAATAACTCAGTCATAAAACAGTTGAAAAACCATAAAAGGGAATGGGAGACAGAAAAGCTTTTGAGTGGAAGGAAGGGGAAATTAAGAAAATATCCACTCATCGTAAAATTTGGAAGCCAGCAATCATACGGGGAAAGGAAAGGGGGTGGGGAGCAAAATGAACTTGGTGTTGGAGCTGGGGAACAGACTAAGAAATGCTACCCCTACTCAGAGTCGACCCACTGAAGTTAATGGGCCTGGCTAACATGGGTTCATAAATTTCACTGGGTCTCCTCTGGGTAGAACTTAGTTGAATACCATCCTCTCTTGCCAAAAGCTTAACAAAAAGTCAGCTCTGAATATGCTCAACCAAAGAGGAACAAGAAGAGATTTCCAGAGTCTAGACATAGAACACTACCCCAAGATTTCCACAACGTGACCCTTTAAGAGGGGTTGGCGAAAATTTAGTGGAAAAACCTTGGTCTTCAGCACCAGTTTCCTTTGTTCCTCCAAGCATTTAGGCTCGTGCAAATGCAGTTTATTTGACCGCCGCTGTCTCAGTCAGAACAGCCTGAGCGTCGGGGATTGAGGTGTTCAAAAATTCATACAACACCCCCAGTTTTCTGAGCCTTTCATTCAAAATGCAATGAGTTATTCTGTGCTCATGAAAAAGTGGAGTGGAATTTTCCCCCCTTCATAACTGCCAATAGGTGGAGATATTGCTTAACTCTGCTGTCTGGGATGCTGAAGTCAATGGCTTTGAGGGCCTAATGATGTCTCTCACGAGTCCCTCTAGCACAGTGTTTCCCAACCTTGGGCCTCCAGCTGTTTTTGGACTACAACTCCCATCATCCCTAGCTAGCAAGACCAGTGGTCAGGGATGATGGGAATTGTAGTTCAAAAACAGCTGGAGGCCCAAGGTTGGGAAACACTGCTCTAGCATCCCCTGGGAAAAGAAACACGGGGAGGTGTCATCCTCATACTCAATTGCTGGCTGCTTGCAGGGAGTTAAGGAAATACTGGAAACAATGAAGTCACATCACACATTGCTTTGAGGAAACTGTTACCAGGGAGATGGGGGAGGAAGGAAGATGCTGGTCAGCGGAAATCATTTAAGTGTCTAATTAGTCTCTTAAAATGCCAGTGTAATTGGGAGTTGGGGAGTTGAGGCCTTTGTCTAGCTCTGTTGTCACTTTGTCTCTAGATTAAGCTCTTGCGGTCCCTTTTATTGCAGCATGGCAACATAAGGAAAGCAATCCTCACTCAGCCCATCAGATCTTTTCCACCCACATACTTTAATTGCAATAGAAAAGTACAAAACTCATGCTGGCTCATTTAGCCTTATCATTATTATTAATTTTTAGTCACTTTTTTCGCAAAAAGTCTCAAAGCAACGTACAGATTGATCGTTGGGGGGGAGGAAGTCTAATGCTTTCACTGTGATCTAATGTTTGATTAGTTTCTTAGTGAATGAAGGCTTTTAGCATCGTAGATTTGAAAGGCTGTTCCTGTTGAAATCTGACAGGTGCTTATGATTCTGAAATGCCATTGCCTGCTGAAATTGTTCATTTCACCAAGTGTTGTTGAATTAATTTGATTCCATGTTAGTCAGTTGCTCTGCATTTTATACGTTAAAATTTTAAGATGTTTTAAAAGTTTTATTGTACACCACCATGATGTTTATATGAATTGGTGGTTTATAAATATTCTTACAAATAAATACAGTAGCCAATAGTGTTTGTTTTACAGCCCATTAAAATAAAAGTCTTGTATCCATTTATTATACTATTCCTCAATCCTGGTTGAAACATGATCCCAATCCTACAAACCTGACATGGGAAACAGGTGCTTTGCATATTTACCTACATGCACAGTGAATAGCACACACGTAACTTCTAAACAGAAAGCAAATGTGATGGGTTTGAATCTACAGTCCTTTCAAGGCCACTGAGTTCATAAAACTGCTTTATGACACCAATCCCTTGTTTTATTGGCAGACAAAAAGATAGCAGAGAAGTTTCCCAAGAGTCACATGGCTAACTTTCAGGCAAAACAATTTCAGCACCGTGCAAGTCTGCATGCACTTTGTATCATTTTTCTTCTGGAGAAGGGTCATGATTTTATTACTTGTGAATAGCAAACTGTGCTGTGATTATGTTTGCACTGGGAGAAGTACATCTGGTTTCCTCAAGGCATGTATTTGTTGTGTAAAACCTAAGCAACCTAAGCAAGGCATGTATTTGTTGTGTAAAACCTAAGATATGGTCTTACCGCCCTCTTTCTTTTTTATAGAGTCAGGCAGCAAACTCCAGAAGGTGTGCATGTCCTACAAACAGACACTCTAGAGCACAGCTTTCTGAACTTTTCATGTTGGTTACACACTTTTTAGACACAATCATTTTGTGACACAGTAATTCAGTTTTGCTAGTGAACCAGAGGTTAAACTAGCCCCTTATAAGAGCATTTGCGCGACACACCAAGACATTGCAGCCGACACACCAACATGTCATGACACAGTTTGGAATGCTCTGCTCTAGAGAGATCAGCCCATGTCTCTCAGGCATGTTGTTCTTAACAAATATTTATTAAGGAAGAACCAAATGGTAACAATGATGAATCAAAGAGTGTTCATTCAGAAGTAAGTCAATTTAAACCAAAGACAGTCAACGTGATGCCTCTTCCACCCTAACCGATTTCGGCAAAACCCAGAAGTGGGAGAGGGTGGCTCAAGGAAGGAATATCAGCTGGCATGGGCAAAGGAGGATGCAACTTAGCTCTAATTTGAACTAATAGGAATCAACATAGGAATCATACTCATGAGTCCTATACAAAAGTTGGATGCATTAGACCAATGACTGAATACTCAGGGGAATGCTATGTTCAAAAAAGTTGCTATGCTGCTTATCAATCACTTTCCCAATCCAACTTATTTCCTTCTCCTCTTCTCCATAAGTGCTGCTGTATAGAATCTCTCAGTCTGAAGGAACTGACAGACCATACATGCATTTCATCTTCTTGGCCCTGTAGGGCCCCATATAAAATTGGGAATAGCCCTAAACAGTGCTTTTTTTCCTAAAATAATAACAACAATAATGTTTAGGGATACTCTCATTTTCCTACTCATATTGAAATACTGCCCCTCAATGAGGCCAAACTTAGATTCACAAAATGTTTAGGGGTGTGCGTAAAAAAGCACTGGCCCTAAACAAACTTACTAGCGAGTAAGCTTTATTGAGGAAAGTTGGACTTACTTTTGAGAGTGCAAAAGTGAAACTGTGCTCAAAACAACTCCCCTGTGAGAAAAAGTTGCAATCTTTGGGGCTATTGGGTTTATTGGAGAAATGTTAGTAATGAAGAGACAGAATAAACAAAAATGTACATGGTGTGGAGAAGAGGTTGCTGATCTCCCTAATCTAAGGAAGATGATGACACAGGAGCGGAGACAACTCAAGTCCTGTTTGCAGATTCCCACAGGCCTCTGGTTAGCCACTGTGAAAACAGGTGCCTGATCCAGCAGTCTTTTTAAGATGCTGTCTAGGTTTGTCATTGCTTTTCTCCCAAGAAGCAGGCGTCTTTTAATTTTGTGACTGCTGTCACCATCTGCAGTGATCATGGAACCCAAGAAAGTTTAGTCAAAACTCTCCACTATGACCTGTCCGTCTTGGGTGGCCCTGCATGGCAGAGCTCATAGCTTCTCTGAGTTATTCAAGCCCATTTGCCATGATAAGGCAGTGATCCATGAAGGAGAACCCCAAGAGTGGACAACTTTAAACTGTGATTAGATGAATTCACAGAAGATAAGGCTACCAATGCCTACTGGTCATATGCCAGGTTGCTGGGAAACAACAGCAGGAGAGTGCTGTTCTGTTTATGTTGCCCTTGTGGTCCTTCCTGGTGTCATCAGGTTGGCCAAGATGCTCGACTAGATAGGCATTTGGTCCAATCTACAAGCTCTTGTTCTCAGCATGTATAGGATGTCAAAGAAACTTTGCCATGTGGGTTACATACAACCACCCATTCCAAGCTGCTCACACTTTGAGACCAACAGAGGCCCTGACTACATGCCCACCACTACCAATAGAAGTCGGTGAATATTTTTGGATAGGCAACTGCATTGCATTATGCATATATAGAAGCCACCTTTAGAGGGTTTTGACTTTTAAAAGGGCAGCATATATTTAAACAAACAAATAAAATGCCAGCTATTTATATTCAGTGTGCCTAAGTTGCCTAAGAACCCTCCGAATCTATGATTCTTTTACATAGTAATCCTGATTTGCAACAGAGATGGGAAACCTGTGGCTTTCCAAGATGTTGCTGGACTACAACTCCCATCAGTCCCAGTCAGCATGGTCAATGGCCAGGGATGACAGGATTTGTAGGCCAGAAAAATCTGAAGGACTACCCAGATATGGAGAGTTGCAAGTTCCCAATCCCTGATTTAAATGTAAGGCTAGAAAGACAGGCAAGGAAACAAAGATGATTGTCAGAAGGAAAGGGAAATATGGATTAGAACTGGAGGAGTTGAGAGGCAAAGGGTCCTGTCCACTGAACTACACAACACACACTAGATTACATTCAAAGACAAGGTTGTGGCCCCACAGCTGCAGGAATCACAACACAAAGGGAACACATGTTTCCTTACAAGATGCCAATTTCAAACATTCCTTGTCCAGTGGTGGCTAGAACTGGGAAAGCCAGAAATTATAGAGGTCTGGGGCAGCCCTCCAGATGTTATGGACTGCAACTCAGCCCCAGCCAGCATGGCCAATGGTCAGGGGTGATGGCAGCTATTGGGGGGATGACCCACTGGCTAGTGGTGGTATTAGACAGTATTGTACTAGGGGGATCTGACTTTATTGCCATTTCCTTGCCTACAACATAGAGCAGCACAAAGTAGTTGTGATTGAATAACACAATTCCAAGAGAGTTGACGTTGTCAAACTAACAACCTGGTGATCAGGCAGATCATTGGCAACAGGTGTCTGATGATGCTGTGGAAACAAGGGGCACGTGGATCTGCAAAGAACTACTACAATGGGTGTTTGGCAAGTTCCCTTGCAGGATAGAGGAATGGAAAGAAACTAAACTAGAAACCTGTAATATGTGGCGAGAAGCTTTTCAGCTACCATTTTTTAAAAATCAGATTTTAAGCACCTGCAGAACCAGGTTGTGAATACTGAACTCTCATTATCACTTGGTAAGACTCAAGAAGGGAAAAAAATGAAGGCTGTTTCCATACAAACTAATTATGTTTAAGGCTTTGTTGATTGGTATCTACTCAGGGATGATTTAAGCTTTTATTCTCCCATCTCTGTCTTGCACAAAGCTGCATATTAATTAGACCATGCTGGCTGCTGACAGACAATAGTTGTTGTTTTCTTAAAGAGAGTTGCAAGCGGTATGTGAGAGGCAGCACTCTTGATGTACAGCTCTTTTGTCGCACTGTGTTGTCTCTGGTCAAACGTGTTCTGCAACAATGCAGAGGCAGTACTAACACAAGAACACACATTTTGGGTACCAATTTTCTTTTTGCACAGCCCTCAAGCAAACTACTGACCAACACAGATGCAAGTTACATTGGTTTAAGAAGGGATCTTGGGGGGAAAGAAACTCAAATGGCATTGCAATACAATGCATCTTACCCAGAGCACACGTACTACCAGGGAAGCAGTGTTCTTCGCACAAACCGAGGTATGGGGAGACCACGAGTTTAACAAGCTCCTCCAACTGCATGAAGGCCTTACTGGGACCTGTAGGTTCATGTACTCCCTGTAACAAAAAAGCACCCAACAGATATGCATATGAACGTATATATTTCTTTCAGAAGAAATATAATTGTGCACACAGGAAAAAGTTGTGGAAATGAAGAAAAAAGAGCCTGTTACATAATTATTTATCCTACATGGAGTTTGCAACAAAATGCAGGTTGCTTTCAGCATTCCAGCCAACCCTCTTCAGGATACTATAAAGTTTACATAAGTGGCTCAAAGAAGCCATTTGATTCCCCTCATATCCTGGTTTTCTGTTTCTCTATTCCAATGGACAGTCAGCTTTCTGCAGCTCCTGAATATGCTCAGTCATCATTGGGTTTGGGTATCTTTTTGAAGGAGGGCTGGGGTTAAAAATATTTGTACTTCTGCAAACCTCAGGGTTCCTCCAACATTACAGTCACACCCCACTTGTTTCTCAGTGACCCCATTTTGGCTCCCATACTGTTAGCGCTCAGTTCACTGTTGGTGATGTCTGGCCACCTGATATATGTTACAATGCAGTACTGTTGAGGATTTGAAAAACTTAAGACAACCATTCAGAGCAGTTCAAAAATACTTAATGCTTTACAGATGTACACCTCTTTCTCTAACTCTGCAGATTCAGGCTATGGTAAGCTATCTGAGGTAAAAAAGACCCACTGCTGAGAATGCCCAGGTCAACCGAACCTGGTATGCAAATGTAACTTAATAGAACACCCTAGAAGATGGATAGGATCCAGTGGGTCAATGGGGTTGAATAGGACTTGCCCCAAGGGAAGACCTGTTCTGGTAAAATAAATAAATAAAAACACTCTAAGGCTGAACAAGTAGAATGGTGCAAGCTTTTCAAGCAGCTGCACCAAAATGAATTTAAGTGCTTGCTACAGAGGCAACAAAATGGATGGTGTAAGCCTGGGAAATAAGAGAGTGAATACATGTTGAACAATCCTCCTATGAAGTTAGAACAGGGAACATGATTAAGCTATCCAGAGTAAAGAAAGTGAGAAAATACAAAAAAACAAAAACAAAAATCCTATGGTACTTAATGAAAACAACTGTAAGGTTTGAGAGTAAAATCCTTCATCATCAGATGCATAAAAAGTACCAGAGATTGATTCCTTCCCCCCCCCCCCATGAGACAGGGAAATGAGGAGGAAGATAGTTAATAAAACAGAGGGTATAGTCTTAGTTGGTTCAGATGAAAGACAAAATCTGCTTATTGGTATCCCTTTACTAAACGGTTTTGTAGCTAGTAACTTACAGCACAATCTTAGTTGTGTCTGCTTAAAGGTAGGTCCTATTTAATTGAATGGGGCTTAAGATCAGGCAAGTGGAGTTAGGACAGCAGCCTTAGTCTATGTCATTCATAGCAATTGCTCAATTGCACTTTTCTGCTCTGCACTGGTTCTCCTCTTACTTCATAGTATACAGAAACCTCTCCAGGCCACCTACTCACTAGTCAAGGCACATATACAGTAATAAGAAGAAACACATTGCCCCCCACCTGTAAAATCAGCAGCATCTGGACAATGGAAGGTGGAAGCTTGGTTTGGACCCGAGGAAGAATCTCATCCAAATTCACTCTTAGTAAGACCAAATCTCGGAAGCCGAGCAACGCAATCTGGCGAATAGTCAATTCTTGGCCCTGTACACACATTCAGAAAACAGTGGGGGAATTAGTGGCTGTTGGTGCTGGGGTAACTCCATCTGCCACCAATTTCAGAGCAGCTGTAAGTAATGCCAGGGGTTAATTTTATGCTTTCACATAAGAACAGGGGAATGAAGGGGGACAAAGAACATAATGCAGCATATGACTGGTCACATGAAGTTATAAACCTAGCCACTACAGGCATGTGGATGGAGACGTATTTACAGTGGCTGGTTAAAGAATCTGGGGAAAGGAAGACTTCCTACACAAGCAGGTAAATTATTCTACAAGTGGTAGCTTCCCTAGTGTTTGTTTGTTTAATGGCATTTATGAACTGCTTAATATTTTAAAAATATCTAAATTTTGTGCAGTATAAAAACAAACAATAACATTAAAACAATGCTTAGTAGTGCAATAAAACAGTATAAAAACAATAAAATAGAAAATAAGGAGATTCAAAGCAACTCCCAATGTGTCATTGCAGTGATGAATCTATCTTCCCCCACCCCCCACATGCCACAACCCAGTTAAACTGTGCCCTATATTCTCCATGGGAATAGTTATATAGGTAACCGCTCCGCAACCACTGAAGCAAATCTCTGGCTGTAGGGAATCCGCGTTTGTTAATCATCAATTCATAACGTGGTTAATGATGCAGCTAACATCTTCATCAAAATGCAAAATAGGAACAAAAGCCAATGGCTCCAAAGCAATGCTTTGCCCCCTTTGGGTATCAGAGCAGGTATTTATGGGCATACAAGATAAAGCTGTAGAAAGTATGAGATTTCTGCAGGGTCACAGCATTAGCTTTGTAAGTGTAAACAAGCTAAATCAAGCACATAGTTTATCTTGCAAATTTAACCTGCTGTGATAATGTACTTATTCACATATTAAATCAATGACAGGGCTTACCAAGGATGGAAGTTTAAGTGTTATCTCTGCAAATGGGTGTCTTCAATCCATTGCTGAGATAACAGGAATGCAGGGATATGTGACCATTTGCAGAACAGGATGTGGAAGTCATAAGTGGTTCGCGCAAACATGCACACACATCAATTATTACCTGCAATGCACCAATTGTCCAAGACCCTTTCTACTGCTTCTGTGTTGGAAGTCTAGCTGGAAGTGGGGCATGGGGGATAATGTATCTGAAGAAAGGGGAACTTTCTAGGAAGGATCAGTGTTTGGAAAAGGATTAAGCATCTCCCTAGAGCCTCTTTCCCTCATAGAGTCTATTTCCTCATATCATTCAGTGTTACAAACACTTGGCATTCTCTCTAGTCCATTTTCAAGAACCAACTTGGCGAAACAATTATTTCCAAGTAAACATTGTGAAGTTAGACTTGTGAAGAGGCTTTCAAGTTGTGCCATGAACTATGTTTGCTTTAAAAGCACATATAACTCAGAATGGCCTTTAACACACACACACACAAAAATGGGGGGAAAGTCCAGAGACTTCAATTGTATTCCTTCCACTCCCCAAAAAAGTACAGAGTTCAGAAAGCTTAACTCTGAACTTTACATGAATTTACAGAAACAAAGTTTAAAATTAATAATGAATTCTATTTAATAGATTACATAAATATTCGAATCTTGAACCAAATTTAATGTTTGGCTGGCCATGTTGTTTTAAGGAAATCAAAACCTTTATTGAATGATTTGTGGAAAAGGAGATCCTGATGAAAGATCTCATTTATAGCAAAGTGTTGGTGCAAAGGTTTTACAGGATTCTACGCTATCATTCCTTTATGAAGGAAAGATGAGAGAGGGGGGAAGTGGTATGACATAACTTGAGAAAAGTCACTATGAAGCTTTCACATATTTAAACTTTATATACCAGTAAGTCAAGTACTTGACAAGTTGCCCCATAACTAAATAGGTAAATGGTATTACTAAGTGGTAATAAAAAGGTAAAAAAGGTAAAGGACCCCTGGACAGTTATGTCCAGTCAAAGGCGACTCTGGGGTTGCAGCACTCATCTTGCTTTCAGGTTGAGGGAGCCGGCATTTGTCCACAGACAGCTTTCTGGGTCATGTGGCCAGCATGACTAAACTGCTTCTGGCACAACAGAACACCGTGATGGAAGCCAGAGCACACAGAAACGACATTTACCTTCCCGCCACAGCCGTACCTATTTATCTACTTGTACTGGCGTGCTTTCGAACTGCTAGGTTGGCAGGAGCTGGGACAGAGCAATGGGAGCTCACACCGTCAAGGGATTCAAACCGCCGACCTTCTGATTGGCAAGCCCAAGAGGCTCAGTGGTTTTAGACCACAGCGCCACCTGCGTCCCTTTACCTAAGTGGTAATATTGTCAGGTGGATTCAGAGCTGGTTGGAAAACTATTTTCAGACGTGTTCTCATAAATGAATCCTCTTCAGACTGGAGGGATGTTTCAAGGGGGCTGATAGTATCTAGCTCCCACCTAAGGTGGTACCTTCCCCCCCCCCCAACACTGGGGTTTCTGAAGAACCATATTGCCATGAATAGGAAGTAAGAACTGTCTGGTTAGGTGCCACCTTTCAGCTCTCAGACTTTCAAAAAGTTTGGCTTGGCAGACTCTGTAATAAAACATTCTTCAACCTTGGGGTCCCCAGATGGTGCTGGACTACACCTGCCAGCATCACCAGCCAGTGTAGCCAATGTTGAGGGATGGTGGGAGTTGATCAAGGGTCTGGAAACCAAGCCTTATGAGGAATGGTTGAGGGAGTTGGATATGTTTAGCCTGGTAAAGAGAAGACGGAGAGGAGATGTGATAGCCACCTTCAAATATCTAAAGGGCCATGGCATGGAAGAGGGAGCAAGCTTGCGTCCTCCTGCTCTGGAGAGTAAGACTTGAACCAATGGCTTCACATTACAAGAAAGGGGATTCCAACTAAACATCAGGAAGAACTTTCTGACAATAAGAGCTGTTCAACAGTGGAACAGACTCCCTTGGAAGGTGATGGACTCCCCCTCTTTGGAGGTTTTTAAGCAGAGGCTGGATGGCCATGCCATGGATGCTTTAGTTGAGATTCCTGCATTACTAGAATTAAGATAAAAACAAAGAGGGAAAGGATTTGCTGAAATAACCATGTGAACTGGAATACAAAAAAGGGAGGTGTGAGGAGGTCAGGAAACAAGTAAATGAAATATAAGACATGAAAAGATTGATCTGTTTTTAATTGTTTTTTATTTCTCATGTATTTTGTATTTTTCCCTTGTATTTTTGTACCTTTGTTTATTTTTTGTATTCTGTAACTTTTTCCTGTCTGTAAAACTTCAATAAATATCATTTAAAAAAAAAGATTCCTGCATTACAGGGGTTGGGGTAAATGACCCTTGGGGTCCCTTCCAACTCTACAATTCTCTGATACTATGATTCTATGACATTTGGGGATCCAACTTTGAAAAAAAACTGTCGTAGAATTTAAAAATTGATGCTTATTGTTTAAAACCACATTGTGACGTCTACCTTAAAAGCAGTGTACCATTGGGTGAAATTGACTTCTCAGCTGATTTACACTCCGGTTCTGAATACACTACAAGGAAAGACATTTCCCTTTTTTTAAAAAAAAAAAGTCTTATTTCCATTTAATATTGTAAGGATTGGGACATAAATCACTTTAAAAGTAGCAAGAGGGAGACCATAGCCTTCTAAAACAGGCATTCTCACACATACCGTCTATCATCTGCTGCAAGTATGGGAGATAAAGAGGGATAGGAAAGGAGGAAGAGAGAGAATTAATACAGACATCATGAGAAGTTAGTATATACATAGCAAAAAGCAAGTATTTCCAGTCTTCTAGACCTTTTGGAAATTGCCAGGTTGGGGGCTGAGTAGGAGGCTTGTATCATGCCTCTAGTAGATATTTTGGAGCTGGAATGGGGTGGGGGGTGGGAATAAGCCAGCCAATACCAGATTGCCAAGGGCAGACATAGAAGCATATGACCTTCATAAGAATTTCATTCTGTGGGAAATTTATGCTGCCAGAAGCTTCTCATGCCCAGACAAGATTTCTTCTTTGGTTCACAAGGTAGCTGTCTCTCATTTAGGTGACACAACTCCTTGGGGGTACCATAGGGTGTGTGTGTGTGGATATTATCTTTTAGGTCCCTCAAGTTCAAGAATAATGAATATAGCAGGGAATGACTGGGTATTCTCTGCCCTCTTATCTCAAAGTAGCTATTTTTAAATACCCATTTAAAAGTTACTCAGTAGTTAGGATTGTTAGGGTCTGTCAAGCAAACAATACATAGAATGGTTGGTCCTTCGCTGAAGCCAACTGAGTAAGAGGCCAACAAAAATTTTGTTGTTCCCCTGCTCAAGGGGGAGGAGAATCCAGCCCACAAACAGCAGAAAAATTAAACTGCTAACTGTTGCAAAATGCACACCCTTTTAACTGTCTGGCTGTGCCTTTTCGCAAATCAACCCATGGTTTGAAAATGAAGAGCCAGCCTTGGAAAAGGGCACTCCCTTCTCTCCACATCTACCCTTCTTACAAAATATATTTTGTGTGTGCAATTTGTAATGTCTTGATATGAACTACAATGACAGGAAATGATATACAATGTATACTATAATTTTTTTTGGAGGGGGGATCTACTTTGTTTTTTGTAATGGAGCCACTTGATCCACCAACAGGAGCCAGGTGGAAAAGTGTGACCAGGGGGGGTACCCTCAAAATTCAAGAAGAAAGCATGTCTAAGTACATGCTTACCCTCAGAATTTGTTTTCAGTACCAGAACTTTCCTACAAAAATCCATTCCTGGTTATACACACACACCCTCTTTTCCTTTTCATCAATCTGTTTTTTTATGGGGGGAGGTGAGAGGCCTTTCTATCTGTTAACCAATTAGGAGTCAGTTGTGGATAGAATGAAACTCACTGAGAGATCTACTAGTAGATTCAAATCTACTTTCTTCGCATCTGCTATAAAGGGATTGAAAGGGAAGCCAGAAAGGAAATTTACAAAGGGCAGAAATCTTGACCTTTAAGGAAGCTCCAGAGACGTTTATTCTTTTTGACCTCTTGGGTGTTTAGATGTCAATGGACCATTTGCCCCACATGACAACTCCACTCCATTAGCATATCAAGGTATATAAAGATGTCAAAGGATCTTCACAACTCATCTGCCCTCCTTTGTTTTTTGGATGTTTCTTCTGCCTATGTTTTAGCAAGTATGCCCATGTAAGTGTGGTCAAAATACTCAGCAACGCACAGCTGAACTGACTAGAACTGGTGGAAACCAGTTCAAAACATGGGATGAGGAAATCTGTTTTAAGGTACATTTGAAGTCACACAGAATTTGTATCCTATTAGAATACTAAGACCTCCTCTATATATCTTTAAGTTCGGCAGTACGTCTAAAGAAATCTGTAGTTTATACCTGAAATCTATTTCTTTACAGTTTAAGTGTTGGATGTCTCAATAGCTTTCAGAGAGGTAGTTTGTGGTAAGTTTTAACTGTATTCTCCTCCCTGCCAAGCTTATATTTTAACTAGACTTACCTGAACAGGGTAAAATATAGCCTGGAGTGTGGGAAGAGTCTCTGTGAAGAAGTGATCCCAGAGTTCAGATAGTATGTCAATGCGATTCTCTTCTAAGCAAACAGAGGGTGGGGTGAAGAAAAAGAACCTTGTTTTAGAACTTGGTCTCTGATATTCAGCTATACTCTACCCAAAGCAAGCCATCCAACTATTGACTAATTCTCTGTAAAGGCAGACAAGTGTTGGTAACTGTAGCTCAGTTTATGTTTCCACCTCTTCCAAGATATTGTGTCCTCCATCATGGAGGGCGTGTGTTGTGGTGAGATCACCTAAACTGCCTCCCTGTTGTGGGGCGGGGCCGTTTGGATAGCCATAACACCCCATTGATTGCCCCTTGGTTGCTGGGGTAGAAATTTGGCCTGTTGAGTCATCTATTGGCTACTGGGGGGGTATTTAAGCTGCTGCACGTTGCTGGGAGCTTTCTCTTTCCTACAATGTGCATCAAATCACCCTCCTACCCTCCCTGTATTTAGGGCTGTTCTTTGGCCTTGCTATGCCTGTCTAGGAGTTGTCTGTTTTGGAGCAGGGGCCTGGTAGGAATTTTGCCACAGGCTGATTGGCTGTTGCCATTTGGTTTTTGCCTACCATGTAGCAAATTGTCACAACTTTGCAAGGTTGGTGGTTACGCATTGGTTCAATGTTTTGTGGAGGGGAAGTGGTTGACTGTGCCTGCCCCTCCATCACTGCTGCCAGATAATTCCGTTACAGGAATCCAGGGGTTCACCTTGCTTTTGTCTGAACCCTGTCAAGGGGCTAGGGCCACGCCAGAACCCCTGGGAGCATCTGGGGTGAGCTGTGACATCTAAGCCAGCTTCTCGCTCCCCCAGGATGCTTTCCCTTACTGACATATGGTGGTGCCCAGTGTCGGTCCTGTTCCTGCCACTGTGCAGGTTCAGGTAGTCTGGAACCAATGCCTAAGCAACCACTCACATGCTGTAATCAATAAAGTTATGGCCAAAATTAATGCCAAAAACCTTAAACTAAATTTTGTGTCTATTGTGTCTTTATTTTGGGGGTGGTTCTGGGGGTCTTCACACGCAAAAAGGGGGGAAATGCTAGCCTTGGCCCAAAAATAACCAGTGTACCACACTGCCTTTGGCAAAGGTGATATGAAGCTTTTAAAGCAAGGTTTATCCTTTTTGTAAAAAAGCAAAGAAAGAAAGAAAAACCTTGCAAATTTCTTTAGAAGCAGGACCCTAATGCTCAAAGTCATGCAAAATCTAGTTAGCCTTCAACTAAAACCATGAACACTTTATGGGAAAGAGGGGGCAAATGTTTAATTTGAGGAACTGACCTCCTTGTTGTTGATTTCAGGGCATGAATATTTGGGTGCTCCCCTAAATCATACCAAGTCCTATGTTCTGTAACTGCAGAACCACTCAATACCCATGGAATATAGTAAGCTATATCACCATTATAGTGGGTTGTATCTACTCAGGGTCAAAATCATTGGTGTAAATCCAAATTTGCATTGAACGTTGATACTGAATGTTGATACTAGTACCCATCTGGACCTGATTTTGTTTTCCGTGGGATGTAAACATGAATGTGCATCTCCAACTATTTTCTGAGGTTGGCACAGCAGCTTTCACAAAAATATTACTTTCAGCCACAACTCAAGTTGGCGCACAGCACAGATGCATATGTATGGAGATTCCCCTGCAGAAATGTGTCCTTCTCACTATTGTTATCCTATCAGCACAGTGTATTTCAAAGGGGCAGGGAAGGCATCTTCATGTCACACAGAGCAAGCAAGATCAAATGCCCCACTATCTGATTAACTAAGTAGCTCTCATCTTCACCACCAATGTCATAACTCCTGTGGTCACCAGGTTTTCAAACATTTTTAAGTTCACATGCCCAAGCCAAAGCAAAGGAGCATCTACGTGATCTTTGGTATAACCATGGAAAATAAGCGTCGCTCATTTCCCCCTGCCAAAAAATAAGTTTCAGCAGCCACAAACTGGCACTGTTTGCATTCCACATAAATGTGAGTGATTCAGAAACTTACCACCCAGAAGCTGCCAAAATGAGCTTTTCTTTCCAATCTGGAACTATTAGTTTTAAGCTGCTGGATGTTCTCAGAGGCTAGAGGGCAGTACAAGCAGATAGATGTATGTCCTAGCTTAACCCACATATGGACATGGTTTCCAAAGGGACTGTGTGACTTACACTGCAGACCTCAAATTGAGTATTGTAGATCTGAATATTGCAATGTTACAGCCAAATTCCCACCTAATATAGCTCAGGCTCGCTTCCCAATAAGAGCGCTTAGAGTTGCAGCCTGAGCAACCTATGGCCCACTGTTTTTCAACATAAAGTTTTACTACTTTCAAAATTAAACTTCAGGTTGTGAAATTTTTCCCATGGAGGAAGCCAGCATTCTCCAGGACTAGACCAGCTGGAATTAAGTTTACAAGCTGAATTTTAGCAGCAAACAGCATATCAAACTCTGGAGCTGCTGTATCACACCCAATCTGCCTGCTGATTACTTGCTAGGAGCAGGTTCAGTCCACTAAAAAATAAAAATCAACAGAAGGAATCGCAGCATAAGAGCTGCAAAAGGTTGTTTGAGGAGCTCCTTTCTTCCTTTACTTTTGCAAGTTTGGGAACAGTCAGATCCAAGTGATAAGAAACTAGACGAGAGAGCCATACATGATAATGCAGGCCCATAATTGAATCTCCCTTGTTTACCTATGACAAGTCACAATTGCCTCCTGGTAACCAAAACTAGAAGGGAATAGTTTCTTATTTTTCTCTTTTTGGGACATCAGGAAATGACATACACGTGTACAGGCAAGCTAATAAACCTTTTTGTGGGCTAGTAAAAAATTATGAGCTTATTGCATGTCTGTGAAAAAGCCATATACCATGACCACTGGAAGCCTTCCCAGATCTTCCTGGTTTTGACAGTCACACACTGCCCATTTGAATCATAGGATATGAACAGAGAAATCCAGAATCCACAGCCTCCTGCTAGCAGCCCTTTGCAGAGCAGCAGGACCGCCATCGCTTCCACAGTCCAGCAAATCACAGTAGTGACAGCGCAAAGGGGGAGAGAGCAGAATGATCTGGAATGATCACTGGCCCAATGACCAGGCACCAAGAACATCATGTGAGCAGATGTTGGGCAGGCTCAGCCCCTCCCCACCCTCAGGATGCCCTTTTTAAGAATCTCTTCCCCAGCTTGCTCAGCTGCCTGCACATTCAGTGGATGGAAGGAGGAGGCTGGTGACAATGGAGAGATGCTTGCTTTACTGTGACAGAGGGAAGTCAGCTCAGCCAGAAAGCCTCCGCTTAACCCAAACGCTCCCTGACAGCCTAGCACAAGGGATTGTTCTGTTAATTGTTCTGCTAAGATGTGAGAAATATCTTGCCACGGTACTGCCAGCTAGAAATCCAGAAGTCACAAGATTCACCTTACCACTACTTATCTATTTTATAGAATTTCTGTACTGCCCTTCATCCAAGGATCACAGGGTGGTTTACCATATAAAAACAGAAAATTACTCAACATAGTAACGAACAAAAACAGTAACATACACAGTTGAAAAGGTCCTGGCCGCTGAATTCTGTAACAGCTAAAGTTCCTAAGCCACTTTCAGAGGCAACCCCATGTATACCACATTGCTAGATGTTAGCAAGACAATAAGGACAAAGAGAAGTGGGTCCATGAACAAGTCCTAAATGTAATAATTCCCACTTTATAAGTGATTATTTGTATTAGCTTTTTTTTCTTTTAGGAAGAGAAAGTTACTTCTGTACTCCAATTCAATTTCTACTCTGTGCTATCATCAGGGCTCAGTTTCTTGCTTGTACAGAATAAGACCTTATAATATTTAGTCGTGTGACTCACAGGTGTTGGTTTTTCCACAAAACCACCTAAGTGACCCAAGCCTGAAAAGATAACTCACAGGGCTTTTAGGGAACCCAGAGCCCTTTCCTGAAGTGCAGCAGCCCCTCTATACTTGCCTTCACAAAGTTTAACCTTCTCCTCCATGAACAGCAAGCCCTTCGAAAGGAGCTGGTTCTACCAAAAAGAGAAGAGAAACAGATTGAACATACATGTGATGATTTCCATTTTTAAGAATGCTATTATAGTGGATTCACCCAACCAGGCAGCAATATGCTTTCAACCCAGTACGCTCTCGGTCATCCAGTTCTGTATTAATGGCAAAGCACACACTTGCAGTAATACCTATTTCATATAACTAAGCTGCCAAATGGTGTAGTAATTATCACTCAAAAACCACAGCCAGGAAATCTGCCCTTAGCCTATTCTTTCATATGATTATTCAGAAGCAGGGTCTGCATTACAGTTCAATTCAGTCATGCTTTATTTTTCAACTTGCCAACAAACCCATAAGTAGTACCATGATAGTTCAATTCAGTTAAACTGGGTTAGAATGTGCATGCAATGCTAATAACCACAACTCCGCAACTGAGAAATCCATTCTGTGCATTTATCAAGTTCCTGGAAATAATGAATGAAAGGGCATGCTCTGCCTTCAATGTGAGCTTACTTGCAATTTAATCAACACACCACCACCAGAAATATGGAGTAGAGAATATCCCTTACATCAATAGCACACCTTGCATACCTTGAAGGTCCCATACTATAACCGCATCTCTTGCTAAAGTCAACAGCCTCCACCAAATTCTGCAATTAGAAAACTAATACAATAGGCCAATCTCTTTGGAGCGGCTAGAGACAGTCTCAGGAAATTAACTGTTTGTCTAAAATTAAAAATAAAGCACATTGTTATGACTACCCAGCTAGTCTTCCACTATGTCAGGAATTAGGAGTACAATACAATTTTTACTCTGCATATGACATCTTCAGTGTATATGTAGTACTTTATGGAATAAGCTGCTGCATAAAACCAGCAACCTCAAGCTGGGTAGTGAAGAGAGGAAAGAAAAGCAAAAATTAAAGGAGAACAAATGTTTTTATCTCATGAATGTGGCAGAAACTTCATCCATTGTCTATCCTTTTGCCTTTCCTGATCATCCGACAATCAGCTTACCTTGGTGACCCCCATCATCTACTGTTATGAGCTGATAATAAAAACTTTCTTTTATCTACTTTCTAACAGAGTAAGTTAGCCAGTTGTTTAATTATCTATATTTAACCCTTTGTTAAAGTTGGGAATGAAGAATAAAGCTTCAAAGGACTGGTTTCCTCAAGTTTGGAAAAAAATAAAACAGACTCAAACAGGAGCAGAGCACATGCAAACCTGGCATGGTTTGCATATAACGCTAATCTAAACCATGGCTTAGGTCAGCACAACACAGAACGACTGGGGAGGAGCAAAACAGACATACTGTATACTCTTCTCTAGAAGCCTGTCCATTTCCTCATTCACCCTAAGCAATTACTTTGCTTAGCACTGCATACAAACAAGGACACAGTGAGTAATGGATGTGACACCCTGCTTCTAAATTTACTGGCAGGTTTTTCTTTCTAACTTTCAGGTTCATACATAGTCTGTTGACATCCATCTGTCTCAGAAGACAATGGAGGACTGTACCTTTGCGGATGAAGTCAAACTCAAACCACCTGGGCGTGTAGGTTCTGCAGTAGTGCAATGATCCCTCAAACAGGAATGGCTTCACTCCTTTGCTCTGAGTGTACATGCATCCATTCATTGTGGTTTCATGACTACTCATATATTCAAATTATTAATTGGTAATCTATATGCAAGCAGGGACATGGGTGGCGCTATGGGTTAAATCATAGAGCCTAGGACTTGCCAATCAGATGGTCAGCGGTTCAAATCCCCGTGACAGGGTGAGCTCCCGTTGCTCGGTCCCTGCTCCTGCCAACCTAGCAGTTCAAAAGCACGTCAAAGTGCAAGTAGATAAATAGGTACCACTCCAGTGGAAAGGTAAACAACGTTTCCGTGCGCTGCTCTGGTTCGCCAGAAGTGGCTTACTCATGCTGGCCACATGACCCGGAAGCTGTACGCTGGCCCCCTCGGCCAATAAAGCGAGATGAGCGCCGCAACCCCAGAGTCGTCCACAACTGGACCTAATGGTCATGGGTCCCTTTACCTTTATAAGCAAGCCAACATATTGGGGGAGGGGCAGTGAACAAAACAGATTTGTCAATTAATATCCAAAGTTGTTGGGTTGTGCTTTTTTTAAATCAAGGAGGAATAGTCACATCTGACTACATAAACAACCACTTCCCTGTATTTTTACAAAAAGCCAAAGGAGAGGAATGGAGCCAGGAAAGTGAAAAAAATCACACAGACATTCTGAATGTTTAGCATTGGTGGGGAAGCAGATATTCTCATTTTGACAAATCATAAATTCGTTTGCACTGCCTTATTTTCAAAAGTGCTATATTTATTTTGTGGAACTAGAAAGATTATGCCACCCTAATTAAAGGATTTAGGATTAAAGTAAGACATTCTCAGAGACACTATACACTTAAAATAAATCAGGGTCTGTTTGTTTTTCTTGCTACATGGAGGTCTCTGTCTCCTTTTAATGGCAGGGCATTCCTTAGAAATAGGGGCTTAGAATTAGTTAAGAAATTGCCAGTAACAAACAATGCTGTAATAGTTTTGTTATTTTAAAAAAAAAATTCAGTTTTTTGACCTGCCGTTCCCCTCAAAGAAGCCCAGGGCAGCAAGAAAGAAGATACTGTTGTGTTTTCCAGAAAAGGAAGACAAATACCCATTATTCATGCCATTTCACATGTCCCGTGGAAAAATGATTTGGCACCCCCAAAAGGTCTCAGGTACTCAATGTAATGGAAAGTTTCTTGAATGAAAATGCAAGGTTGAGGTGAAGCAACAGGAAAAGGCTCAGCTGGCAGAGACCCACTGACACTTTAAGCTAGGCCAAGGTGGATGATGGCAAAATTAGGCAAAACTCTCTCCAAATCTTTTCTTTAGAAATCAAGTTTCTGAGGGAACCTTGCCCACCACTCAGGTCACATCAGGAATACTAATTTATTATGCTTTCCATTTCCTCAGGACTTCTTTCCCCATATACAGTGGCCATATATACACAACAGTCAGTGGTCTAGCTGAGTAACACGTCCTGCTCTGAACTCCGAATGGTGGAAAATATGCTTTCATTCTACCACCTACATCTCCAAGGAAAATCCAGGACAGATTTAACTCAATATAGGAACATCTAACCTGCATGTATATGCAGTTATAGAAGGTCAGTAACACAGGTCCAATTAAGGCACAGGAAAGGCATATTGCACAATCTGTCAATCCTGCAGCCAATAAGAGTCCTCAACAATTAAGTAAAGATGTGTAGAAGTGGCACATTTCAGCCTGCTGACCTAGAAGAAAGGATGGAAGGAAAAACAGATATGCCTCCTACAGCTGACAAGGGTCAACTAGCTCATTTGCCTTGCATTAGGAGGAAAATGATGAGGGGGGGGTTGATCTTCTGTCATCTCAGCTACAATAGAACATGAGTACTGGGCTATCCTGCTTCTGAAATAGTCTATTCCTGTAATGCTGCTTACAAGCAACATTAAATGCTACAGTCAATACCTACTGAATCTTTTCGGTGTTGTTTTTCTACCTAGTCCACACACTGCACCAACTGCACCCATCCCTTAATTGCTCTAATTGCCCAACTGCTCTAATTGCTCCTGGAAATTGCTTTTTCATTCCAAAAATAAAAGCTCAATGCAGATTGATTCTATATTACCCCCTAGCCCACCTAACAGTGTGCCCATCTGAAAACTAATGAAGGCAGCTCCAGCAATGTGGCATATCCACATCTGACCAATGACATTGCAGATGGACATATACCAAGATTGTGATTACCACTTCCCTCTTCCTTCACCCAGGGCAGGTGCGGGGAGGAAAAGGTGTAATTGGCTAATCTAATTAAGGGATGGGTTTTCAAACATATCAACTAACCACACCCATCCTTGTGGAGAGCAGGATCTGGAACCAAACCTTGATCAAAAGCAGCACACTGAGGAAAAGCATGAACAATTGTGTTTTGATAAAAAAAACTACCTTTTCTCACCACAAATGGACAAATGTGTACATAGCCATAATCACCGCTTGAAATTTCAGATCTTCCCCACAGCTCTGCAAACTTCCCTCCTGCAGGTTTGTGAAAACACAGAAAATATCTGAGGCTCCACTTGGCAAGCGGCTGCCCTCAAACACATCTCCCACATGAAACGGTTCCCATTCAATCTGATGCACTAATGCAGCAGTTTTTGAATCTACACTTGTAATTTTTACAGACCCAGACTCAAAAGCATTCTAACTTGGATGGTGGAATGAGGTGTGCATATGGAACAAACCTCCGGCATTCAAGTGAATGGCAAAGTTTCGCATTTGTCCCATATATGAAGTGCATGAGGAAGCAGCTGTGGCTGTGTTGTGCACATGTGGACACAGTTTATGCTTGTAGTTAAATACAAGGTCAGGAGAAAGATGTTTATTTATTTGGCAAGTCACATCCTGCTTGTTAGGAGGAGAACAATTTACTGTTGGTATGACTCTGTAGATGTGATAACTGAACTGGATTTATATGATTTTCTATTCAGTGTATGTTATCTTTACATTGTACATTGTCTTGAGATTACAGTCAAACCTCTTCTTACGTCCGCCTCCGCTTGCGTCCATTTCGCCCAATGTCTGCAGCAAACCCAGAAGTAACCAGCGGGTTTGCCACCGTTCGTGCATGCACAGGAGCAGCGATCGCCGTTTGTGCATGCGCAGACACAGGCAATCGCTGCCCGCGCACAACGGTGCCTCTCCCAGCAACCCGTTTCGACCTCCAGATGGATGTCCGGAATGGATTATGGTTGCAGGTAGAGGTTCTACTGTAACTGTATACAGAGATTTTTAAAAGTCTAACTGGTGATAAGAATGGCAAATAATATGCATGCTTGTTCTGTGCTCTATTAGATCAGAATGTCAGACTCAAGGCAGAATGCAACCCTCCACACCTCTCTAGTTGATCCCTGGGACTCTGCCCCAACCACCCCCAGTCTTCCTAGGCCACACCCCTCAGCAGCCTAGCTCACACCTTCTGAGTGCTTTTCCTGCTGACTGGAATGTGCCCTTTCTTCTAGAAAAATGGGATTGGTACTCACCATGAAGCTCTTAAAGTAAGCGCCACATTTTTAACCAGTTATTTCGTTCTAAAAAACAAAAGGTACTGGTACTGCGTACCCTTGAGTACCCCTGGGGGGTAAGCACTGCCTTTAACTTTGATAATGGCTTTTATGTGAGTGGATGGAGGTTAGAAAGGAGCATATGGAAAAACCAGTGTGCTGTACAAAAGGTAAAATTCACATTCATTGCTTCACTCACTTTTGCCAATGTCGACTTTTAGATTTGTTGATTGTTCTCCGTTCAGTTAATTCTCAAGAAACAACATTGCAAAAGAATTCAAGAGTATCTTCCTGGAGCTTTTCTACAAAGGAATTTTATTCTTGAGCAATTAACCAAACTTTCAAAAGTACTAGAGACGATACATTTTTTCTACCCTCTTCTGCTGTAGATGTTCCTCAATCCTCATTCCTAAATGCTGAGACATTTAAAACACACACACACACACATTTCCCATAGTACAATAGCTCTTTCTGTTATTATTTTTAAAAGTTACATCTGTTGCAGATCAAGTGTTCCTGGATAACAGTGTTTATGCTTTGTGTCAGTCTTGGTCAGGTGTGAGGAACCCTCCCATCAGCCCTAGCAGGCATGGTCAATAGCCAGGGATGATGGTAGTCCTATTTCAGCTTCCCCCTGGCTTGATTCCCCCAAATCAGTGGCAGTTTGTTGAGGTATATACATGTATTATTTGAGCAGAAATTCATTCTCCAGCTTCTCCACTACCTCTGGAAGTCTGGTCTGAATAAGAGTTCAGTGCATATATGCAGCCTCCTACAACATGCAATAATCTATTCTCCTAGACACTGATCCATCACTAGAAGAATGCATCTAGAAGCATAGACATTTTTTATTAAGCACTCCCTCCTTCTAAGATCAGAGCAGGGATGATAGAGCACTCACACAATGCAGATAGGAATAGTGTTTCAATCCGTCTGGCTCTCCATAGCTCATCCCTCAAGTGCCTTCTCCTGTCATCAAGCATTGCATCCTGTAGACTTTCAGGCAAACTCAATTCAGACACAATAGCAGTCCATGGCTTGCTGTTATGAGCACAAGCCAGGATTCTTCAACTATAGTATCCTGACTTGTGAGCCAACTACGGTTTGACAGTAACAAAACAGAAAGCTTGCATTCTGATCCCCAGGAGTATGGAAGAAAGAGAGTAACGAATGCACAGCCCCAAGGTTTGTGTTGGTTTATACTTGTAACCACAAACCAGATATTGTCTGGGGTTCAGAGATAAACTATGGCAGGAAAGGGAATGTCAGGGTCCAGGTGCCTGATGTGGCCCTTCAGACCTATATGGCCCTAACCAACCCCATCCACTGACCCTGCTCTGCCTCAGGTGCTTTTGCCTGACTGAAAGTAGACATTGAACTGTGATGCCTTTTGTGTGCCTAGAGGGATGTTTCAGTCCATCTGGCTCTCCATAGATGGACAGTGGAGAGGAGTGGCCCCATGAAAACCTATTGACGTTTACATGGCTAGAATGTAGCCTACAGTACAAAGGTAAGGGTCATGTCTATTACTGCAACCTTTTTTGACTCTGGTCCTACCTGCCATGGTCACGCAGCCCCCAAATGCTGCTAAAAATAAAAATGAGGCCCTTGTGTTGAAAATAGTTCCCAACTTTAAACTGGTTATTCTGAGACCTAAATGGGTTCAAATCCCATACAGTTAGAGATTATTATTATAATTTTACATTGGATCTCCAATCCCCATCTCCAATCCTGAACTGACGGGAGGGGAGCTTTTCAAAAGAGGCCAAGAGAAAATCCATGCTTTTAGGTGTTTTTTGAGATGCTGAGGGAAGTATTGAGATCACTATTCACTTAACAAAAGCTACTAGTCGCCATTGGAAGAAAAACTTATGTACCGTATTTTTCGCCCTATAGGACGCACTTTTCCCCCTCCAAAAATGAAGGGGAAATGTGTGTGCATCCTATGGGGTGAATGCAGGCTTCAGGAAGCTATCCGCTAGCCATGGAAGACGCAGCTCTCCCACGGCTAGCGGAGAGCTTGCCTGCACCCAGAAGCTTGGGGCGCGCTGAGCTCAGCACGCCCCAAGCTTCAGGCTTCGTGCAATGCTCTGCTAGCCGTGGGAGAGCCCCGCACCTGGGGGGAAATAAAAAAAATTCTTTATTTCCCCCCAAAGAAAAACTAGGCGCGTCCTATGGGCCGGTGCGTCCTATGGGGTGAAAAATACGGTATCTTCCCTCAATTCCCATTTTCATTTCTAACACAGAAGCATGCCAGAACCAAACAGTCAACAGAAGTGCTTTTAACTCAAATCCTTTTCAATTAATCCACTAAAGCTTTCATTGATTAATCTAGCATGATGAAGCTCGCATGCCTTGAGGATTGCCATTGCAAACTTGTACTACAAAATGGCATGCAATAAAATATCTACAGGAAACGATCACATCCAGTTATTTTTATAGTGCTGGCACACATACAGGCAGTTTTGGCAAGTTCGGAATTTTTTATAGCTTTTCTTTCCTCTCTTTTTGACCGGGAGAGAAATACGGCACAATGAAATCATGTTGCTATGAGAAGCTTTGTCTCAACGGAGCTACTGGTGACATTATGATGGCTCCAGGAAGCATGTGTGCTACCACTATGCAGCAAACATTTCAACATAAAATAGGCATCCTCAAGCATCTTTAGACATCCATATTGGGTTTCTGAGAAATCCACTTGGCCCAGATCTTCCTGATGCATGTACACGGCTGTTTAAAAATGCATATATTGCTCCCATGCATCACATTTTTACTGAAGATGGCATTGGTGAAACCTCATTTCCTTCAACAATTGTAATAATGTGCAGCACAGTGTGCAACTGCGAAACCAGGAGAAACAAGCTTCTCTTTGGATTCAATTACTTTACACTTGCATAAAGGGCAAGAGAACTCAGTGAAATGCTTTGCATGCTTACTGTGTTCAGTGCGGCTTATTCCCTAGTGTGTTTAAGACTGCTTCCTAAGGTTTGTTACTCACATGATAAATCCATGGTTTGGAGAATCGGGAATGGGCACCAGGGAGACTAAGGTCTATGCACTCGCTTCTCTCCTTATCCACAAACCAGGATGACCCACCAGGATCAAACCATAGTTTGGGAAATTTGTTGCATCGAGACATTAACGGCTAACTATGATTTGCTGGTAGCCAGAAGCAGTAGCTTCTAATATCCTCCTCTCCTACACACAAGAAGGGCCCATAAGCCTGTGGCTAGGAGCTGTTCATCACTGAATCCCTGGACTGAACCAATGTGAACTGCAGGTGAAAGCCCCCAACTTGTGATTAAAGGTGATCCACCTGCTATAGTATCTCACTTTGACTAATGAATCATTTCCCCCTCCAGTATGTGAATGATTGCTGCCGGGCAAGTTTCAGAATTTCTGGAAAGCCTTGTTAACATTTCCATTCACCATTTCAAAGCAAGACACAGAATGTGTGCTCACACAACGGAATACTAGGGATGTGTGGGTTGACCACTTATCTCATTTCCATCCCACACATAAATGCTACCAATTTCTACTTGAAGAGCATCTCATCTCACCACTGCATAGCTCTTGCATAGGGGTAAGTGTTGCCATCATAGCACAGACCCACAACGAGCACCTCTAGTTTTAGACCAGCACCTAGAGCCACTTGACAAGAAGCACCAGGAATGGGGAATTAGGAGCACCCCAAAGTAATTTCTTTTGTGGAATGGGACATTTCCTTTGAGCCACCATTGTTGCTTTGATGCAACTGGTCTTTCTAAGTGTACTACACCCAGTGTGGATTAGCAGCAACTGGGATGGGTCATCAGTCAATTTAAACAAAGTTTTACTCCAGACACTGATTTTTAGTGCCAGGACTTTGCCCTGAAATACATAAAGAAAAGGAAAAAAATTGCTTGTGGATATTAAAATACTACAACCAGCCCCTCGTGAGGCCTCCTTAAGTTAGCTAATTAAATAAAAACTGTGACTCTGCCATTGTGTATCTCCTGGCAAACTGAAATAGAGTTGTCCACCCTTATTTCAGTGATTATTACCATGTAAGCAATGTTGTTCATACAAACTATGCAACCCTTTGTCCAAGATCCAAGATTTTGCTTGGAAGAGGCAACAGTATGCAAAACCTACTCATGAAAATGAATCCATTCCGTTTTCTTTATAGGACAGGAAAAGCCAAAGCAAGCATCATAAGAACAAGCCAAAAGATAAGACAAAAACAACTTTGGAAAGCTTTAACTGTCCACTTAAGGAACAGATGTTACCTGGAAATAGTCTGTGATGAAGGATCCAAGTTCACTCTTCAACAATCGCCTGAAAAGGAATGGATCACATGTCATAAAAAATGTTTTACAGGCAGATTTCCCAGAGCCCATTCAATAAAAATCAACTCTATAAAACACAGGTGTACCAATAAGGACTGCAAACCATTTTGAAGCATTCTTTTTGTTTTAAATTCTTTCCTCTTTCCCATGATGCTTCTGATATGGCCACTGACCAGAGAAACAGCCCTGGGTTTGGGGGTTTGTTGCCTAAACCCAGAACAGTTCTTACAGGAACGCATTGTCCTCAAAGCTAAAGCAATTTTCCTAACTTGGCTCGACTGACTTTTGAGAGTCACATGGAACCATTTGCTTTACACCAGGGCTGGTGAACCTGTGGCCCTCCAGATGTTGTGGATTCAACTTGTATCAGCCGCTGCAAAGTTCATTTCATTGGAGCATATGGTGATCTGGATTAGAAAAACAGATCTATTTGGGACTAGGCTGAATTTAGGCAGAGAATTTGATCAGGTGGCCTTCTTCTCTGCCAAGCTGCTTTCCAAGGTAGCATGGGCAATTGCCATGGGAGACAGGGTTTCTTTTCAGACCTAGGCCAATCCCATGTTCCAATGCATTGTGTTTGGTCTGACTACACAGGGAGGCAGCATGCGACCCGACATTTTTTTTCCATATGCTGAGCAGTGTAACACAGATGGCTATAGCTGCCTTGCTTTTTAATGTCTATTAGTGCTAGACCCGAGAGGGCAATTTCAAACTTCTGGTCTGCATCTTGTAAAGCAAGGAGCTTGGCAGAGAAGCTTCTGGGAGTGGTCCACCATAAACGGACTGCCATTCTGTTTAGGGCCCTGTGATACCTAGACTAGGGTTGCCATATGTCTAGGAATTCCTGGGCATATCCTCTTTGGGGGCTCTTACATGCCCATCAGGGGGAAAATTTTACATTTTAAAGCTAATGTCCTGGATTTTGTTTTGTTGTATTGTTTTTTAAGTGTGCTTGTGGTTCTGTTTCTGGGACAGGTGCCCTAGACTCTGACTCAGCAGCGGCAGAAGGGCTATTGGGCAACTGCCCTAACAAAGCTCAACAACTTTTTATGTCCGGATTTTTACCTCTTGAAATATAGCAACCCTACCTAAGGAGCTTTTAGGAATACCCTGAACAGAATTAAGTACATCTCAATCCTCACTTTTGCTTAGTACCAAATGAAGCTCAGGATGGTGATAAGGAGTGCTAAACCACTACAGGATCGCAAACTATGCCAAATTCATACACCACCTGAACTAAACTTAACCTGTAAATAGATATGCAACAAAGATAACCCTTATCTAAGACTTCCCAGTTAATGAACCCATTTCTGTGTCAACTACTGTGACATCACATGTGTACACATGCATGTGTGCACACCCACACACAGAGGGAGGGAAGGCCTGCTGTCCTAAATCACTTTTCTCTTTATGGTTCACAGTGTTTTCTTTTGATGTAGTTGATCCACAAGAGAGATGCAAGGGACGTGTTTTGGTGCTAAATTCTCTTACAATAGTGCTTAGCAAATTTTCTCACTGGTCACTGGTCCCTGCTTTTTTTAATCATCCTAATCAGTGGGCAAACTAGTTTGCCAACAGTGTTCTTATCTGGGCATGTGAGATGAAGATGAAAAAAGGCCATTCTCTCCATCATATTACTGACTGACATCTTCCACCCTTCTCTCCAACCCCACCACTCCAATACACTTACTATTTGTGTTCTTGCTACAAGCCAATCTGCTCAATAAAATGCATGACCACCATTCCCAACTTCCAAAATATGAATATAATTTACAGTTTGCAGACCACAAATAAATAAAAAGGTCACAGAAAGTTATGAGAAGAGGGAAAGCAGAAAGCAACCACACATTGTCCAAGGGAAATTGCAGTATCTACCAATTTATTTTGTTATTCCTCTGCGTCCAACCAGTCCATGACATTGGGGGGCCTTTTCAAAATAGTGTCTCTGCTATTGAATAGCCTACCCAGAAAGGGTGTCTCGGCATCCTCCTGATGGCCTTTTCAGTGCCAGGCAAATATATCTTTATTCACCAAGGTTTTTCAAGTGCATTTTAAATCCTGGCTATAAATTATTTAATGCCATTTCTTGCCTTACGGTTATTGTCATTTCTATATATTACTGTGATTTTATTTTTTGTAAGCCACCCAGAGAACATTTATTGAGGGGTGGCTATATAAGTCTAATAAATGATGAAGATGAGGATAATAGTAATACTGTCAATCCATAAAGCAAGATCAATTGTATTAAATTTTTTCCACAATTTAAAGGACAACCTATCTTTCTAAGGTTAAATTTGGAGAATGCATTAAGAAAACAGTTTGATGGGAGGCAGGGGAGGGAGGAATCAGATTCCAGAGGCAACTGATAAAGTAATTTGTCAAAGCATGCAGAAGCAATCGTCTTACTCCGATGATATAAAAATCAGTGAACAGAATTTTAAGGAGCCTTCATTTTTAAATCAAACCTTGTGGGAGGAATTTCATGCCTTATAGATTTGTTTTCAAGTAGAATACTGAAAAAAAGAAAACGAGTACAAAAAGGCTTTTATACTGCCATGGAGAATGTTAAAACTGTTCCTAACTTAATATATAACTTTGCGTAACCTCAGCAGTTTCATCCCCAAAACAGTGGCACTCAAAACACTGATAACCTTTTGTCAAAACAGCTTGGCTTCTTCTGTGTTGACGACGTTCAAACTAAGTTCATAGAGGCGGGTGGGGAGAGGACATTGAAGGACGAGAAAAGACAAGGAGGTCATTCTTTATGGTTACTCAAGGTTAAGAGTAGTATTTTAAAAGCCATGATCGCTGGCACTGCAAAGAGAAAAACCCAAGTCTGGGAAATGAAATGAACTCTACCCAGTGCTCACTTTGTAGTATCTTACTCTAGGAAATTAATCTTTTAGCATAATTGTCTGATGAGGGCTTTTGTTTCAATGAACTTAGCATGTAAGTAAGTAGTCTGTCTTTCACACTGTGAGTATCCCAGCTTTCACCAAGTGGACTGAGATACTCAGAAATTAATGAACATTGAAATATATGTCAAGATGTTGGAGGTCGGAGCACCCATCCAGCTGTTGCCCAGGTGCCATGCCTATAACATACACACACACACACAATTCAGCGCCAAACCATTAATTTCACCTAAGTTAGAACACCAAGCATCCAGTGCCACTAGAAGCCAACCATCAAAGCAGAAATCTGATTTCACCTTTCGAAATATACCTCCGCAAATCAGTGTGACTGAAGAATGGGCAGCAACCCGAGGTTCAAGCTTATTTAATCAAACCACTAAGAACACGCATTCACTCATTCCTGAAGCAGCAAGAGGAGGAGAAAAGAACTCAATAACATCCATACCTTAAAAAATAATAGGTATGTGGAAATTCCCTAATTTGGGGGATCTCTGCTCTGATTCCTGCAAATATAACTATGCATAACAGCATCTCTGACCATGTACAGAGTAGTTATTAGTAAACTAGAACATCTGCAATACTATCAGCTTCCTAGCTCCACAGAGAGTTCAATAATTTGGTGAATGTGTGATTGGGGTACAGTGGAAATCAAAGCAGCCTATTAAGAGCCTGATGTCATCTATGGGTCTGATCCAGCACTCATTTTCCCCATGTAGAATCATTTTGTACATGATGAACCTTATGCTTAGTGCCAGTAGAAGATGGCGTGTTGGGGTGGGCAGTGCTCACCTCACCCCCAACAGCTTAGTCACTGGTGGCCATCAGTAAGGAGAGGGAGACAGCCAATCCTGTGCTCCCAACACTATGTTTGCACCATGTCAACCTCCCCAGTGCCTTGCCCCTCTCGTTCCTGGTAAACAGTAACTCAGCTGTCAGGAGAGAGCACCACCACTCCGCCAGCTACTGCTTGGTGCATTTTTGTGTTGATATATAAGAAAAGCTTCAAGCAACAATTACTGCATCACTGCCAATAAAAATAAAAAAGGCAGGCTGTGAATCTCGTAAACCAACCAACTGCCATGGTCATATACACACAGGTCTCAGTTGCGCCACCTGTTCTGCATCAGGCAGGCAATTCTATACAACAGAGTCAGAGCAACATACCTTACATTTTCATTGAGGATGTAGAGTTCATTGTTTTGCAAGCCTCCCCCTTTGAACACATTGATCACTGCTGTTTGAACACTGCCAAATAGAAGCAAGACAGTTAGGGCAGCCATAAATAACTTGCATCAGTATGATTTACACAGAGCAATGAAACAGCAGTCAGGAGCCATGTAAATATATCAGGAAGCAGAGAAGTAGATTAATTGTCCTTAAATTGCTTCTGCTTTCCCCCCCCCCTCTCCCTGGAATCATCAGAGTTGTTTGCCAATGGCTGCCAATAAGTAACAGAGCAGAAAACACAGTTTATACACACCAAGGGACTAATACCCACTCACTCACCAACAAGCAGAAGTTATTAGACCCACACTAAGCTACTGCTATTAAACTACTGCCACCTAACAAGAGCTCTGCTCGCCAAAGAACCTCTTAGTCCAGCATCCTGTTCTCATGGTGGCCAAAAAGATGCCTTTTGGAAGCCCATAAGCAGGACCAGAGTGCAAAAATGCTCTTTCCAATTGTGTTTCCCTGCCTCTGACAGTGAAGGTAGAGCATAGCCATCATGGCAAGTAGCCAGTGGCACAGGTCATTTTCAGTGCCATTTTTCATGACCGCTGTATCATCTTGTTCAGCAACAAAAAACACACTTAAAAAAATGCCATCTTGTATTCCAATTTACTCCTAGAAATATGGGATTAGAAATATAATGGATAGCTAGACATTTAAGAAAATTGACTGTGTTTCACAGGCTTGTACTAGCTATAACAAGGGGGGAAAGGGATCAAGTACTGTGTATGATCCAGACTGCAGATTTCCTACCTGTGTTACTACATGGTCCATCACAGCAAGGAACCAAGGACCCCTATTCCATCTAGGGTATTACCCAGGAAAGGTAGGGGAAAACAAAACACCATAGTCAAGGGAACAAGAGTCTTCACTGAATTTGGAAATAGACTCAATTCAGATGTGCGGGCATCTGCTTATACAAAGTTACCCCTCTATCATGCGGAACAATGCTGTTAGCAAAGAAATTCCACAGCACAGTTTTGGGAGTAAAATGTGACTGGAGTCAGTCACTGCTGTTGGTGTTTTCTACAGAAAATAGCAAGCATCAGATTAGGGATGGGCTTTTGGCTCCTGATCTAATGTCAGAAGCTGCAACATCAAACCTTGTCTGACATTATACAACCGAGCCTTGGGCTCTTGAATTCCTGCCAAGCTAGCGCACGGATTCTTTTCCTAACTTCCAGTTTAGAACAAACCACTATCTTAACATTTGAATCAGCAAGGTATGGTTTGCACTCACCCTGCAAACCAGAATTGAAAGCCATCGTTTGAGATTGTGTTTCCAAGCACAATTCAAAGTGTTGCTGCTGACCTTTAAAGCCCTAAACAGCCTTGATCCAGTATACCTAAAGGAGCGTCTCCACCTCTATCGTTCTGCCTGGACACTGAGGTCCAGCGCTGAGGGCCTTCTGGCGGTTCCTTCGCTGCGAGAAGCCAAGTTACAGGGAACCAGGCAGAGGGCCTCCTCGGTAGTGGCACCTGCCCTGTGGAACACTCTCACACCAGATGTCAAAGAGAAAAACAACTACCAGACTTTTAGAAGACATCTGAAGGCAGCCCTGTTTAGGGAAGCGTTTAATGTTTAATAGACTATTGTATTTTGATATTCTGTTGGAAGCCACCCAGAGTGGCTGGGGAAACCCAGCCAAATGGGTGGGGTATAAATAATAAAATATTATTATTATTATTATTATTATTATTATTATTATTATTATTATTAATTATTATTAATTATTATTATTATTTATTATTATTATTATTATTATTAGAGATGCACCAAAAGGCAGGATAGCTACATATGGTTCTGAATGCTTTTTACAATTTCTATAAAAAAAACAAATATACACTCTGAAAATATGTACCATATCTACCGGTGAAGACTCTCTAGTATGGATAGCTTCTACTGCTTACCATTGCTTAAAAGGTTGATTGGAGAAACAGAACTAGATGCCATCAAACACACAAAAATAGAGGCATTACACAAATTCATTCATCTAGTTTTAATGCACTTGCTACATTCGGGGGGGGGGGAAATGCCTGTGTAGGCAAGTTGCAGATGCATGATGGAATATAATGGAGCCTCTCCCACATACTGTACACACATTTACTCAATTAAATTCAATTAAGCTATGCAAAGGCAGCTTTTCTGAGTGAAAAGAGTGCTGCTCACCTGTTCCAGGCAGAGTTGGAGCTAAGCTGCAGAGATTGCCGAGCTGCCAGGAACCGTGGCAAATCAGTCAGTACTGGGGAGCTCATGAAACGTGGCCGGGGCCTCCGGAATGAGCCCATCTTCTGGAACTGGAAAGCAAGAGCTGGGGCTATGGTGGAATCCTTGGTCATAAGTTCAGGTGGAAAGGATCCAGGAAGCGGTTTGTGGTGGGGGGCAATAGAAAATACCAGAGATAATGCCTTTCCTCCTACCTTTCAAAAGCAAAATTCAACCTGTAGCAAGAAAAAAAAGAAGGAATGGTTGGAAACAGAAGAATATTCCACAAAAGTGCATACCATATATGATCCAATGTTACAGAATGATACTCACTCCCAAAGCATCTCTTGGTAGCACAACAGAAAAACCCCCAGAAAATCTGTATCAGCACCGCTGTGCTAGCTGCACATTCATGAAGGGTCATGCTAAAAGAAATAATAACAGCCCCTTCCACAGGGAAATTTCAGTTTTATTGAGAGGTTTTGGTTTTAGACACTAATACTGAAGGATTCAGAGTACTCTGAAAAACAGAAACCCCTCAGAAACTAAAGTTTGTAATGTACTATCAAAAAATAGTATATAAAGAAAACAAATAGAAAAAGGATGGAGGATGGGAAATTCCAGACACAGAACTATATAATCTTTGGAGAAAGGCTGTAGCTGAGCTGCAGAGCATCTACTTTGCATTCAGAAGGTCTCAGGTTCAATCCCAGGCATCTCCACACAGGGCTAGGAGAGACTCCTGTTTGAAACCCTGGAGAACAGCTGCCAGTCCATGTAGACAATACTAAACAAGATGGACAATGGTCTGATTCAGCATAAGGCAGTTTTCATCTTTAAAAAAAGAAAAAAGGATTCCTCGTATATTGCTTTCTGTTATGTACTAAGTTGAATAGGATCCAAAATGCAGCAGTCTGATTGGCTCTAGCACAATAGGATCCAGAATGCAGCAGTCTGATTGGTCCACAGGAGCCACCCAATCCTGCTCCAGGTGGAAGTGAATCCGCAACCTGATTGGCCTACAGGTGAATCCCGGAATTAGCCAAACACGTGGGGCCTATTGTGTAAATAATGTATATAAAGCAGACATTCTGGGAGAACTTCAATTCCTCCTCACCACTATGAGCTGAATAAAGAGCATGAAATCCACTCTCGACTCCCAGTATATTGCAGTTTCACAAGAGATGTCTGCCCAGTTTGGAGAGAGATCTCTTCTCCTGACACTGCAGTCCCTGCAATGTAACCAAATGTAACCAAGGCTGTTTTGAGGGTCACACGATCCCCCAAAGAACCTTTGAGAGAGCAAAAAAGTCAAGAAGGAACTAGGAGAGATTGGCTGCATGAACAGCCTCTCTCGTGCACAATCAACCTTTGGCTCCAACCCAGGCATTCTAAAAATTGTCTGCTTCTGATCAGCTTCTCTAGGCTGTGAAAGAAGATGGGTCATCATTTCACATTTAAGTTACTCTTAATCTCAAGGTCATGGGTTCGAGACCCATGTCGGGCAAAAGATTCCTGCATTGCATGGGGCTGGGCTAGATGATTCTTGTGGGCTCTTCCAACTCTATTTGCATGCAGAAGGTCTCAGATTTCATTCCCAGTGACATCTCCAGGCAGGACTTGGAATGCCCTCTGAAACCCTGAAGATGCTGCCAGTCAGAGATGGACCACTGCTCTGACTCAGTATACAGCAATTTCCTATGTTCCTAATTTTAAAACTGCTGCCTTCTGCACTCCAGCCATTGTTAATAAAGATGCACACCCTTGTACCATTTGTGGGTGCATGTGTAAAAATGCCACAGGATTGAAGCTTGCACCAGATAGAAGCTAGCTGACAGGTGCTTGCTTATGGGCACTCACAAAGTTCAATCATGATGGCAATAAAAGAAAAAGAAAAACCTTTTTTCAGACCACAGAGATGACGCACCAGCTACTGAAATCCACTAGGTTTAGCTTATGTTTAGATTGGATACATTTGCAGAATACTTCAGATCCACTCGGAAGCACCTAACACAGACCAAGTCCCACAAAGCTGTGTTTCCCACACGCAAATGACAGTATGGGGTTTCTCTCATCCCAAGTTCCCAGGTTTCCTTCTGAATGCTGCTCTGTCTACCAAGGCAGCTCTTAGTCATTTGCTGGCCATGCGATTTCCACATGCCCTGCAATATATTATTATACTAGGGGTTGAAAATCCTGAATAGGGTTTTCAGGAATCTGCTGGGGATTCCAGCTATCAGAAATTTACAGTATATAAACAAAACACAGAGCAGTATGCATGTAACTGTTAGCTGCAAAGGGGGGGGGGGCAAAAGAAAAATAAATCAGCATTCTTTAAAATACACACACATTTTAGGATTTCCATCACTGCTCTTTTCAAATGTTCCCTCATTCGGCTTCCTGCAACCACAACAGCACTAATGAAAGCAGTGGAGCCTAATGTTAGTCACAGAGGCAGCCACAGCAGCAACCTTGACCAGCTAGCTAGCCTATCACAGCAAGAGGAGGAAAAGGAGGAGGACACAGCTAAAGCAAAAGAACCAGAAATAATTAAATTGTAACAGACCAGCTTTCCAATCCATTCGCTCATGTTGTCCAACCAGACACCAGAGATGATACAAAAACCATGGGATGAGGGTTTCCACAGTATTCTCTGTACAATTCAGTACATTCAAACCACACAAGCTTTTGCACTGCCCACAAGGATTCAGTGGGTTGTGCAGCCAGTGCATGGAGGGGATGTGAACCCACACAACCCCTTTTGCATGAGTACCCAGAGCAGAAGGGGAGAAAGAGAAGATGCTTCTCACAGGACTGTTTATGCCTTATGCAACTTTAAAAGGTACCAGTATTGTGCAAGGAATAAATATCTGTGGTATGTGTTGCCTAGCTTTCTTTGTTTGAATTCCTTCTTCTCCTTTCACCAGCACCCGATTTTGTGCTGACTCCAGTCTGAGAAAAGGGGCTGGCCAGCAAATTAGGATCCTGCTGCAGCACAGAAGCCTGTAAGAAAGCCTCCAGACATGTTGCAACCGTACAATGCAAGGATGATCCTGACTGCAAGGGAAGCCATTTCTTGAGAATACATCTAAGTCCTGAGGAACTAGGTGAGAGAGTGAAAGTTCTCCCTCACTACCACCCAAATTATAAATAGCTCCACTTCCTGGGTTGGGTGTTTTGAAAAACATGCACAAAATTTCAGGTCCTGTTGGTGGTTTGACTACCTTTTTCATTATTATGCATAAAGCATCATCATATATTATACATTACTGGTTTCTTTCTGATTATCTTTCCACAAGTGCAGACATTGATGCCGAAATCCAGTATTGCCTGAGCTCAGCGAATGCAGCTTTCTCCCGATTGAAGTGCAAGACTCTTTGAGGACTGGGACATTCATAGGGAGACCAAAATGCTTGTTTACAAAGCTGTTGTACTACCAACCTTACTGTACACTTGTGAAACATGGTGTCTCTGAAAAAAATTGCATATCACATGAGAAGACAGGCAAACAAATGCCAGTGTACTGGAAGAAGCAAAGATCACCAGTGTTGAAGCAATGATTCTTCAACATCAACATCGGACTGGTCTGGTTGTTCAAATGCCTGATAATCATCTTCCAAAGCAACTACTCTATTCCAAACTTAAAAATGGAAAGTGTAATGCTGGTGGTCAACAAAAGAGGTTCAAAGAGTCTCTCAAGGCAAATCTTAAAAAATGTAATATAAACACCAACAATTGGAGAACAGCCTTTACCAAAGGTGTCATGGACTTTGAAGAGACTTGAACTCAGGACGAAAGGGAAAAACATGCTAAGAGGAAGGCATGTTTGGCAAACCCTCACCATGATCAACCCACACCCAGAAACCTAAGTCCCTACTGTGGAAGGACATGTGGATCCAGAACTGGCCTCCACAGTCACTTATGGAATCACTGTTAAGACTGTGTTCATGGAAGACAATCTTACTTGGCTACGAGTAATTGCCAAAGAAGAACGGGTTGATAGGTCTCTGTCCCTAAGGAGCTGACAAACTATAATACTATTATGAGTTTGGGATGTTAAGCTGTATGCCAGACCCCTCTAATCCCTGGATCCAGCAAGTGTTAAAAGCTACCCAAGCTTTCTAATTCCTGATATAGCCAAGCTAGCTTCCTGGTGAGGTGAAGGGGGATTACGGTGCTTGGGATGACATGACAAATGGGAGCCTCCCCTCCCTGAACAGACAAAGCTAGAATTGAGGGAAACAGTTGCTGTGATATGGGTCAGATATAAAACAGCAAGCTGTGAGAAGACAGGGACACAGAGCAATAGTGTCTGTTTGAATCCAAGGCTGAGACTATGGGGGAAACAAGACTTTTGGGGGGATTGTTGATGCTGTGAACCCCTCCATCGTAGACTCAGGTTGTATACTGTATATGTGGAAATAAACTATATATCTTAAAGACTCCACAGTCTCCCACTGTGCCTCAATTCCAAAAGCAAACATGAACCTTGGTCAAAGCACCTGGAATCTCACACCACTCAGAGATTGGAGCAATGTGAAACAATACCTACTCGTGAGCAAATGCAACAAGCTACCAAACACACACACACACACAAGCTCCTTATAGCCATTTCTCCCAGATAGTGGTAAACAGTCAACTACCACCAAAAGCGGTCTTCTGTTTAGGTTACATATATGAATAAAGCAAAAGAGAAAATTTTATCTGCACTATTTCAAACAAGAAGCTATGGGGAAAGGCAAGTTTTAGCATTATCTGGTCAAATTATGCTTTCCCCTCTCTTCCCCAGCAAAAAGCAGAGGTGATATGTTTTTCATATTTTAGCTGTCCTTTCTTATTCCCTTTGCCATGTTAGGACAAGTAACAACAGTTTATTCAGAAAGCAGTATAGGCAGGGACTGAGGCTTACTATAAAGATAGAAGACTTCTTGCCGTCCTTGGTAAGGTCCAAATAAATGAACATAAACCTTGCCCATTCCTATATATGTTAACTTAGAAGAAAATCCTATCAGGTTTAATGCAGCTAGCTCGAAGGCAGGAATGCACAGGGGTGCTAATAAGATGAAAAAGACCTTTAAGATCCGTTGAGGTACCAAATCAAATTTCACAGAGCCTCACGAATTTTGCCACAGAGACTAGGAATTTCCCCGAGGCTGCTGCAGCAGGAAAATAAGAAATGCTACACATTTTTCTGTATCACATGAACAATTACTTTTAATCTTGATGTTGAACCTCTTTCTCCCTCCTCTCGTTAACAATTTACTGTACTCTTTTTGGTTCCTATGCTTCAGCATGCAGGCAGACGGTGCTAACTAATATTCAATATCACCTGCATTCATAGCAAAGAAACTGACTGTGTTTGATCTTTTGTGTTTGCTTGGAAGCCCAGAGGCAGCCAATTGCAGGAACATATGTAGCTCTAAAGCCACCATCTAAAGAGTCACTGGCTTCACCCATGCAGTATGTTTTGAAGTGTAGCCTCAAATGGCAAACCATTTTCCGAAATTGGAAAAGTTTCAAAAAACTTGTTGAAACGTAGGAACAGGCAATGCTATTAAAAGCAGGGAGAAAGGAAGAGGTCAAAAGTCCCATCAGGAATGCAGAAGCCCTTTGGGCATTCTCATAGATGGGCTCTGGGTTATACTTCTAATGGCTGCCCAAGGATATAAAATACCTGAACTTCCAAAGCATCCAATTCTCGTTCAGCTCTAACACACACAGGTTTCCTTAAACTGCTGACATTGAAGCAAGCAAACCATCCTGAAACACAGATGATGAATAACGCTGTAGGAATGGTAAATCTATAACAGCCTTACAAATAATGGTTCAAATATGGCTGGCCAAGGAACAGTTCCAGAAGGATTTTTCCTCCACAACTAGCTTTAGTGGCTTCTGGACTTTGTCAGCTGGATATGTATCGAAACTTCATTAATTTAGTTATTTTTAACATGAAGTAGATTCTGCTTCCTAGCCACCTGCAGCTGATTCTTACTTGCCCTGGGCAAGTGCCCATTTACAAACCTGGTATAAATTAAAGTGTTTAGATTTCTATTTGTAGATTGCCATTCCACAAAAAAAGGCAAGTGCCTGAAATATTTTAGATATTTTGGAGGAGGTTTTCAAAAGTATCAGTCCAAGAAAGATCAATCAAACTCTCTGGGTTTTAAAAATATCATGTAGTTCCTTCCCACCCATTTATAACAGGCAACAGAGAAAGAATTGGCATGGAATCTATGCTGCTGCTCCTTCTTGCCCTTTCAAATCAAGTAAATCTTTAACTAGGTTTGTGATTAGTGAAATCCTTGATATGGTTTCCACTGATAAGGTCCTGACTCAAGACATGTTCATTTCCTAAACATATGAGTGTGTGTTTTGACTTTATTGTATCCAGCAGAAAGAAGCAACTTTAATATTTTCATTATTAGCATCTTCTATACAAAAGCATTTATGTGACCCAAGTATACTTGGAACTTGTATATTTATAAAGCACATATATGCTCACTGATTTTCAGACACTGAAGACCTACTACCTATTTTGGAAGCTGTTTGGTTGACTGTTCTCTAAGCATTTGGACACCTCACATCTTTAGACCCGGCCAATATAGCCAACTATCACCCAGTCTCAAATCTACCATTCTTGGACAAGGTGATTGAGCGGGTGGTTGCTGAACAACTCCAAGCACGCCTGGAGGATGTGGACCATTTGGATCCCTTCCAATTGGGATTCAGGCCTCACATTGGGATTGAAACTGCCTTGGTCGCGCTGGTTGATGGTCTCCGGCAGGCTAGGGACAAAGGTGAGAGCTGTTTCCTCGTTCTGCTGGATCTCTCAGCGGCCTTTGACACTATCAACCATAACATCCTTCTGGACCGTCTAGAGGGGCTGGGAGCTGAGGGCACTGTTATACAGTGGTTCCGCTCCTTCCTCCTGGGCCGTGTTCAGAAAGTGGTGGGGGGGATGAGTGTTCAGACCCCTGGGCTCTCACTTGTGGGGTGCCTCAGGGTTCCGTCCTCTCCCCCATGCTTTTTAATATCTATATGAAGCTGCTGGGAGAGATCATCAGGGAGTTTGAGCTGGGTGTTCATCAGTATGCAGATGACACCCAGCTCTATCTCTCTTTTAAATCAGAACCAGTGAAGGCGGTGAATGTCCTGTGTGAGTGCCTGGAGGCGGTTGGGAGATGGATGGCAGCTAACAGATTGAGGCTGAATCCTGACAAGAGAGAAGTACTGTTTTGGGGGGACAGAGGGCGGGTCCTGAATGGGGTAACTGCGCCTGTGAAGGACCAGGTGCGCAGCCTGGGAGTCACAGCTGTCCATGGAGGCTCAGGGTAATTCTGTGTGCAGGGCGGCTGTCTACCAGCTCCACCTGGTATGCAGGCTGAGACCCTATCTGCCTGCAGACTGTCTCGCCAGAGTGGTGCATGCTCTAGATATCTCCCGCTTGGACTACTGCAATGTGCTCTACGTGGGGCTACCTTTGAAGGTGACCTGGAAACTACAACTAATCCAGAATGCAGCAGCTAGACTGGTGACTGGGAGCGGCCACCGAAACCACATAACACCGGTCTTGAAAGACCTACATTGGCTCCTAGTACGTTTCGGAGCACAATTCAAAGTCTTGGTGTTGACCTTTAAAGCCCTAAATGGCCTCAGTCCTGTATACCTGAAGGAGCGTCTCTAAAACCATCGTTCAGCCCAGACACAGATCCAGCGCCGAGGGCCTTCTGGCGGTTCCCTCCCTCCAAGAAGAGAGGTTACAGGGAACCAGACAGAGGGCCTTCTTGGTAGTGGTGCCCATCCAGTGGAACACCCTCCCATCAGATGTCAAGGAAATAAGCAGCTATCTTATTTTTAAAAGACATCTGAAGGCAGCCCTGTTTAAGGAAGTTTTTAATATTTAATGCTGTATTGTTTTTAACACTTGATTGGGAGCTGCCCAGAGTGACTGGGGAAACTCAGCCAGATGCGTGGGGTATAAATAATAAATTTATTTTATATTATTATTATTACTATTATTATGACTGCATTTTGAAACTGTTGCTAAACGATCTTTAAAAGTAGAACCCCACAGAGAATTTTGGCTATCCAGCCTGGATATAACCAGTGCACAAGTCACTAAGAGCAGATCTACTTTTCAAGACAAGCTTGCAGTTGCTGGTGCACTGGATTAAGCTGGAAAAGGGTACTCCCAACTGAAGGCATCACCTGGACAGACAACACTTTTCAAACTATAAACTTTGTTCTTCAAGCGGCATGAAATCAAAGTAGGTTGCCCACTTCCACCTGAATCAGCAGCTAATAGCACCTCCACTTTCTCTGAATTGACTGTGCTTATCCTCATCCAGACCAGAGTTACAAAACATTCTTGGTTAGAGATTGCACTGGGATGCAAACAAACGGTGCTACGTGGGTCAATCTGAGTAGCAAACTGGGACACAAAGGACAGCTTGCCGCAAGGAGGTTCATGATGAAAAGTAGCCCTGAACTAGTAACCAGCACCAGAAACTGTGGCACCTAATCTCCTAAGGAAATTGCTACATGAAGAAATTTATTTTGTTTTGTCCCAGACCTGTCACTAAGTTTCACTAGATGTGCTAGCATGTTGCCATAGCCCAAAATAAGTCAAAGTCTGCTGCTGCACAATATTTTGAAATGGCATGTAAAATAAGAAACACGTAGCAACTCTAGGCAGTCCACAAATGTGTCCACAAATTGCAACTTTTGAAGGACTATACACAGCTCTCTCTACTTCATATATGCAAGCTATAAATAGGAAGCGTGATCTATATGTAGCAGGGACACTGGAAATCTAAAAGTTATTTTAAATTTTAAGCTGGCTTGTTACATCCTTTGTTTTGTTTATATTCCAGACATGTCTTGGTAAGGCTGAAAAGCATTTTAGATGTGTTTAAAATCTGGTTGTAGGGAGAAAAAGAAATGCTATTCTATTCTCACACGCAATCTGATTGAATCCTATTTTCTAGTGTTGTTGTATTACCACAGCTACGATATTCAAATAAACATTTGCCATTTGATTAGTAAGAATGCATCAGCTAGTGAATTTAAACATTGCTTCTATCTGAACACATTAACGTATTTCCTAATGAAAATATGATGGAATCTCATAAGGTGCATGGTATGTAAACATGAGCCTTATTAAAAACATGACTGGAAAATACATTTGGAGAAGCAACTGCACATGCAAGTCTACAGAAATCATTCTTCTAATTTTCTGCCAAGATGTCCTGATCTGCTTGTTCTGAATTTGCTTTTATAATTTTACATTTTATTTTTCCAATCTCTTCCAAAACTTGTTAGCCCAAGTGAGCTGAGTGGAGCAGCAGTAGTACAAACTACAAGAATTAACAGTCCAGAGTTAAAGCATACACACCCTTAAGTAAATCCCCTTTTTTCAGTGGAGCTTGCTCTCTAGAAAGCACACTTAAGACAGCCAAAATAGTTATTGGATATTAAAATTACGATTATTATGAGATGATAATTAAAAACACTGGGATATTATTAAAACACTATCACTGTCTTCTCTAAAGCTGCACTGGTTCTCTTTGAAAAGTGTGTACTCTTCCATAAACTTCAAAAGACTGGTTTAGTACCAAAAGTCATATGCAAAAAATGAATTCTTTTCTTAAAATGTACAATGTACAACTTTTCTTAACATGTACAACCATTTACAATGGTTACAGCTGAATTGCTAACCCCACTTACCTGGGAGTAAGCCTCATTTAATTAAATGAGACTTATTTCTGAGAATGTGGTTATGACGGCAGCCTAAAGTACTGCTTTATTTTTATTTTATTCTTAAAAAGAAAAGTCAGGTGCAAGAAAGTTCTTGGTAATTTATCATTGCTGATAATGCTGCACATTAGCTAAAGGGTTGAGCCATTCAAAAGAGATTCAAATTAAAAGCACACACAAAAATCCTATAAAACAAAACACCTTTTGTTCCTAACACACTCTGATAAAACCTGCTAATGCTGGTCCCTTACCTTTAGGTCCTACCAAAGAGCAAAACTTCTGTCTCTCAAGGAATCAGAACAAGAACTGTGGCAGCACACAAGAACTGCAAGCAAGACGGGACAGAAGTAGGACACCCCCTGTCCACAGCTCCTCCCCTCACTTGTCACTATAGGCAAAGTGCCAGCTGGCAGCCAAGAGGAGAAGAAGGTTAAGACTGGCTGGACTTCAAGACAAGAAGAATGCTGGCACAGCCAGCCAAGATAAGCTCTGCATTCTGTGACCTGGACGAGACACAGTCAAACAACCAACAATAAGAATGTGAAAAGGCTCAGGTTAGAAGTGACAAGGGCCAGGAAAGGTTGCAGACCAAAATGTCATTGTTGGAAAAACAACAACAGGATTTCTTAACAGTTGGAAAAATTCAACAGGTGAAGCATTCCCATGCTACAAATGGCTCCACCTGTTGAATATCCTCTTGGGTACCTGTTAAAAGATGTGTGAGCTCTATTACTAAAACAAGACATGCCAGTCATAGGCAGAGCTCACTACTGCTGCTCTGTCATGTACTTACTTGGGAGGAGCTGTGTAGAAAATCCTTGACACTCTTTCTTTCTTTCAGACCAATACTGGGGAGCAAGTATTATCTGAGATCTTGGGCTTCTGATACAGCTTCATTCATTATTACCACTGCTAATATAGTGGTTTGTTTTGCTGCATGTGGTCTATGTTTGTTTTATTGTGCTATGGGCAAGCGTGTTTTATTAATAGCAGTACGGGCTACAGTGTTTTATTTGTTGTTTCATTATTTAATTATACGGATGTCATCTTGGCTGCTCATTTAGATCAGAAAAGCAGCACAAAAGTGCAAATGAATAGCCTCGTAAAACCAATAGGAGCCACACCTCTGCGTTATCAGCAGTTATACAAAAGGCAATGATTAAAACATGATGCAACAATGCTTGGTTTGATACGGAAGAGGACCAGCATGACACGAAACAACAGCACTGAATCAAGTGAGCGTACATCAGTCTGTGGCAATAGCTAAATCTATTGCCTTATCCATCTTAAAGCCTTCTCCATCAGACTGAACTAATTCTCACTGATCTCAACGGAATGATAAACTCAGCAAAACACACTGTCAGCCATACACATAATTGGGCACCAGCATGCAAAGTGCCCATCACATTTCATTGGCATCCACCAAGTTTTCTTTTAAGTAGCTCGGCCCAAACTAAACCAAGATACAAAAAGGAAGTTGATACAAAATGAAACTGGAGGGAAAGATTCTGCCACCTTCAGATAGTCTGATTTCAGTCCTGAGCACATTTACTGGAAAGTCAGTCCCATTTATTGCTCTGGAATCCCCTTCCAAGTAAACATGCTTAGGGTTCATACTCTTCTGTGTATTTTAAACATTCCCTCAAGACAATATTCATCAAAGTGAGAGGCAGGTGTCCATAGGGAGACACACAGAAAATTCCTGGGGGGGGGCAGGAACTCTTGGCCAATGCCTCACTGTAAGGTAAAGGTAAAGGTACCCCTGCCCGTACGGGCCAGTCTTGACAGACTCTGGGGTTGTGCGCCCATCTCACTTAAGAGGCCAGGGGCCAGCGCTGTCCGGAGACACTTCCGGGTCACATGGCCAGTGTGACATCGCTGCTCTGGCGAGCCAGAGCTGCACACGGAAACGCCGTTTACCTTCCCGCTGGTAAGCGGTCCCTATTTATCTACTTGCACCCGGAGGTGCTTTCGAACTGCTAGGTTGGCAGGCGCTGGGACCGAGCAGCGGGAGCGCACCCCGCAGCAGGGATTCGAACCGCCGACCTTTCGATCAGCAAGTCCTAGGCGCTGAGGCTTTAACCCACAGCGCCAAATGGACCATGATGTGAGTTAGTCGTGATGCAAGATTAGAGCTCTGTGGCAGCAGCTTCCTTCCACTTTCCCTTTCCTTCCCCATCCTCATTAGAGGAAATTCAGGATTCTTGATCACAAGTCACACTTGTAATAGTAACACCTTCAGCTGTTTTGCCATTTGATCATTAACATTTATCCATTGCTTTTTACAAAACATCTCACAAAATGTTAAAGCATAGAACCAAAATGGGGAAGAGCCACAGCTCAGTGGCAGAGAATCTGCTTTGCATGCAGCAAGTCCCAGGTTCAATCCTTGCCCAAAATTTGGGGGCAGCCACTACCAGCCAGTATGGGCAATCCTGAGCTAAATGGGCCTGACTCCGTGTAAGGCAGTTTCCTATGTTTCTGTGTTCTTCAGCCTTCAGATGTTGCTGTAATTTTTTTATTATTATTATTCTTTTAATCCAACACTTTTTAATAAATGTCTCAAAGTGACTTATTGAATACAGAATTTAGCCTTTAAACCCCAAAATAAAAGTGGTTTTAAATTGTTCATTTAAAAGATAAATGCTAAAACAACAGAAACACCTTTCTAATGGTTATTTAGATCCCATCTAGATGCACCACTACGATAAGCAGTATCAAGCACAACAAGTCCTCAGGATCCTTCCCACAGGGCAGATGGCAGTAGATAACCCTCTAAGACAGTGTTCCTCAAACTTGGGTCTCCAGCTGTTGTTGGACTACAAATCCATAGCTAGTAGGTCCAGGGGTGAGGAGGAGAAGAAGAAGAAGAGGAGTTTGGATTTGATATCCCACCTTTCACTCCCCTTCAGGAATCTCAAAGCAGCTAACATTCTCCTTTCCCTTCCTCCCCCACATCAAACACTCTGTGAGGTGAGTGGGGCTGAGAGACTTCAAAGAAGTGTGACTAGCCCAAGGTCATCCAGCAGCTGCATGTGGAGGAGCGGAGGTGCGAACCCGGTTCCCCAGATTACGAGACTACCGCTCTTAACCACTACACCACACTGGCTCACCACAGGGCGAGTTGTAGTCACAACAGCCAGAGACCCAAGTTTGAAAAACACTACTCTAAGAAGAAGTCATATTATTCACTCACCTGCCCTTCTTGCTGTCCTAGGGTCCTTTCCACAAGACCCTTGGTGGTAGCTGGCCCTGCCGGGGTTGGGGAGGGAGGGCAATTCAGCCCAAACAAGCTGTTGTGACTTCATCTTTTCTTCTTGCTCTCAGCTGGCTCATCCCACTTAGTAAATGTAACTTCATAAGGCACTGGGAGAGGGTAGCACTATATGCCATAAAACCACTCATGCCGACAGCACTCGTCGGAAGCATAGGAGCACAGCACACTAGAAGAGGAGTGAGCCATCTGGTAGAAGGATTCTGCTGTCACAGTTGGATGTAGATATGAACTCCTCTGCATCTATATCCCTGCAGATCTGCATCTGTCAGTTAGCCTATCTATACACAGCAGCCTCCAGTATCAACTTGGACACATGGAAAGCAGATCTTCATGAGCACTACATCAGAATCAGTGTGAGTTTGATGTGTAGAAATGCTCTTTTATGGGATTCTGTGGGAAGCAAGCCCTTAATGCTTGGCCATGCTGATTCTAGAATACTTCATCTTGGAGACTAGAAGTCTAAGATGCTGAGTTTTTCTTTGATGCTATCACCTCTTTGCTGAAGGTGGCTGATCTGACCTCAATCTGGAAATTCCTGCCAGATATCTACTTTTTTGTTTTTATGTTATTTATTAAATTTCTATATTGCCCTTCATCCGAGAATCACAGGGCAGTTTACAATATAAAACACAAAAATACATAATATAGTAACAAACAACAATACTGCCCCCACATTGAAAAGGCCATGAGTTGTTTAATTAGCCAAAGACCTAGGAGATGTTTTTAACTGGTGCCTAAAGATATGTAACGACCATAACTTCATTGAGCTGGAGGAAAAGCAAAACATTTTTATTTAAAGTCACCTGCAGACTCTTATCATGTGCTGAGATTAACAAACTGCAAATCTCTGGTCACTCATTTGCTGCAATTCTTGGAGCCATGAGACTTTGTCAAATGGAGTAGGAACAAGAGAGAGAGAAGATAGCAATAAATATTTTGGATGGCTGTTACCCCCTGGAGACGTCCCTGCAATATGGATGGTTGATATTAGGGATAGCCATGTGAATTTAGGGGGAAATGCAATATTCCAAGCACTTAGAAGCCTGTATTAATGAATGGTTTTAACAAAACCTTGACAGCTAGGAAACTCTGATATAGCCTTAACACTAAAATTTCCACTCAAAATTCTTTTATATTAGATACGGAGTTTAAACCTAGCCTAAAAGAAATGAAGATAAGAGAACATATTTTCTATTTGGAGAGAGAGAGAAACACACACTATAGGGTCAGCAAAAGAAATTATAGTCTAAGAAAGCAGCAGCAAAATTGTCCCCACAGCTAAAAATACAGAAACCTAACATGAATTTTTGTTTTATCATCCTGGTTTCACTTTGACTCTTTCAGCACTGAAACTAGTTTCAGGAGGCATGTAGAAAAACCAAAATGTTCATAAATTTACATGTTAACATATCTGATCCATGTCTACTTAGAAGCAAGCCCCACTAAATTCAACTGGACTTACTCCCAAGTAAGTCTACCTAGGATTGCAGCTGAATTATGAAATGAGCAGATTTGATACTGAGAGTGGATTGTGATGGATAAACAAATTTCTGGCCACTTAGGGGAAATCTAGTAAAAAGTTTTAAGAAGATACGGGGTGGCTGCTCAACTCATCACCACCTGGAAAGGTTTAGTAACAGAAGCCATTTATTGCAAAAACAACCACCTCTGGTAGAAGGTGGTTGTTTTTAACAGTTCATCTGTTTTTCCTATTAGAACATATGACATTGTGAATAGCACAACTTCTACTTAGGAGGGGGTTTTTTAACGAACAGTGAAATTAACAGCTCAGTTGGTTAGAGTGTGATGCTGATAATGTCAAAGTTGCAGGTTCGATCCCTGTATGGGACAAATTGCATATTCCTGCATTGCAGGGGGTTGAACTAAATGATCCTCGTGGTCCTTCCAACTCTAGAATATGACTTCTATGATATCAATACCAACAGCAATAAGGAATTTATTCCTCTCAGCACCATTATCACACAAAGCCATTCCAAACAAATATACCCCATGTGGAAGGACAGTTGGATACTATGATAAGCTTTTAAGTGTTAAGGTATCTTTATGGACTGCACATGGCATCATGGTCAGAGCAGTAAGTTTGACCATCCAATTTCAAATGGCTCACAAAACGCATATCTTCTCAATTTTCAAGCAGGCCAGTCATCAGATCTGCCAATGATGAATGGGGCACAGGGTGAGGGGTAGAGACAGTGTAATCTGTTCTTGTGCCTTTAACAGAACTTCCATCTGTCAAAATCAGCAGATAGTGCTTTTCACTGCATGGAATCTAGTGGCACACACACAAACACACCCTAATGTCTGCAGATCAAAACCCTCATTTAAAAGGCAGGGGAACAAGGATCGGTTGAAAACCTGGCATGGTGCTGAGGAATACAGAAGTCTCGGCACACGAGCTCATTAGGCTGCTAACTTGCCGTTCCTGTTCCATTAACTGGGGTTCATCAAGTAAACAAGCAAAGCACTGGGCTGTACAGGTCACAGCCCTGTTCTCATCACCAAGTGCTATACTTACCACCTAGAAATTTTCAGAGAAAATAGGTCTTGGGTGCAGCAATATTTCTCCTGCTGTTACAGCCATTTTTAGGTTTGATTTTTTTAAAACAACAACAACAACCTGGTAAATAAGATTTCATTATGATCTGAAATGATATGGTGGCGTTCATCAAAGCAATACAGGAAACAGATTAGAAGACGTGTTCTCAGATGCTGGAGCACTGTTAAGATGAAAGAACAACAGCAAGAACTTCTAATTAAACTATAGAAAACAGACATATCTGCCTCCTGAGGTGCAAGAACTGTGTATCACAGGCATGGCATGAAGCTTCCCAACCTCTTCAGAACAGGGGTGGTTGAAAAACTCATTCTTTACAAATGCCAATACCAACTGACTTATCCTCAGTGGCGTAGCGTGGGGGGTGCAGGGGGGGCCGGCCGCACCGGGTGCAACATCTGGGGGTTAGGGTTAGGGGGCGCAAATCCACGGGGTTAGGGAGCGCAAATCCACGGGTTAGGGGGTGCAAATTACTTGCCTTGCCCCGGGTGCTGACAACCCACGCTACGCCACTGCTTATCCTCGCCACCTGATCTAATGTACAGCTCTGAATGCACTTAGAATCAAGGAATTGTAGCACCAGGGACATTAGTCCAACACCCTGCAATGCAGGAATCTTTTGCCCAACGCGCCTCAAACCCACAACCCTAAAGTTAAGAGTCTCGTGGCCTACAGAGAGAGAGAGAGAGTCGCTGGTACTTCCCAAAATGTTGTGACACAGGTCTTAATCAGAAACGTTTGCAAATGTCTATTTTATGAAAGATGCATATTAAAATACAAATGTTCATGCTGATGTTTAAAAATGCAGATTAATACATAGACTAGACAGAACAGACTTGTGACCACATGAAGAAACTGTCAGACTAAAAGACGATTGATCCAATGATCCCTACTTCAGGACCAATCTCAAAATAGTTGAGAGCACATCTTCCCTTTGATAGTAAATTCAACACTTTTCTAGCAGGTGACAGCAGGGGGAATGCAGAACTTTTATCTGCAGCTGTTGGTACTAGGAAAAAGTTTACACAAGATCAAAGAGTCACTACAGTGTAGCAAGAGCACATACGGTATCTTGCATCTGAACTGTATTCAGCGTACAGTATCCCAAAACCTAAAATTGTTTGACTGGTTTACTGGCCAGTTGGAAGTTTTGTAAACTGGCTGCAGTATTACGCACAGCTACCTGGGAAAAAGCCCAACTGAACTCACTGTGGTTTACTCGCAAGTATACATGCATATGACTACACTGCTAGGCATGCCCAAGATCATTGTTTTCAGTGGCTAAGTCTGCATGAGATCAGGCTACTGATGCCAGTAACAGTCCCCTAGAGCCCTCCTTCGTATTAGTCAGCATAGGAAAGTGGATAAATACTTTCCCCAGCCCCATAATACTAAATTTAATTAGGTCACATTTCCTCTGTCTTGAAATGGCAGAAGCTATGTACAGCACACTGCACAGAGCTAATGAGAAAATTATGCACAAAACATCTTGCACTACAGCAGCATCCTAGGCTCAGCTGACCAGCTTGTTAGTCACAATTCTGTCACTGTCAGAACCATTCTGAGGTAACTTTTAACTTCTTCTTGAACACAATGCCTATCCGGTCTCGATGTAGAATAGGCTCAGTCTTTCCAAACTTTCTGGAGAATCCTCAAAAGGATCTGGCAAGTACAATGGAAGCTAGAAAAGGCGTTTTCTGTCAACCTCTACCATCTTCAAATATCTGAAGGGTTGTCAGATGGAGAAAGTGTGTTTCCTGCTGCTCCAGGATGAATGGTATCAATGGAATAAGATCACAGGAAAGGAGATTCGGACTAAACATAAGGAAGAACTTTCTGACACACCTTCGTTGGAGGTTTTTAAACAGAGATTGAATGGTAATCTGTCAAAGATTACTTAGCTGTGATCCCTACAATGCATGCAGTTGGGCCAGATACAGCAACTCTTGGGGGTCGCTTTCCACTCTACAGTTCTACCACCCCCTGTCTTCACTTAGGCCTTCCCCCCCTTTTCCTAATTTTACCTGGATAGAAAGGAATATGGAAACAAATAATGGCAGTGCTGGAACAGCCAGACCCAGTCACATACAAAATTTGGATCAGCTCATAATTGGCTCAGCTTTTCCAGACTAGGGTTAGTTTACTTCCGCACCAGCTTTTTATAAAGTTTGCCACAATCCCTACATTTTTACCTTCCCAAGCAAGACTAGGTCAGCCTAACTTCAGTATTTGAAACCATCCAATCACATTGTTTACACATCTCTTTAAACTAGTTTTTAGAGGTGACTGAAAGGCTTTAAAATGCAGTCAAATGTTCACAAATCAACAATACATTTGATAATTAAATACTACATTTCCAAGTAAAGATGCATGTTCTGGAACCTCAACAAATTTTGGTGACACAGTTGGGGGAAGTAGAAATAGGGTTGCCATATTCCCAAAAGTAAAAATCCAGACTAAGTTGTTGAGCTTTTGGCGGGGGGGGGGGGGGTTTTAAAGCATTAAAAAATAGTAATAATTGCCCTACTATGGCAGCCCTAGTAGAAAGTAGATATGCCCACTGCTATTCCTCAGAATTAATTTTAAGATGGCAATCTTTAAACAATGTGATTAAAACTCTGATTACTAAGAAATTGTCTGTTAAGTTGTTGATTGACAACATTTTTACATTCCCAAGCAGGACTAGGTCAGCCTGTGACATCAGAATCTTGAAGAAGCTGCCAAAATGTAGGCAACACAGATCTCGCTTCGTTGCCCCTGAAACGTTAAGCAACTAGCGTGATGGAAATATTTGTTGCAATGTGCTAGCTAAGTAACAAAATAGAAAAATGGGTCAGCTCGTGTGCAGTTCAACCAGATACCGTGCTTCATTCTACACAACTGTTACAGGAAAAGTTAACAGTTTGGTAATATGCTGATTCGCAACGTCATGGTCAATTGATTTAGTCACTCAATCGTTTTTTTAAAAATATCTTCAATAAGGTGGTGAATGTTTTAGTTGATTCATAGGACAATTTCATTCAAAAGTTATATGGTGGGTTGACCTTTTTTGATTTGATAGCCTATTTTATCAAAGCAACAGCAGTTTGTCCAAATTACAGATCTCTCATCTGCTTATTCAGTCCTCATTCTGACACCCATCAAGGGCACATTAGTAAGAGGACTCAATCTACCAAGAACATCCCAAAATATATTGCCAAGGTCCTTCACCACCACACTGCTGGTGGATGTGGAACAAGGATAAGAAACTGGATCCAGCCAGTGGGCCACATGTTGACCATGACATCAGTTGAAGCATTTCCCTTTGCCTGTGTGGTATGAAAGCAAACCACAAAGGCAAAGCATTGCAGGTGCTGATTATCAGTTGACAGCAGAGATGGTATCTTTATCTGCCCTCACATCTGACATCTTATACAACATCAGGTATAGGGCACAGGAAAATGGCTTGGGGGAAATGGCTTTGTGCGTCAAAACAGGCCTTCTCAGCCTGATTATGCACTTTTCCAATACAGTGGGACCTCGGGTTACATACGCTTCATGTTTCATACACTTCAGGTTACAGACTCTGCTAACCCAGATATAGTACCTTGGGTTAAGAACTTTGCTTCAGGATGAGAACAGAAATCGTGCTCCTGCGGTGCAGCAGCAGGAGGCCCCATTAGCTAAAGTGGTGCTTCAGGTTAACCTGAACAGTTTCAGGTTAAGTATGAACCTCCAAAACGAATTAAGTACTTAACCTGAGGTACCACTGTACATCAGATTCTCACAATACACACCCACCAACAAACAAACAACCACTGGGCATGGAGGTGGGTGGTTTACACACCTTCCACCCACAATGCAGTGCAACAGTTATACCAGAGAACCAAAAGGTGTGCCAAGTTTTCAGCTGGCCACTGTTGTTGTGCCTTTGAAATGCAACACCTTAGAAGGCAATTACGCCCAGCTCTGCTCAGCAACCAAAGCTAATTTTCCTCCCTCCCACTCTTATTTTTGTCTTTGTATCACAAAGGCACCCAGTTAATTTGGTTGCCAACAAATATTGCCACAGACATTTCTGACATCATGGTCTTTCCAAAGAGTGGCTCCTGTCCACATTTGTTAATTGTCTTACTTTAAATATTGTGAGGATCCTATGTTGTTCTTTTTATTTTGATTATGTATTTTGTGGTTTTATATTTTGATTTTATTCTGTGAACTGCCCTGAGATCTCCAGGTATAGGGTGGTATATAAATTCAATAAACATCGGTAACAACAGCAACAACCAACAACAACAACTCCATGCTGCAAAAACCTCTGTTTTCTCATTCCTACACATCAAGCTGCTGTTAAAAGACAGATCAGGTTACTTCCACACACACATACACGCCACTTGGTTGGCAGTCATATTGTCTAATGATGCCATCTGACACTTCGGGGTTCTTTAAAGGTAAAGGGTAAATGGACCCCTGACCATTAGGTCCAGTCGTGACCGACTCTGGGGTTGCAGCGCTCATCTCGCTTTATTGGCCAAGGGAGCCGGCGTACAGTCATGAGGCCAGCATGACTAAGCCGCTTCTGGCGAACCAGAGCAGTGCATGGAAATGCCATTTACCTTCCCACCGGAATGGTACCTATTTATCTACTTGCACTTCGTGCTTTTGAACTGCTAGGTGGGCAGGAGCAGGGACCGAAGAACAGGAGCTCACCCCGTCGCAGGGATTCAAACCACCGACCTTCTGATCAGCAAGCCCTAGGCTCAGTGGTTTAACCCGCAGCGCCACCTGCATCCCCTTGGGGTTCTTTACTTGCACCTAATTTGGCGTACCTATCTTTGATAGTCATTCCACCTGTTCCAACTTGCAAAAGCATATCAGGAGTTTTGAACCCATGTGTCCCTTTCTCCCAAATGACATGACTATAAGTGATAACCGATAAAGAAATCTGGGTTTGCAGGCCGCACAGTTGGCTTCAATCAAGGTGCCCAGAAGGTGACCCCCCCAAAACAGCACACACAGACACTTCCCAGAAGGCCAAGATGTGTCTCAGTTTTGCACAGAAACCTATAGCAAAGAGCACAAAGGGTTTCTACTTGGATTTATGCCAAAATGCTACAGCTCAACTCTCCACTGCCTTCCCCATTACATAACCTGTTGCTATTCATGTACACACAATGTAAGCCCTAGAGAGGTGCCGGGCCGGGGAATGTGACTCGCTACCGGCTGAACAAAATTGAAACCTTCCACACCACAAAATAGCAGAGCTGTCTATAAATACGACCCACACTTGTTGCTAACAAACAAAAAGCCATGGAAGAGAAGCTGAAACTTCAGCACAAGTTTAGTCATTTAGAGAGTTGCGCCGGGGCGCGGTGGGTAACCACTCTGTGTTGTGATACTCTTCCCCTTCTAAGCCTGTTGAAACTGTAACAGCCACAGAATCTGCATAAAAAAAAAGATGCAACTCTTGCAAACGATGGGGAGTTCTCAACAAGCAAAGGAAGAAATGAAAAGGACCAGGAGAAGATCCATCATTGATCGTACTTACTGCAAAAGGAGAAGAGGGTTCATTAATAAATATAGATGTATATGGTTCTGCTAGGGGATAAAACCCTCCAATTACCATCCTCTCCCGAGCAGTGAGATCCCCCTCTAGGCGATTCATTAGTTAACAATAAAACGTTCCACTTTTCATACACCAAATCACCAGCCGGCCCAGCGAATTCTCAGGCGATTGAGAAAAGAATTTCTTCCTTTTTTAATAAATAAAAGTGAAGGGGGGAGGGAGCCCGCCAGGCGCCTTTACTCACTGAAAAGTCTGCAGTCTGGGCGCAGCCGGTTATGCTCTCTAATTAAAGTCATTTAGCAAAAAAAAAAGGGGGGGGAGAAAATCATCTCTCCGCGGTCCCCACCCACTCTGGGGTTTCGGGATTCAGTAGCTCCCGAGGGAAGAAGAAAAAGAGAGACTGAGAACTGGAGGCGTGCTTGTCGGAGGCGAAGGCGGACACTTCTCGAAGACGCTTTGAATAAATAAACCCACCTACAAATTCCGCGTTGCCGCGTTTAAGGCTGGAATCTTAAACCCACTTCGAAAGGGAGGAGGCGAGATTCCTACCCAGCAAAGAGGGCATTACTTCCGTGTAAGGGACAGTGGGATCGGGATCTGGCGCGCATTTACTCCAGAGTAATTCCCTCTTCCTTCCGAGGAAACCTGCCTTGGCTCGGAGCGCACAAAGGAGAAGCTGCCCCTGCGTTTTGTTTTGACGGCGAAGCCAACGTGCGCGTCGCTCCCGCCTCCCGCCACAAGAAGCTTCTACCTACAAAGGGATGGGTGGGGGAAGGGAGTCGCTCGCTCTCTCCTACCAGATCAGGCATTGCGGAACACATCGATCTCCTCTCCTTTTATTTTGGGGGCAAATAACTCAGCTGCCCGCGATCGGTGTACCCCAGCCGAAAGAGCGCGCGTGGAAAGCAATGATCTCCTCGCCAACATGACGCGCGCTGACAACTTGATGGAGAATCAATCTGCAGCCGTTGCTGTGGAGACGCGGCGGCTCCGGTCTCGCTCAACGCCCCCCCCCAAAAAAAAACTCCTCCCAACTCCCTTTCAACTTCAGGGGAAGTTGCTGCCATGCCGTTTCTGTCCCATCCCCTTTACATTTCGGAACCCGCGGCGGGAGAGAGCGGAACTTCCCACTCGCCCCCCTTTAAATGGAACTCGAGCGCCACTTTTGGCGAACTGGGAAATAAGAAATGACTAATGGAGCTGTAATAGCTGGATGGGGGAAGGAAAAAACTTCCTTCTCCCCCACTCATTTTTCTTGCCAGGGCAAGGGTTGTGGTTTTTTTTTCTTGCTCGCTGTGTTTGCTTTAACTCATCGGCCGGGAGCGATTCCCCTTGTTTCCAAAGCTTTAAAGCAGCCATAACGCGGTTGGTGTTCGTGAGAGGTTAGCAGTGCTAGCCTATGCAGCGGTCTACTCAGAAGTAAGCCCCCGTGAATTTGATGGGGCTGCCTTATACTCCCAGGTCAGTGGATGCAAGTGGACTAGCAGCGTTATTCCTGCTGCTGATTTCAGTGAGACTGTCAGAGCAAAGATGTGCGTGTTTACCTGGAAGGAAGAATGTGTTCCTTGAATTCCGCCCACGCTTAGGCTCCTTCCCACAGGTGTAGAGGAATGCAGTCTCAGGTAGAGAGTCAGGTGTTCTAGGACATCCCGATGGTGCAACTATAGATCGCTTCCAAGTATTGCTTATTATGTCTTAAATTTCCACACCACCCTTCATCACAGGGCGGTTTGCAATATAAAAACACAAAAAACATAGCACAACCAACATAACAGTAACACACACACACACACACAGTTTAAGAGGCCATGGATTGTTCAATCAGCCAAAGGCCCAGGAGAAGAGGAATGATTTTGCCTGGTACTTAAATATATGTAGTGAAGGTGCCAGGCAAACCTCCCTGGGGAGAGCATTCCACAAGCAGGGAGCCACCACAGAAAAGGCATATTCTAGTGGCGGGTGGCGCTGTGGGTTAAACCAGTGTTTCCCAACCGGTGTTCCGCGGCACAGTAGTGTGCCGCGAGATGTTGCCTAGTGTGCCGCTCCGGCGGCTCCTCTGCGGCGGCGGCTACAGCGGCAACCTCGGGCGGCTCCTGAGGCGGCGAAGGCGGCCCAGCGGCCGGAGGCGAAGACGGTTGCGGCTGCTCCCGACGCTCACCAGCGGCCTCCTCTTCCTCGCCACTGCTGCTTCGCGGCTTCTCCTCCTCCGCCTCCTCCTTCTCCTCGCCGCCGCCTTTTTCGGGCTCCGGCTCCTTCTTCCCCTCAGGCTCCTCCGCGGAAGGCCCGTCCGGCAGCTCGGCCTCCGAGTCGCCGCTGCTGCTGCCGCCGCCGCCTCTTTCTCCTCCGCTACCGCCGCCGGGCTCTCCTCCTCCTCCTCCGGGCCCCTCGTCCTGGGCGGGCAGAGCGGCGGGGGTCTTGGCGGCCGCTGGGCTCTCCTGGGTCTCCTGCATGGGGGGCTACGCGGCCTTCCCGCTCGCCTCACACGCGCGGCGCACGAACAGGCAAGGCGGCGCGCTGGGCCGAAAAGGGGGAGGGAGGGGGCACAGTGCGCGCAGGCGCGCGCTCAGGCGCGCGCGCAGAGGAGGCGCCCTCTCGCCGGGCTATGTGCGCGAGAGCGGACCCGGCGGCGAGTCTCACAAGAGGGGCAGGGACCAACTTGGCAGACGAGAGGGGAAGGAAGGACGGAAACCGGTGTCTTGCCGCGTTGTATATGTTAATTTCCTATGTTAATGGGCTAGGACAGGGTTTGCGATCGGTTAACGCCCAGTTATGCTTTCCCCCTAGGAATTAGGCGTTTCGGTCTTGAGGTACGCTCGCTTCACACCCCACTTGGAGGTTCCCCGGCAAGGGGGAGGGAAAAAAATTGAAAGTTACACTTTCGTGCGTCCCTCCCGGCGTGACGCTGCGCGCTGACGTCACGGGGCTGTAATGGTGGTGTGCCTCCAGATTTTTTTCATCAAACAAGTGTGCCTTTGCCAAAAAAAGGTTGGGAAACACTGGGTTAAACCACAGAGCCTAGGACTTGCTGATCAGAAGGTCAGCGATTTGAATCACCACCACAGAGTGAGCTCCCGTTGCTTAGTCCCTGTTCCTGCCAACCTAGCAGTTCGAAAGCACGTCAAAGTGCAAGTAGATAAATAGGTACCACTCTGGCGGGAAGGTAAACAGCGTATCCATGCGCTGCTCTGGTTCGCCAGAAGTGGCTTAGTCATGCTGGCCACATGACCCGGAAGCTGTACGCCGGCTCCCTCGGCCAATAAAGTGAGATGAGCACCACAACCCCAGAGTCGGTCACGACTGGACCTAAGGGGTCCCTTTACCTTTACCTAGTGGCATCCTCGTATTCAGGCTGTTACTCCCAAGTCAAACTGCAACCTTTAGAGATGAACCAAGCTTTTTTTTTCTGCCCTAGCAAATGAAAATTTCTGCCTCCTTTGTGTTGTCCATTCACAGAGAAGCAAATCAATAGCAGATTAAATGACCAAGATGTTATTTTCT